>NC_092335.1:691229285-691555357 GCF_046630445.1 Rutidosis leptorrhynchoides
GGATATGAATATGGATAAAATATTTCATCCATGGATATGTCCATTTATACTCGAAATGCATATACAAATACAAATATATAGATATATACATAGATAATAACTATTACAAATGTATTTACCATTATACATACATTTTGTTTGCAACCATATAATGAATTCATTATGAGGAATCACAATAAAAACATGTAAATCTAAATTGATAAACATAAATATTTGACATATAATTTGTCATAGTCCATGTTTGATGGTAAATTTAACAAATTCTATTGAATCTTTGACAAAAATTACACATTATGGTGGAAGGATTTTAATTTATATTATGTTAAATCTATTTTTGTTATATTACATTTTTGTTTTCATTACATATTAGAAAATATTATAACATTTCTTAAATATCCAATGGATATCCATTAATCCGCTTAATCCACTGGATATGGATATGGATATGAATGGATGAACTGAATCTAAATGGATATGAATATGGATATGAATGAACAAAAACTAAATGGATATGTATGTGATGGTGTCACCCGATCCATATCCGATTCATTGTCATGCCTAATTTATATATATAGACTAATAGGTAGGTACTGTGTGGGTGGTTAATACGGACATGCTTCATCAAGTGAAATAATCGTGAATGATTAAACAGGCTGACTTTTAATAATTAATGGATCACTTAATGAACTAATAGAGCACACCTTAATGTTAAGCCCACCTGAAATTTTAGTAATTTTCGCAATAAGTTCATGAATCCAATTCTGGCCCGTTTATTAGGTCCTTCATATGGTAGTCTTACTAAGTTACTACTCCCTATTATTATTATTATTCTTACTTTTTACTGTAATTTTTATCAGGTATGTCGATGTTTTTATATACTCGTTATACGGAGTACATAATATAGACACGTGCAATCAGGGGCGGAATCAATGAAGTGTAAACGGGTCAAGTGCTCCTACAACTAAACAAACTTTGAATAGTGTACTTATATGTCGGGTTTAGTTAATTATAGAGTGAACTAGTTGTTGAACCCTGGCTTTGCGCCGAAGGTTCGGTTTTCAATGTATTTTATTGTGTTTAGTTTGTAAAATTATTTCGTGGCTAAAGAATGATGTCGTTGAAGCGCAACTCGAGTCGTAAAAGGTATAACCCGTGAAAGATTTAAATGTTATTCTAAATTAACAATATATGTCCATCTCCGCGTTTCGCTATGGAATTATCGACTTTTAAAAATTTAACGCAAAATCAACGTGTATGAAAAGTACCCCAAATATTTAGCGTTTTTTAAAAAGCCTCCGTTTTGCGTATAGTTAGTGACATTGTGTTCCTAAAATTATTTCAAGTTTAACGATGGTGTCGGAAAAATTTAACTCGTTGCGAGCGAGAAGATATGACCCGTTGAATATTTAGGTGGAGTTTATTTAAGTTTTTTTTATGAAAATGGTTATTTGACACTTTACCCTCCAGTTTGGGGTCGATTTGAATATTTGAAAAAAGTTTGAGGGGCTTTGTTGGTGTAATGAAATTTAATTAGAATTAAAAAAAAAGATGAAAGGACGAAAATGCTCCTAGTCACTATTCATCATTTTGATCCTCACACACCAATTTAGAAAACTATATATTTTTTTTAAAAAAAGGCAAAATAGAAGACTGATTGAGTTTATGTAAGTTATTATGGATAGCTAGCGATTAGGCCAACATTTAATGACCATGTATCAAACAACTCTTTAAAAGCTTAAATGACAAACACCCATTTTGCTATTAATAGTAATATGTCCATCTCCGCGTTTCGCTATGGAATTATCGACTTTTAAAAATTTAACGCAAAATCAACGTGTATGAAAAGTACCCCAAATATTTAGCGTTTTTTAAAAAGCGTCCGTTTTGCGTATAGTTAGTGACATTGTGTTCCTAAAATTATTTCAAGTTTAACGATGGTGTCGGAAAAATTTAACTCGTTGCGAGCGAGAAGATATGACCCGTTGAATATTTAGGTGGAGTTTATTTAAGTTTTTTTTATGAAAATGGTTATTTGACACTTTACCCTCCTGTTTGGGGTCGATTTGAATATTTGAAAAAAGTTTGAGGGGCTTTGTTGGTGTAATGAAATTTAATTAGAATTAAAAAAAAAGATGAAAGGACGAAAATGCTCCTAGTCAGTATTCATCATTTTGATCCTCACACACCAATTTAGAAAACTATATATTTTTTTTTTAAAAAAGACAAAATAGAAGACTGATTGAGTTTATGTAAGTTATTATGGATAGCTAGCGATTAGGCCAACATTTAATGACCATGTATCAAACAACTCTTTAAAAGCTTAAATGACAAAACACCCATTTTGCTATTAATAGTAATATGTCCATCTCCGCGTTTCGCTATGGAATTATCGACTTTTAAAAATTTAACGCAAAATCAACGTGTATGAAAAGTACCCCAAATATTTAGCGTTTTTTAAAAAGCGTCCGTTTTGCGTATAGTTAGTGACATTGTGTTCCTAAAATTATTTCAAGTTTAACGATGGTGTCGGAAAAATTTAACTCGTTGCGAGCGAGAAGATATGACCCGTTGAATATTTAGGTGGAGTTTATTTAAGTTTTTTTTATGAAAATGGTTATTTGACACTTTACCCTCCTGTTTGGGGTCGATTTGAATATTTGAAAAAAGTTTGAGGGGCTTTGTTGGTGTAATGAAATTTAATTAGAATTAAAAAAAAAGATGAAAGGACGAAAATGCTCCTAGTCACTATTCATCATTTTGATCCTCACACACCAATTTAGAAAACTATATTTTTTTTTTTAAAAAGGCAAAATAGAAGACTGATTGAGTTTATGTAAGTTATTATGGATAGCTAGCGATTAGGCCAACATTTAATGACCATGTATCAAACAACTCTTTAAAAGCTTAAATGACAAACACCCATTTTGCTATTAATAGTAATAGTAATAGTAATAGTAATAATAATATTAATTACATATACAGATTATATGGAAAATCTATAAACCTTAAACCCACAAATGGGTTGGGGGTATTCCTAATTTTTACTCTAACATTCCTTCGAAGTTCGAACGGCGAAATCGTAAAAGTTCAATTTAGAACAAAATACTAATATTAAATGAATAGTAAAGAACAATTTTTTTCTCTAATTTGTTGCACAAAATTAATTGATATTCTCCAATATGGTTATGTATTGTTTGACTGCATCTTCTTTTTCCATAACATTTGTTTTTATTTTTTTTACATCGAGACTTACTTTGCCTAAAGAATAAGAGCAGAACTTGAGTAGACAACTTTTGGCGGCGATAACAATCATCTACAATGCTTCAAAAAGAGGGCTTTTTTCCGTTTTATATTTTTTTAAGGAATTAAAACATAATTAAGTTTGGCGGCTCATTCTTACGCTGATTATGATTGGAATAGAAGGTTGAGTGAAATAAAAAATAAAAAAATATATATATATCGAAAAGAAAAATAATAGAGAGATGGTTGAGAAAATATAATTGATAATAAAATATTACTCGGTATTTTCATTTAGTAGATCAAAAAAATATGATATTTAATTGGTGTTTGTCAAACTACGGGTAGAAGGCTAGATGAACCCAAATCAGACGGTGCTTTAGCGAGATGATGAACACCAGATGAGAAAACACCGAGCAAATGGAAGACCACCGAATCAAGAACGAACCGAAAATATTAAGAAAAATAGCTATGAAAAACACCGGTACATCCATCTATGAAAAGCATCTGAAACATCAAACCACCACAATTCAGACCAAACCTCGCATATACTCCTAAAAATACCAAAAGAGAGGTGATACCCTACTCTAAATCTAATGCAATGGGGGCGGATATATTAAAGTCCGAGTGGTTGCACAGACACCAGTGAAATACGCGATGTAATGCAAAAATTTTGGGTTTTTAACTAGTGACACGAGTGTATAGTATAAATTTTTTTGTGTGACACCACAGAAATAAGCTATCTAGTAGAAAAATATTTGATACCAGTAACTACCATTTCTAGATCCGTCACTGTAATGCAAGTTGGGTGTTAGATGCAAGGTAGTTTTTTAATTAAAAATCTTCATGTGATGAACATGAAAAAAGAAAAAATAATATATATAGTCGCAAGTTGATAAAAAATGTGACTTTAAAAGCGGATTTGGTTGTTGGAATGATCACAAAACGCAACTTGCAAGAGCAGATGATGTTACTCGTATTACATCGTGCAAGAACTTAACTTTATGAATAATTACAAAAGTGTCTATCATCTTTCGTTTATATTCATCAATAATCAAAACCTGAGAAAACTATATAATAATAGCAATTTTAAAACTGTCAATAACTTTAGTTCTAACAAGGAACCAAAGGATCATAAACAACGCAGCTTTCAAATGTCTATATGGGTTTACAAATTGGGCAGCTACACATGTCAAGAACATAGGTTGTATAAATAATGTATATACCAACGAACCTGTGGTTCAGTGGTACCCGGCCCTGTGATCCCTTGGTCCCACTTGTGTAGTGTTGGTCCGAATAACCACGCAGGCTCGATTCCGGGTTCTGGCATGGTGTGCTGATTTATGGGTGAGGTGATTCGCCGGCTCTTGGCTCTTTCGGAGAGGACTTGGTGGGTTGATAACGTCAACACAGGGTTAATATGTCCCTGCCATATCTACACATTTTGGTCCGAATAAATAATGTATATGAAATAAATATCTTTTAAAAATATCATATTTAGTGTAAGTCAAACATGATTTCGTTTGCCAAAAAAATGATATCTACATTACCATCTTCCTGATTTTTTTATTTTATTTTCTTAAACTTATTTCTATGACTATTTATATACAACAACAACAACAACAAAACCCAATACCACATAAGTGGTATATAAAGATGTGGGATGTACACAATTCTTCCCCTATCCGAAAATAAAGACAAGTCATTTCTCCACCCAGAGTGAAAACACTCTTAAAAGTAGAGAAAGTCATCAATCTCTCTATTCAACGGATAGAGAGATTGTTTCCGAGTGAACCTTCGGCCAATAAGTAGGAAAAGTTAAAAAAATAATAATAATAAAATTGAGACACCATGAAAATGATAAAATCAAATTTTCATAAGTTTTAAATCCTCCGTGAAATTTATTTAGGCTCTAAGAGTCAGTTAGGGTTATATGCTAACCAATTATTATAATTAATTCGTACATCTCAACAAGAATATTGTACAATAAAGAATTATCGCCCAATATCCATAATCAGCTCTCCTTACAAGATTGTCGCCAAAGTTTAAGCAAACAGACATTCACGAGTCATTGGTAGTGTGGTTTCTTCCGAACAAATAGTGTTTATTCATAACCGACAGATCACGGATGGGCCCCTCATGTTAAATGACCTCAATGAATGGTATAAGAAGCGCAATAAGAAAATGCTTATGTTCAAAGTTGACTTTAAAAAACATTTGACTTTGTTAACTAGAAATACCTGAATTTTGTTACGTTACAATTGAGATTTGGTGATAAATGGTGACTTTGGATTCGATCTTGTCTAACCTCAACTAGAACATCTATATTGGTGAATGGGAGTCGTACGTTCGAGTTCTCTCTTAAATGTGACCTCGAGCTGGGTGACCCGCTCTCCCCTTATATTTTCATTTTAGTAATGGAAGGCCTTCATCATGTCCTCATGGACGCCATTTCTGCTAATCATGTGAAAGGTATTTCCTTACTCTCACTTAATATATGTCATTTTCTTTTGCGGATGATGTTGCTCTTATTTCGGAGTGGAATGCTAATGATCTTAGTCACATTATTCGTATTTTGGAAAGAGTTTTTCTTGAATAGGGGTTAAAGATTAATCTCTCCAAATATAATCTTTATGGTGTTGGAGTTGAAAATTCACAAGTTGCGCAAATGGCCTCGTCAACAGGATGTGCACCGGGATCCCTTCCTTTCAAAATTCTTGGATTTTCTATAGGTGCGACTATGAAACGCGCTGTTACCCGGACTTCTTTGATTGAAAGTTCAAGTCTAAAACGTCGAATTGGAACATGAAATTATTGTCCATCGGAGGTAGAGTGGCTCTCATTAAATCTGTTCTCGGTAGCATTGGTATATATTTTTTCTCCTTATATCGTGCTCCTAAGAATGTCATTAACTCACTATAAAAGATGTGTGCTAATTTCTTTTAGGGTGGTGACGAAAATAATCGTAAATTGCATTGGTTGAAATGGGAGAAAATTCTCGCTTCGCATGATAAAAAAGGGTTTGGGATTGGAAGTCTTGACTCATTCAATCTTGGCGAGCTATCAACTTTCCTAATGCTTATTGGGTTTAAATAATCAAGTTTATTCATGGTCATGACATGGCATTTGGTAACAGTAGATGTCGTACAAATGGCACTCGGTGTACAATAGCGAATACAGCTTCTTATTTAAAGTTCAAAGATGTATAGCCACAACATGCTATTCGAAGAGTTATAGGTGATGATCATACTACACAATTTTGGAATAATGTTTGGGTTGGCTCCTCATCTCTAGCTTCGACATTTAATCGTTTGTTTAGACTAGAATCCAATCCATTTTGAAGCGTTCGGGAACGATTTTATGTGTTGGAGTTCTTATAGGCATGGGTCAGACCACCATTGATTTCATGTAATGTTCCATCCCTTGAAGATATTGTTCGAAACATAACTTTTAATGATCAAGTTGACTCTTGAAAACGGGAAGTGGAAGACAACGACCACCTCACAATTAAAGGTACTAGATCTTTTTTTGATGAAATGCTACTGCCATCATTCTCGCTTCGTACCATATGGTGTAGAGTATTGCCGATCAAAATAAACATTTTTTATGGAGGTTACTCTTGGATCGTATACCAAATCACCTCAATCTATCTCTTCGTAGTATCGACATTGACACTATCATTTGCCCAACATGTAGTGTTGGTTTGACGATAGGGGTCACATTTTTTAACTTGCAACACGATTTCAAATTTATAGTCGAAAATACAAGATTGGAGTGGGATTGATCGGCCTTCTTTTCTCACGATGGAGAATATATTCACTTGGATCTACTCCTTTCAAGGCAACCGAACTTCGTATCAAAGATTAGACAACATTGTTGTGGCTACTCTTTGGTGGATATGAAGATACAGAAATGATTATCTATTCGGGTCTGCTAGTATTAAATCACAAATTTTGTTTGATGTTATTAGACTTTCATCTTTTTCTTGGTTACAATCTAGAAGTAAGTTTGCTCCATCATGGGAAACTTGGAGTATAAATCCTATGTAATGTTTATGTTTCGTGGCTAGCTCCTTGTTAGTCCTTTATTAATAAAATTGTCGTTCAAAAAAAAAAATATTGTACAATAAAATTGGGCTACTTAGAATAATTAATTTGGTACAACCCAATAATGAATATTGGACAATATGTAGAAACTATATTATATCATTCTGAATAATGATCATTTTCCGTACATAAATGATTGACAATATATTTAAAAAATTTAGGAACGGAAATAAATAGTGAACTTATGTTTTGCCGATCACTTGTTCATATTCTTTGCTGCCAATTGTAACTATGTGAAGATTATCCAAGAAGCATTGAATGAGTTAAAGAGTGTTCTGGTCTTACTCCCAGCCTTCCAAAGAGTGTTGTGTTAGGTAGCCCAGTGGTTGGGACTTTAACATCCTTGCAAGAGGTCTCACGATCAAATCTTGGGGAGATCATGGAAGGGTTGGAAACAACCAGGGAGTATACCTGATGGGCTATGTATATTAGAGTATGGGATCAGATTGCTCGTCCTTCTCGTGAAACCTGAACATGAAAAACCCTACAGCTTTTTACGAGTAGTCTGAAGGAACAAATCATTTCACCTTTACCTTTCGTGACAGGATTCTTATGTGATATACCTTGAAGTTCCTCTTATTTCTTCTCACTTGGCTTATCGGGACTGCAGTTTCCTTGATAAAAATGTAAAAAAATAGGATAAATGACTAGTGGAATAAGTACATTTCTTATGCAGGCTGATTTCATCTTATAGTTTTGTGTTGTCATCCTTGCACCTTTATTAGTCACCGATATTTATTCTTCCGGGTGCTATCTTGAAGGATCTGTAAAAGCTTATTAGAGGTTTCTTTAGCGTTAGAGTATTAAGGTAAAGCGGAATTAAAGTGAGATGTTTTATGCTTGCATAAAGATAGGGTGAATTGGGCCTTAAAAATTGAAGCATACGCATTTAGATTTAATATCAATGCTGATCAATCATAGAATAGAAGCTTCGGGTCAGGTCCAGGCTTGTCAACAATAGAGGGGGATTTAAGGGTCATTTGAGTTTAACTCTCCGGTCCGGTGTACCGTGAATAACCCCTTGTGAGATGAGGATCTCAACAGGGGTGGTTAAACGTAGACCCACCATCAACGGGATAGCCGGTTATTGATGGCTCAGGTTGAATTGTATGATTTGTGTTCATAGAATGTTACATGTAAATCAAGAATATGTCTAGTGATGCGCTGTAAGTCCGGTAGCGCGTGTAAAGATTGCGCTAGGAAAGAAGCACTGATATCTCTATTTGTAGACGAACTAGGGACCTTAGATCAAACGTATTAACCTAGATTAACGGCGGAAACGATAACTAGGGCGAGTCGAATACTTAATTAACTATCGGGATCAATCTAACCAACAAATAGTTGATATAATCGATGCCTAGAGCCTTGTATTCGGTTGGGGATTGGTCTGGGACGATAGACACAGAGTTATACGACGGCTAAAGGGTTACAATAAACCACAAAACCCGTATATATATATATATATATATATATATATATATATATATATATATATATATATATATATATATATATATATATATATATATATATATATATATATATATATATCTTCAGTGACCATCGGCCGGTGGTCTGAGACCTACGGCCGATGGTGAGAGTCCCTCGACCGATGGTCCCTACCATCGGTCGATGGTCTGAGCAGCCAACCAACTGTTCTGAACCATTTCACGACATTATACTAAGCAATTCACATACAAAGTATTAATGACGATGTTCAAACATGACTGAAATACGAAATACAAAACTAATAGAACGTATTACATAATAGAACTCGGGATTATGCACCAACAAACTCCCCCTAAGACCTAGTTCTATTTCAAAAATCTTCAGTCATTATTTCCTTCATTCGTACGGATCAATTACCATGTTGTTCAAGTAGCACAGCTTAGCTACTTTCACATACTGTTCAGCCTGTACCCTGTTCTCACGACGATAGAGCATACGATTGTAGTACAATGTAAAAATATCAGCCTCGGTACAGTTTCTTAACCAAATCGGATCCAACACACGAATGCAATTAATATCATCTTCTTTCAGCTTATCCAAAACAATCACAGCTTCTTCTGAACGATCATCATAAAACCACCATCTGAATCTCTGACTCCAATTCTGCGGCAACTTCCTTAAAGGTACCTTCTTCATAGTCTTTGCTCGCTTATACTTCACAATCCTTCGAGATTCACCAGTTCTAGGATTAACCTTGAAACTAATCCTAGGAAATTGTGTCCTAAAACCTTCCCAATTCTTTGAATTAAAAGCAATTCGGATCTTCTTCACCAGCAACGAAGATCGATCACCAAATCCACAATATAACATTCTTAACCTGGCAATCTGCATTAGCTCAAAATACGGCAGTGATTTGAATTCGTGACCATGTTTAATATAATCAACACCAAACTCTCTCTTAATCGCAAACATGTTGAATTCTTCAATGTACGCCCAGGCAAGAATTCTTCCTTTCGCACTCTTTCTCAAATTAATCATTTTCAAATACTTTGGCTCAAGCTTTGGTTTTTCACAGTATTTTCTTATTCTCAATATATCACGCCAATCAGCTTCTAACTTCTCAACAACTTCATCATTATACTTAACTGGCAAGAAACCTTCAGGCAAAACCTCTGTCCTTTCCTTCTCTTTACACATTCTATTCAAAATCTCATCATCAGTTCTAAACAACTTCTCAAAACCCGGAAGATCTTCATTCTTATCATTTTGATATATAGGAAAATCTTCATGAGTAACATCTTCAACTAAATCATCAACATCTCGATCATCAAGATCTTCAGAAATCTCAGGCCCAAAAGAATCATCCTCTGATGGAGGATCATCGGACTGTGCGTCAGCAGCTTTAGCTTCTTCTTGCTCTAGACGCACCATTTCGTCCAGCTCAGCTCTAGTGAAGTTGTGAAGGATCTCTCCTTCTTTTAAATCATCATAAACAACAGAATGCTTGAGCTCATCCTGTTTAGGAAAGAAATCACTAAAACTATAATCAATTTTAAGAGGAATTACTGACAGTGCTGTAGCTTTGGAGGAACCATGTGCCTCCACCATTTGATTATCAGTCTCTCCCTCAGGCAATTCAATCAAATCAAACTTTTCTTCCCAAGCTGTAACCTTTGCTAGAGCAGATTCAGCCAACTTCCTAGCTTGAGAAGCCTCTATTTTCGCATCAGTCAATAACAACGACTGATCACCAACCTTCTTCTGAAGTAATTCAACTTGCATACTTAACCGAGTAACGTCCTCGGACTTCACACGATTCTCTTCCTTCAAATTCTCAACCTTCTCATCCATTTCCTTTCTCAACCTCAGGTTGTCAGCCATCGCTTGAACATATAAATCATTCAAATTCTGAAGAGTAGATGAGCTAACACCTCCTTCTCCCCCTGTACGTGATGGAGCACTAGGAATTGGAGTAGAAACAGTCTCTTGAGAAACCTGTTGAACCACGAGTGGTGACTGTTGCACCGACGGACATTGTTGTTGTTGTGAAGTTTGTTGTCCTTGAGTCTGTGGTATCGGTGTAACTGGTTGAGTTCCAGCTGAAGATCCACCAGCATCTTTATAAACCAGCTTGAACCTTCTTTTCAATTTTAGTTTAGTTGAAACCTGAGAACTCTCATCTTCATCTATTCTTCTTTTTGATCCCCTTGAAGCTTCTTCACCAACATCAGGAATAATATTTCCAATCTCATCAACTAAACCTTCTGCACCTGAACCACCTGCAGCTTGAGTATTCACAGGTTGATCAACTTCTTCATCACTGTTAGCTACCTCAAAATCAGGCTCTCGATCAGATAAACTGTTTTTGTTTCTCCACTTCTTACCTGGTGGACACCGATAATCCTCTCGAGCAAGATGACACACCAGCTTGCCATCATTAGCACTTTTCATCTGATTCAATCGGTTGAACGTAAGATCTGTCATGTGTTTTAAATCAATGGAATCTTTCCTCAATCTTGGCAAATCAACAGTTTGCTGGTTGATCATAATTTGTAGGAACCTTGGATAAATCAGATATGACTTGCTCGTCACATTCTCCATCAGTAGATCAAAGATAACTCCTGAGAAATTGAAATCAGCCTTCAAAACCAAAGCAGCAAACATTCCTTGATAGATCTCGCTCAGTTCATCAAACCCTCCTTGCAACGGACTTAAACACCTCAGCACAACAAGTGACAAATATCTATACGGTGGTGTGAATCCACTTCTCTTAATCGTTGCTCTCGTAATATCACCAGAATACTTGCATCTTAAGACACATCTAGTAATCTTTGTCTTTGACAACTTCTTCGGCATATTCTCATCGTCCTCAAACAAGAAAGTGTTTCGAATTGTGTCTTCAGAAATCTGAATTTCCTGACCAAAAATAGTACTTATAATTACCTTCCTGTCATCTACAGTCTCAACTCTTGCACGTTCCCAGAACTCTCTCTGATGTGAGTAATATGCTGTACAGGGCATAGAGATAGCTGCAAATGAAATGTCCCGTTCTTATTGATTAAAAACGTTCCATATTAATTGATTTCGTTGCGAGGTTTTGACATCTATATGAGACGTTTTTCAAAGACTGCATTCATTTTTAAAACAAACCATAACCTTTATTTCATAGATAAAGGTTTTAAAAAGCTTTACGTAGATTATCAAATAATGATAATCTAAAATATCCTGTTTACACACGACCATTACATAATGGTTTACAATACAAATATGTTACAACAAAATAAGTTTCTTGAATGCAGTTTTTACACAATATCATACAAGCATGGACTCCAAATCTCGTCCTTATTTAAGTATGCGACAGCGGAATCTCTTAATAATCACCTGAGAATAAACATGCTTAAAACGTCAACAAAAATGTTGGTGAGTTATAGGTTTAACCTATATATATATCAAATCATAATAATAGACCACAAGATTTCATATTTCAATACACATCCCATACATAGAGATAAAAATCATTCATATGGTGAACACCTGGTAATCGACATTAACAATATGCATATATGAATATCCCCATCATTCCGGGATCCTCCTTCGGACATGATATAAATTTCGAAGTACTAAAGCATCCGGTACTTTGGATGGGGCTTGTTGGGCCCGATAGATCTATCTTTAGGATTCGCGTCAATTAGGGTGTATGTTCCCTAATTCTTAGATTACCAGACTTAATAAAAAGGGGCATATTCGATTTCGATAATTCAACCATAGAATGTAGTTTCACGTACTTGTGTCTATTTTGTAAATCATTTATAAAACCTGCATGTATTCTCATCCCAAAAATATTAGATTTTAAAAGTGGGACTATAACTCACTTTCACAGATTTTTACTTCGTCGGGAAGTAAGACTTGGCCACTGGTTGATTCACGAACCTATAACAATATATACATATATATCAAAGTATGTTCAAAATATATTTACAACACTTTTAATATATTTTGATGTTTTAAGTTTATTAAGTCAGCTGTCCTCGTTAGTAACCTACAACTAGTTGTCCACAGTTAGATGTACAGAAATAAATCGATAAATATTATCCTGAATCAATCCACGACCCAGTGTATACGTATCTCAGTATTTATCACAACTCAAACTATATATATTTTGGAATCAACCTCAACCCTATATAGCTAACTCCAACATTCACATATAGAGTGTCTATGGTTGTTCCGAAATATATATAGATGTGTCGACATGATAGGTCGAAACATTGTATACGTGTCTATGGTATCTCAAGATTACATAATATACAATACAAGTTGATTAAGTTATGGTTGGAATAGATTTGTTACCAATTTTCACGTAGCTAAAATGAGAAAAATTATCCAATCTTGTTTTACCCATAACTTCTTCATTTTAAATCCGTTTTGAGTGAATCAAATTGCTATGGTTTCATATTGAACTCTATTTTATGAATCTAAACAGAAAAAGTATAGGTTTATAGTCAGAAAAATAAGTTACAAGTCGTTTTTGTAAAGGTAGTCATTTCTGTCGAAAGAACGACGTCTAGATGACTATTTTAGAAAACATACTTACACTTTGAGTTTAACCATAATTTTTAGATATAGTTTCATGTTCATAATAAAAATCATTTTCTCAGAATAACAACTCTTAAATCAAAGTTTATCATAGTTTTTAATTAACTAACCCAAAACAGCCCGCGGTGTTACTACGACGGCGTAAATCCGGTTTTACGGTGTTTTTCGTGTTTCCAGGTTTTAAATCATTAAGTTAGCATATCATATAGATATAGAACATGTGTTTAGTTGATTTTAAAAGTCAAGTTAGAAGGATTAACTTTTGTTTGCGAACAAGTTTAGAATTAACTAAACTATGTTCTAGTGATTACAAGTTTAAACCTTCGAATAAGATAGCTTTATATGTATGAATCGAATGATGTTATGAACATCATTACTACCTTAAGTTCCTTGGATAAACCTACTGGAAAATAGAAAAATGGATCTAGCTTCAACAGATCCTTGGATGGCTCGAATTTCTTGAAGCAGAATCATGACACGAAAACAAGTTCAAGTAAGATCATCACTTGAAATAAGATTGTTATAGTTATAGAAATTGAACCAAAGTTTGAATATGATTATTACCTTGTATTAGAATGATAACCTACTGTAAGAAACAAAGATTCCTTGAGGTTGGATGATCACCTTACAAGATTGGAAGTGAGCTAGCAAACTTGAAAGTATTCTTGATTTTATGTAACTAGAACTTGTAGAATATATGAAGAACACTTAGAACTTGAAGATAGAACTTGAGAGAGATCAATTAGATAAAGAAAATTGAAGAATGAAAGTGTTTGTAGGTGTTTTTGGTCGTTGGTGTATGGATTAGATATAAAGGATATGTAATTTTGTTTTCATGTAAATAAGTCATGAATGATTACTCATATTTTTGTAATTTTATGAGATATTTCATGCTAGTTGCCAAATGATGGTTCCCACATGTGTTAGGTGACTCACATGGGCTGCTAAGAGCTGATCATTGGAGTGTATATACCAATAGTACATACATCTAAAAGCTGTGTATTGTACGAGTACGAATACGGGTGCATACGAGTAGAATTGTTGATGAAACTGAACGAGGATGTAATTGTAAGCATTTTTGTTAAGTAGAAGTATTTTGATAAGTGTATTGAAGTCTTTCAAAAGTTTATAAATACATATTAAAACACTACATGTATATACATTTTAACTGAGTCGTTAAGTCATCGTTAGTCGTTACATGTAAGTGTTGTTTTGAAACCTTTAGGTTAACGATCTTGTTAAATGTTGTTAACCCAATGTTTATAATATCAAATGAGATTTTAAATTATTATATTATCATGATATTATCATGTATGAATATCTCTTAATATGATATATATACATTAAATGTCTTTACAACGATAATCGTTACATATATGTCTCGTTTAAAAATCATTAAGTTAGTAGTCTTGTTTTTACATATGTAGTTCATTGTTAATATACTTAATGATATGTTTACTTATCATAGTATCATGTTAACTATATATATATCCATATATATGTCATCATATAGTTTTTACAAGTTTTAACGTTCGTGAATCACCGGTCAACTTGGGTGGTCAATTGTCTTTATGAAACATATTTCAATTAATCAAGTCTTAACAAGTTTGATTGCTTAACATGTTGGAAACATTTAATCATGTAAATATCAATCTCAATTAATATATATAAACATGGAAAAATTCGGGTCACTACAGCAAATACTCTTGAACGTTTCAGAAACTCAATTACCCCCTTGTACTTACCAGCATTAGGACCTTTCTCATTTAGACATGCAGTGAGATTAGAGCCACTGTTAGCTTTCAATCCTGGAAGATCAATAGAAAATGGACCTCCCGATGACTCAGTATCGGATTCATGTGCAATGTTTTCTGGATCAGCTTGAACACCTGACATTATGAAAATAACTGCAAACACAATTCAAATCATCATCACAAAGACAATATCACAAAATGATCATCACAGAAGATATTACATTATAAAGGCTAATTGATTAGGATCTCAGTTACACGATTACATGTCCGAAGTAGAATTAATACAGACATAGAATAGTGTATTAATGCTAACAAGCTAGCATTATCAAATTACATAACAAGCTGAAAATAAACAAACACATAAACATAAACTCAGAATCATTCATCCCATAATGGAATCCTCTAGCACTAGCTTTTCCTCATGTTGAATTACACCAAGTTTCTCAAACAAGGTATATAGTAAAGCTGCGTATGGAAATGGTTCTTCCATCTCAAGAAGATCTTTCATCACATGAATGAGAAAATGGCCCATATTCACTTGAATACCTTCTAGCAGGCAATACAAAAGCATAGCTTAAGTACCAGACAACAAATTATCTCCTTCTTTCCTAAAGGTCACATTCCTTTTGATGATTCTCAAGTGTATCTCATGTTGTTGTGATACCTCGTCATCATTAATTTCAACCCTACCAGCATTAACTACTTTCCCTGGCTTGCATAACCTTGCAACTATGTCAGATAGTCTGAATCTGTTGGGAATCTTTCGTATATCTTTGCTAGGATACAAAATTTTAACCCCAGTGTACGAGACATTCAATAGGTTTGAAAATTCCTCCATAGTCGACTTAAACTGATGGTCAAATAGACCTGAGTGCACAAACTTCTTCTTACCATCTTCTAGGGCAACATTGGCATAAAATTCCCACAGTAATTCAGGATAGTAGTAATCCCCAATGTCTAAGAATGCTTGACATCCAATTTGTTCCCAAAGACTATAGATCTGTCGAGTAGCAATGACCTTTTGTTCCACTAAAATGGGTCGTCCACTAGCTAGAATTCTCCTACGGTCAATGTTAAACATCCATTGCCCAACAAAGGATCCACCTGACATCCTAATACAGACTACAAGCACTAGCATTAGATAAGCACAACAGAAATTACCAGAGACCAAAAGAATTCATTCAAATATTACATAAAAAACGACCATCGGTTCAATCAAGTGACCATCGGTCGATGGACTGGACCATCGGTCCGATGGTCTAGACCTACGGCAGTTGGTCTACAGCACATCTACAAACTAATCAATTTAGGACCTACAGCCGAGTGAGGTGTCATCCGGCCGAGTGTGAGACACCATCGGTCGATGGTCAGAGACCATCGGCCGGAGGTAGTTCATCAGATCTGTTTGATTAAAAACCCCAATTCGACCAATCTGTGGTTTCTGGTTTGGATTTTGGTCATACTAGCAGCTAAAGAAGCCGATAAACATATATATATCATCAATTTCAACAGATAGTTAACAAAAATCACTCGATTGGCATGTTAACCTTCGAACACAAATTAAACGATTCAGAACAAATGGAAACGAATTAGATTACCTCAATTATGGCGCTGGAATCACGATAAAAAGATGTACAATTCACATGACCATCTCTCCAATTTCAAATTCTATATCTTTTCTTTTAATGTCAGCGTAGCTCTTTTGTCGACTCTGGGCGGTTTTCAATCTTTGTTGAATTTGGATGATTTTCTCGGTAGTTTCTTGTATTATCTCCGGACCCGTAATCTTTCTATCCCCAACTTCGCTCCAACAAATCAGAGACCTGCACTTTCTACCATAAAGTGCTTCAAACGGCGCCATCTCAATGCTTGAATGGTAGCTGTTGTTGTAGGAAAATTATGCTAACGGTAGATGTCGATCCCAACTGTTTCCGAAATCAATAACACATGCTCGTAGCATGTCTTCAAGCGTTTGTATCGTCCTTTCGCTCTGCCCATCAGTTTGTGGATGATAGGCAGTACTCATGTCTAGACGAGTTCCTAATGCTAGCTGTAATGTCTGCCAGAATCTTGAAATAAATCTGCCATCCCTATCAGAGATAATAGAGATTGGTATTCCATGTCTGGAGACGACTTCCTTCAAATACAGTCGTGCTAACTTCTCCATCTTGTCATCTTCTCTTATTGGCAGAAAGTGTGCTGATTTGGTGAGACGATCAACTATTACCCAAATAGTATCAAAACCACTTGCAGTCCTTGGCAATTTAGTGATGAAATCCATGGTAATGTTTTCCCATTTTCATTCCGGGATTTCGGGTTGTTGAAGTAGACCTGATGGTTTCTGATGCTCAGCTTTGACCTTAGAACACGTCAAACATTCTCCTACGTATTTAGCAACATCGGCTTTCATACCCGGCCACCAAAAATGTTTCTTGAGATCCTTGTACATCTTCCCCGTTCCAGGATGTATTGAGTATCTGGTTTTATGAGCTTCTCTAAGTACCATTTCTTTCATATCTCCAAATTTTGGTACCCAAATCCTTTCAGCCCTATACCGGGTTCCGTCTTCCCGAATATTAAGATGCTTCTCCGATCCTTTGGGTATTTCATCCTTTAAATTTCCCTTTTTTAAAACTCCTTGTTGTGCCTCCTTTATTTGAGTAGTAAGGTTATTATGAATCATTATATTCATAGATTTTACTCGAATGGGTTCTCTATCCTTCCTGCTCAAGGCATCGGCTACCACATTTGCCTTCCCCGGATGGTAACGAATCTCAAAGTCGTAATCATTCAATAATTCAATCCACCTACGCTGCCTCATATTCAGTTGTTTCTGATTAAATATGTGTTGAAGACTTTTGTGGTCGGTATATATAATACTTTTGACCCCATATAAGTAGTGCCTCCAAGTCTTTAATGCAAAAACAACCGCGCCTAATTCCAAATCATGCGTCATATATTTTTGTTCGTGAATCTTCAATTGTCTAGACGCATAAGCAATCACCTTCGTTCGTTGCATTAATACACAACCGAGACCTTGCTTTGATGCGTCACAATAAACCACAAAATCATCATTCCCTTCAAGCAATGACAATATAGGTGCCGTAGTTAGCTTTTTCTTCAATAACTAAAACGCTTTCTCTTGTTCATCATTCCATTCAAATTTCTTCCCTTTATGCGTTAATGCAGTCAAGGGTTTTGCTATTATGGAAAAGTCTTGGATGAACCTTCTATAGTAACCAGCTAGTCCTAAAAACTGGCGTACGTGTTTCGGAGTTTTCGGGGTTTTTCACTTTTCAACAGTTTCTATCTTTGCCAGATCCACCTTAATACCTTCTTTGTTCACTATGTAACCGAGGAATTGAACTTCTTCCAACCAAAATGCACACTTTGAAAACTTAGCGTACAATTCTTTCTTCCTCAATACTTCTAACACCTTTCTCAAATGTTCACTGTGTTCTTGGTCATTCTTTGAGTAAATAAGTATGTCATCAATGAAAACAATGACAAACTTGTCAAGGTATGGTCCACACACTCGGTTCATAAGGTCCATGAACACAGCTGGTGCATTAGTTAAACCAAACAGCATGACAATAAACTCGTAATGACCGTAACGTGTTCTGAAAGCAGTCTTTGTAATATCATCTTCTTTCACCCGCATTTGATGATACCCGGAACGTAAGTCAATCTTTGAATAAACAGACGAGCCTTGTAGTTGATCAAATAAGTCATCGATTCTAGGTAGTGGGTAGCGGTTCTTGATGGTAAGTTTGTTCAACTCTCGGTAGTCGATACACAACCTGAATGTACCATCTTTCTTCTTGACAAACAAAACAGGAGCTCCCCACGGTGATGTGCTTGGTCGAATGAAACCACGCTCTAAAAGTTCTTGTAATTGGCTTTGCAGTTCTTTCATCTCGCTGGGTGCGAGTCTGTAAGGAGCACGAGCTATTGGTGCAGCTCCTGGTACAAGATCTATTTGAAATTCAATGGATCGATGTGGGGGTAATCCCGGTAATTCTTTCAGAAATACACCGGGAAATTCTTTTGCAATGGGAACATCATTGATGCTCTTTTCTTCAGTTTGTACTTTCTCGACGTGTGCTAGAACAGCATAGCAACCTTTTCTTATTAGTTTTTGTGCCTTCAAATTACTAATAAGATGTAGCTTCGTGTTGCCCTTTTCTCCGTACACCATTAAGGGTTTTCCTTTTTCTCGTATAATGCGAATTGCATTTTTGTAACAAACGATCTCTGCTTTCACTTCTTTCAACCAGTCCATACCGATTATCACATCAAAACTCCCTAAGTCTACTGGTATCAAATCAATCTTAAATATTTCGCTAACCAGTTTAATTTCTCGATTCCGACATATATTATCTGCTGAAATTAATTTACCATTTGCTAATTCGAGTAAAAAATTTACTATCCAAAGGCATCAATGGACAACTTAATTTAGCACAAAAATCTCTACTCATATAGCTTCTATCCGCACCCGAATCAAATAAAACGTAAGCAGATTTATTGTCAATAAGAAACGTACCCGTAACAAGCTCCGGGTCTTCCTGTACCTCTGCCGCATTAATATTAAAAACTCTTCCGCGGCCTTGTCCATTCACGTTCTCCTGGTTCGGGCAATTTCTAATAATGTGGCCCGGTTTTCCACATTTATAACAAACTACATTGGCATAACTTGCTCCGACACTACTTGCTCCACCATTACTCGTTCTGACACCATTTGTTCCTTTCGTTCTATTAACCCCTGGTCCGTAGACCTCACACTTCGCCGCGCTATGACCATTTCTTTTACACTTGTTGCAAAATTTGGTGCAGAACCCCGAGTGATACTTTTCACACCTTTGACATAGCTGCTTCTGATTGTTGTTGTTGTTGCGGTTATTATTGTTGTTGGGATGATTGTTGTAGTTGCTGTTGTTGTTGTTGTTGTTGGGCCATTTGTTGTAGTTGCGATTGATGTTGCGATTGTTGGGATAATTGTTGCGATTATTGTTGTAATTGCTGTTGTTGTTGTATTGGTGATTCTTATCACCGTTTTCCTCCCACTTTCTTTTGACTTGCTTCACATTGGCCTCTTCAGCAATCTGTTCTTTAATTCTTTCTTCAATCTGGTTCACTAGTTTATGAGCCATTCTACATGCCTGTTGTATGGAGGCGGGCTCGTGTGAACTTATATCTTCTTGGATTCTTTCCGGTAATCCTTTCACAAACGCGTCGATCTTCTCTTCCTCATCTTCGAATGCTCCCGGACACAATAGGCACAATTCTGTGAATCATCTTTCGTACGTGGTAATATCAAATCCTTGGGTTCGTAACCCTCTAAGTTCTGTCTTGAGCTTATTGACCTCGGTTCTGGGACGGTACTTCTCGTTCATCAAGTGCTTGAATGCTGACCACGGTAGTGCGTACGCATCGTCTTGTCCCACTTGCTCTAGATAGGTATTCCACCATGTTAACGCAGAACCTGTGAAGGTATGCGTAGCGTACTTCACTTTGTCCTCTTCAGTACACTTACTTATGGCAAACACCGATTCGACCTTCTCGGTCCACCGTTTCAATCCGATCGGTCCTTCGGTTCCATCAAATTCCAAAGGTTTGCAGGCAGTGAATTCTTTGTAGGTGCATCCTACACGATTTCCTGTACTGCTAGATCCAAGGTTATTATTGGTATGTAGCGCAGCCTGTACTGCGGCTATGTTTGAAGCTAGAAAAGTACGGAATTCCTCTTCATTCATATTCACGGTGTGTCGAGTAGTCGGTGCCATTTCCTTCAAAATAGTCAAATGGAACAAGTTAATCATACAGAATATTAAGAGTAGTTAATAGTATTTCGTAGCATAATATGAACTCATTTATAAAAGCTTTTTCTTCATATTAGCGTTTTATAAGTTTAAATTCGGGTAGTACCTACCCGTTAAGTTCATACTTAGTAGCTAATATACAATTCAACTACTACAATTCTATATGAAAAGCTGATTATAATAATATTTCGCGTTCAAACTTTTACACAATATTTTACAAACTTACAATACCGCTTATTTTACATATAGCATGAAATATAGCACAAAATAAATTTGGTACAAGATGGTTGTGAAGATAATTCTAGCTAGTACACAAGTCGTTCAACAAAGACAATAAAGACACGTAATTCATACGTCCAGAAACAAGTCATGCATTCTGGTTTTACTAGGATTACTTCCCATCCTTGGTCTTGTGGAACATAACCGTTATGGCTGTTGATAAGACAGCGTGTTGTAATGTCGTCAAAGGGACGAGGGTTACGTAATGTCCAACAGTCCCGTAACAATCTAAAAACCTCATTTCTTACCCCAATTACCGACTCCATCACTTGTGGAAACGTTTTGTTTAATAGTTGTAGCCCGATGTTCTTGTTCTCACTTTGGTGAGAAGCGAACATTACTAATCCATAAGCATAACATGCTTCTTTATGTTGCATGTTAGCCGCTTTTTCTAAATCACGAAGTCCAATATTCGGATATATTGAGTCAAAATAATTTCTTAACCCATTGCGTAAAATAGCATTTGGGTTCCCCGCAATATATGCGTCAAAGTAAACACATCGTAACTTATGGATTTCCCAATGTGATATCCCCCATCTTTCGAACGAAATCCTTTTATAAACCAAGGCATTCTTGGAACGTTCTTCGAATGTCTTACAAACTGATCTCGCCTTAAATAGTTGTGCCGAAGAATTCTGACCGACTCTAGACAAGATTTCATCAATCATGTCTCCGGGTAGGTCTCTTAAAATATTGGGTTGTCTATCCATTTTGTGTTTTTATACTGTAAAATAGACAAGAGTTAGATTCATAAAAAATACTTATTAATACAAGCAATTTTTACATATATCATAAAGCATAAGCACACTATATTACATATATTACACCACACGAATACAACTATCTTATTCCGACTCGCTTGTTTCTTCTTCTTCGGTTTTGGTTCGTTTTGCCAAGTTTCTAGGGATATATGATGTCCCCCTAATACGAGCCATCGTTTTCCACATTGGTTTAGAAAAACCTGGTGGTTTAGAGGTTCCCGGGTCATTGTTACAACTTAAGGACTTCGGGAGTTGACGAAACATATAAAGTTCATCGGGGTTGGAATTAGATTTCTATATTTTTATGCCCTTTCCATTATTATTTTCTTTTGCCTTTTTAAATTCAGTTGGGGTAATTTCTATAACATCATCGGAATTCTCGTCGGAATCCGATTCATCGGAGAATTGGTAATCCTCCCAATATTTTGCTTCCTTGGCGGAAACACCATTGACCATAATTAACCTTGGTCGGTTGGTTGAGGATTTCCTTTTACTTAACCGTTTTATTATTTCCCCCACCGGTTCTATTTCTTCATCCGGTTCTGATTCTTCTTCCGGTTCCGATTCTTCTTCCGGTTCCGACTCTTCTTCCGGTTCCTCTTCAGGAACTTGTGAATCAGTCCACGAATCATTCCAATTTACATTTGACTCTTCATTATTATTAGGTGAGTCAATGGGACTTGTTCTAGAGGTAGACATCTATCACATAATATCAAACGCGTTAAGAGATTAATATATCACATAATATTCACATGTTAAAAATATATAGTTTCCAACAAAATTTGTTAAGCAATCATTTTTAAAGTAAACACGATCGAAGTCCAGACTCACTAATGCATCCTAACAAACTCGATAAGACACACTAATGCAAAATTCTGGTTCTCTAAGACCAACGCTCGGATACCAACTGAAATGTCCCGTTCTTATTGATTAAAAACGTTCCATATTAATTGATTTCGTTGCGAGGTTTTGACCTCTATATGAGACGTTTTTCAAAGACTGCATTCATTTTTAAAACAAACCATAACCTTTATTTCATAGATAAAGGTTTTAAAAAGCTTTACATAGATTATCAAATAATGATAATCTAAAATATCCTGTTTACACACGACCATTACATAATGGTTTACAATACAAATATGTTACAACAAAATAAGTTTCTTGAATGCAGTTTTTACACAATATCATACAAGCATGGACTCCAAATCTCGTCCTTATTTAAGTATGCGACAGCGGAAGCTATTAATAATCACCTGAGAATAAACATGCTTAAAACGTCAACAAAAATGTTGGTGAGTTATAGGTTTAACCTATATATATCAAATCATAATAATAGACCACAAGATTTCATATTTCAATACACATCCCATACATAGAGATAAAAATCATTCATATGGTGAACACCTGGTAATCGACATTAACAATATGCATATATGAATATCCCCATCATTCCGGGATCCTCCTTCAGACATGATATAAATTTCGAAGTACTAAAGCATCCGGTACTTTGGATGGGGCTTGTTGGGCCCGATAGATCTATCTTTAGGATTCGCGTTAATTAGGGTGTCTGTTCCCTAATTCTTAGATTACCAGACTTAATAAAAAGGGGCATATTCAATTTCGATAATTCAACCATAGAATGTAGTTTCACGTACTTGTGTCTATTTTGTAAATCATTTATAAAACCTGCATGTATTCTCATCCCAAAAATATTAGATTTTAAAAGTGGGACTATAACTCACTTTCACAGATTTTTACTTCGTTGGGAAGTAAGACTTGGCCACTGGTTGATTCACGAACCTATAACAATATATACATATATATCAAAGTATGTTCAAAATATATTTACAACACTTTTAATATATTTTGATGTTTTAAGTTTATTAAGTCAGCTGTCCTCGTTAGTAACCTACAACTAGTTGTCCACAGTTAGATGTACAGAAATAAATCGATAAATATTATCCTAAATCAATCCACGACCCAGTGTATACGTATCTCAGTATTGATCACAACTCAAACTATATATATTTTGGAATCAACCTCAACCCTGTATAGCTAACTCCAACATTCACATATAGAGTGTCTATGGTTGTTCCGAAATATATATAGATGTGTCGACATGATAGGTCGAAACATTGTATACGTGTCTATGGTATCTCAAGATTACATAATATACAATACAAGTTGATTAAGTTATGGTTGGAATAGATTTGTTACCAATTTTCACGTAGCTAAAATGAGAAAAATTATCCAATCTTGTTTTACCCATAACTTCTTCATTTTAAATCCGTTTTGAGTGAATCAAATTGCTATGGTTTCATATTGAACTCTATTTTATGAATCTAAACAGAAAAAGTATAGGTTTATAGTCGGAAAAATAAGTTACAAGTCATTTTTGTAAAGGTAGTCATTTCAGTCGAAAGAACGACGTCTAGATGACTATTTTAGAAAACATACTTACACTTTGAGTTTAACCATAATTTTTGGATATAGTTTCATGTTCATAATAAAAATCATTTTTTCAGAATAACAACTCTTAAATCAAAGTTTATCATAGTTTTTAATTAACTAACCCAAAACAGCCCGCGGTGTCACTACGACGGCGTAAATCCGGTTTTACGGTGTTTTTCGTGTTTCCAGGTTTTAAATCATTAAGTTAGCATATCATATAGTTATAGAACATGTGTTTAGTTGAATTTAAAAGTTAAGTTAGAAGGATTAACTTTTGTTTGCGAACAAGTTTAGAATTAACTAAACTATGTTCTAGTGATTACAAGTTTAAACCTTCGAATAAGATAGCTTTATATGTATGAATCGAATGATGTTATGAACATCATTACTACCTTAAGTTCCTTGGATAAACCTACTGGAAAAGAGAAAAATGGATCTAGCTTCAACGGATCCTTGGATGGCTCGAAGTTCTTGAAGCAGAATCATGACACGAAAACAAGTTCAAGTAAGATCATCACTTGAAATAAGATTGTTATAGTTATAGAAATTGAACCAAAGTTTGAATATGATTATTACCTTGTATTAGAATGATAACCTACTGTAAGAAACAAAGATTCCTTGAGGTTGGATGATCACCTTACAAGATTGGAAGTGAGCTAGCAAACTTGAAAGTATTCTTGATTTTATGTAACTAGAACTTGTAGAATATATGAAGAACACTTAGAACTTGAAGATAGAACTTGAGAGAGATCAATTAGATGAAGAAAATTGAAGAATGAAAGTGTTTGTAGGTGTTTTTGGTCGTTGGTGTATGGATTAGATATAAAGGATATGTAATTTTGTTTTCATGTAAATAAGTCATGAATGATTACTCATATTTTTGTAATTTTATGAGATATTTCATGCTAGTTGCTAAATGATGGTTCCCACATGTGTTAGGTGACTCACATGGGCTACTAAGACCTGATCATTGGAGTGTATATACCAATAGTACATACATCTAAAAGCTGTGTATTGTACGAGTACGAATACGGGTGCATACGAGTAGAATTGTTGATGAAACTGAACGAGGATGTAATTGTAAGCATTTTTGTTAAGTAGAAGTATTTTGATAAGTGTATTGAAGTCTTTCAAAAGTTTATAAATACATATTAAAACACTACATGTATATACATTTTAACTGAGTCGTTAAGTCATCGTTAGTCGTTACATGTAAGTGTTGTTTTGAAACCTTTAGGTTAACGATCTTGTTAAATGTTGTTAACCCAATGTTTATAATATCAAATGAGATTTTAAATTTTTATATTATCATGATATTATCATGTATGAATATCTCTTAATATGATATATATACATTAAATGTCTTTACAACGATAATCGTTACATATATGTCTCGTTTAAAAATCATTAAGTTAGTAGTCTTGTTTTTACATATGTAGTTCATTGTTAATATACTTAATGATATGTTTACTTATCATAGTATCATGTTAACTATATATATATATCCATATATATGTCATCATATAGTTTTTACAAGTTTTAACGTTCGTGAATCACCGGTCAACTTGGGTGGTCAATTGTCTTTATGAAACATATTTCAATTAATCAAGTCTTAACAAGTTTGATTGCTTAACATGTTGGAAACATTTAATCATGTAAATATCAATCTCAATTAATATATATAAACATGGAAAAATTCGGGTCACTACAGCAAATACTCTTGAACGTTTCAGAAACTCAATTACCCCCTTGTACTTACCAGCATTAGGACCTTTCTCATTTAGACATGCAGTGAGATTAGAGCCACTGTTAGCTTTCAATCCTGGAAGATCAATAGAAAATGGACCTCCCGATGACTCAGTATCGGATTCATGTGCAATGTTTTCTGGATCAGCTTGAACACCTGACATTATGAAAATAACTGCAAACACAATTCAAATCATCATCACAAAGACAATATCACAAAATGATCATCACAGAAGATATTACATTATAAAGGCTAATTGATTAGGATCTCAGTTACACGATTACATGTCCGAAGTAGAATTAATACAGACATAGAATAGTGTATTAATGCTAACAAGCTAGCATTATCAAATTACATAACAAGCTGAAAATAAACAAACACATAAACATAAACTCAGAATCATTCATCCCATAATGGAATCCTCTAGCACTAGCTTTTCCTCATGTTGAATTACACCAAGTTTCTCAAACAAGGTATATAGTAAAGCTGCGTATGGAAATGGTTCTTCCATCTCAAGAAGATCTTTCATCACATGAATGAGAAAATGGCCCATATTCACTTGAATACCTTCTAGCAGGCAATACAAAAGCATAGCTTCAGTACCAGACAACAAATTATCTCCTTCTTTCCTAAAGGTCACATTCCTTTTGATGATTCTCAAGTGTATCTCATGTTGTTGTGATACCTCGTCATCACTAATTTCAACCCTACCAGCATTAACTACTTTCCCTGGCTTGCATAACCTTGCAACTATGTCAGATAGTCTGAATCTGTTGGGAATCTTTCGTATATCTTTGCTAGGATACAAAATTTTAACCCCAGTGTACGAGACATTCAATAGGTTTGAAAATTCCTCCATAGTCGACTTAAACTGATGGTCAAATAGACCTGAGTGCACAAACTTCTTCTTACCATCTTCTAAGGCAACATTGGCATAAAATTCCCACAGTAATTCAGGACAGTAGTAATCCCCAATGTCTAAGAATGCTTGACATCCAATTTGTTCCCAAAGACTATAGGTCTGTCGAGTAGCAATGACCTTTTGTTCCACTAAAATGGGTCGTCCACTAGCTAGAATTCTCCTACGGTCAATGTTAAACATCCATTGCCCAACAAAGGATCCACCTGACATCCTAATACAGACTACAAGCACTAGCATTAGATAAGCACAAAAGAAATTACCAGAGACCAAAAGAATTCATTCAAATATTACATAAAAAACGACCATCGGTTCAATCAAGTGACCATCGGTCGATGGACTGGACCATCGGTCCGATGGTCTAGACCTACGGCAGTTGGTCTACAGCACATCTACAAACTAATCAATTTAGGACCTACAGCCGAGTGAGGTGTCATCCGGCCGAGTGTGAGACACCATCGGTCGATGGTCAGAGACCATCGGCCGGAGGTAGTTCATCAGATCTGTTTAATTAAAACCCCAATTCAACCAATCTGTGGTTTCTGGTTTGGATTTTGGTCATACTAGCAGCTAAAGAAGCCGATAAACATATATATATCATCAATTTCAACAGATAGTTAACAAAAATCACTCGATTGGCATGTTAACCTTCGAACACAAATTAAACGATTCAGAACAAATGGAAACGAATTAGATTACCTCGATTATGGCGCTGGAATCACGATAAAAAGATGTACAATTCACACGGACCAAAACTCCTTTCACTTAACTTGAAAAACTAGGGTAAAATCACTCAAACTTGCACAAAGTGACTGACCCGTTTGACTCTGGGTCCTTTTATACCCTGTCAGAGACTGTAACGACCCGTCCTTATCCACCTGGACGAAGTCATCAACATTTGGTCCCATTGCGATGATCGACTCCATGTAATGTCCTTAAATTGAGCAGATGCACAGCGGAAGACTTAATTCGTACCTGAGAATAAACATGCTTTAAAGTGTCAACCAAAAGGTTGGTGAGTTCATAGGTTTATCATAACAAACATTTCAATATTTTAATAGACCACAAGATTTCATAATCATAAACATAATACACTTGCAAGTGTATGTAAAGCATTCTAAGTGGTTGAGCACTTGGTAACCATACTTAACATTTAATCAAAGTCGCATATTCCCTTTATTATGAAATCTCACTACACTGTACCAAGTGTAGCCTACAAAACGAAGTACTGTGCAACCGTTGAATACTGGTCGTCCAGTCCGGTTGGGGTTGTCAGGCCCGATAGATCTATCAACAGGATTCGCGTTTACAATACCCATGTAAATAGTAGTTACCAAGCTACAGGAAAATATACCAGTGGTACAACTCAACGTAGAATATATTTTTAAGTACTTGTGTCTATTTCGTAAACATTTATAAAAGCAGCGCATGTATTCTCAGCCCAAAAATATATATTGCAAAAGCAATTAAAAAGGGAGCAAATGAAACTCACCTAATGTATTTTGTAATAAAAATACATATGACGACATTGAACAAGTATAGGGTTGGCCTCGGATTCACGAACCTATATCAAGTATATATATTAACACCTATACTTGTATTCAAACAAATTTATATATTATTTTTAATGATATAACTGTTATATTAATAATTTATATATTTCATTAATAACTAATTTATATATTATTATTTTATATACTCTAAATAAATAATTAGTATTATAAAAATGTTAATTTAGATATTTTATATCTATTAACTATAATGTTATATAACTAAAATTCATTTGATAAAATAATATAAAAAGTTGTATTATTTTATAATAATAATTTTAGTTAATATACTTAATAATGACAATAATAATAATAATAATATGATAATTTTTATATATAATGATAATTTTTAATAATAATTGTAATTGTAATGTTAATAGTAATGATACTACTAGTAATATTCTTAATTCCAATACTAATACTAATGTTAATAATAATAATCTTAAAAATCATGTTAATACTAATAATAATAGTAATGCTAATAATAATAACTATAACAATAACAATAATAATACTTATTGTAATAATAATAATAATAACAATAATAATAATAATAATAATAATAATAATAATAATAATAATAATAATAATATTAAAGGCTACCTTTGTATAATATGCCCAAAAATAACATCCCTGCCTAGGCTCGAACCCGCAACCTCCCGTTCACCCACAAACACTCAACACCACTTGACTGATTCAGTTTTTCAGATTAATCTCGGCCCTATATTAGCTTAACCCATCGTCTTTTCTTAACAAGAAAAGTGGGCTTCGGCACAACTGAAAACATATCTATCTCGACCCAACTTTTCATAATAAGACTCGGCCCAATCATAAACAAGTTAGAAGCCCAAACTAGCAATCCATAACATGTTTAAATCTGGTTAGTTTGTGAATTTCGGCTAATGGAAACAGTAACAAAAAAATAGAAAACGCTGTCATTATCTACTCCTCTTTATCACAACAGTACCTCCGATTAATATTGTATATAATAGCAACAGATGGTGTTTGATAACAACAGTTCACAGCTAGTTACAAACGTATAGCAGTAATCAATCGACTGTTATGGTGGTCTTCTGTCGAAACAAGAGCTAAACAGATGGGTTACAGTAGCAAAACAAAAGGTTGCAGGTTTATGATGGTTTCTTCGTGAAAAACAGTAAAACAAGCAGTAGCAACGAGGTATCGTGCAGCTGCAGTTTTCAGTCACGGTGGTGGTTGTTTTAAATGGATTTGAGGTGGTCTCACGGTTGTTCATGGTGGTAGGATGTGATGGTTCCTTTGTTTGAACCGAGATCAAAAACGAGAGAGAGAGAGAGAGATATAGAGAGAGGGAATAGAGGTTGAAGGTGGTTCATGATTTGAGGGTGAAAGAGGATGGCGGCTGTGATGATGGATTTATGGTGGTCGGTGAAGGGGTAGAGCTTGTAAACAGAAATAGTTGGGTGGTGTTTTGCTTTAAACGTACAAAGGGAAACAAGAAACGGTTTTGAGAGAGAGAAAGGGTTAACGGTGGTGGTTTTGGTTATGGTTGTTAATGGATAATGGTGGCAGCGGATTTATGGTGTAGAGATGCCGGAGGTGGTGGTCACGATGGGTAGAGGATGGTGGGTTGAGAGAGGTCGAATGGTGATAATGGTTTGTGATTAAGCAGGTTGATGTATATATCTATCTTTATTGTATGTGCAAGTGTAAATATATATTAGATATATATTAGTAGTAGTAGGATAAAAGCCAACAACAGTAATCACATTATTTTCAAACATATACAGTGTGTACAGTGAGCCATCGATTGTTTTTGTAAGTTTATTACCGACAGTTTTGTCACGAAGTGCTATATTGTGCCCATTGCTAAACAGTTAATGTATAAAAGTGTTCCTAAAAATCCCAAATTTTTAGATTAAATATATTTGATTATTTCACTCATTAACTGTTTGAAACCTGATCAAAAAGGTTCGATAATTATTTATTTTCTGTTCTAATTTATATGTACGGAGTGCTAATATTTAATCTAAAAAGGGTAAAAATATTTTTGACAAATCTAAAATCTTCGTAATCAATTTACAGTCTAACTTTTATTTCAATCCTTCATGGACATGTACAATATCTATATTAAAACTAACAAAACATCAACCGAGTATTTCAGACGTTTACTAATTAAGCTCGAAATCATTCATTCTCCATTTACTCTCTCTCTAAATATAATCAGTTTTAAATAACAAGTTTTATCACATAAATATATAATATATATTTTTAAATAAATAGATTTAATATTATTTTATATATTTACAAATAGTATTTATATACATATTTATATACATACATATTTATATATATACATTTGTAATAATAGTTTTCATTGTATCGCATATTATTTTACATATTTATTTCCAACAATAAACTCATATATTATTTCAATTAATATTTCAATTTATTATATATATATATATATATATATATATATATATATATATATATATATATATATATATATATATATATATATATATATATATATATATATATATATATATATATATTAAATATATATGTAACCATTTACAAATAGTTGTTCGTGAATCGTCGGGAACAGTCGAAGGTCAAATGAATATATGAAACAGTTCAAAATTTTTGAAACTCAACCTAACAGATTTCTCTTATCATGTCAAGAATATTAAATCGTATCGAGAGTTTGGTTTAAAATTAGTCAAAATTTTCCGGGTCATGACAGTACCTACCCGTTAAAGAAATTTCGTCCCGAAATTTGATCGAGGTCGTCATGGCTAACACTAAAAATATTTTCATGATGAATATGAGTTGCTAAATAGAGTTTTATCATTATTGAGTAATATAGATAAAACGATTCGGTTAGGTGAAGCGTACGAGTGAAGCTGTCACAACAGATTGAGATAGAGATTTAACTTTTTGCCGTAGTCATGGTGGAATTTAGAAAATAAGGTGCGTCTTAACTTTTGACGTTGTCTTGGTTGAATTCCGGAATTCAAGGGATTAAAGAAAATCTTTAAAATCTAAAAGATTTGCCTCTTCGGCGAATAAGGAAATTATGATCTCTCCAATTAAATGTGGAAATCTGTCTTGATTTCTTTGTCTAGTATTTTCACTATAAATAGACTTCTTTCGTTCCATTATTTTCGCCACTTCAATTCTTTCTTCTCGATCCATACTTTCAAACAATTGTGAAAATGCTTAATCCAGTTCTGATCGTTGTCCTTATCCCTACTATCGCAACATTCATTCTCCTTTTTCAACTTCCACAAGAGGAATCTACTTTCTTCTACTTCGCCTTTGGGGTTATATTGTTTTTAATTCTCCCGTGTCTTTATGTTGCGATAAACATTGACATACATGGTTTGTAATTTATGTGTTGTTATCGGGCTTTATATTCTCCCTTATATTTCGAAGCTCTATGCTTTTGTTTTCTCTTCCCGACTTCAAGTCAAGCGAATAATGGTCCAGAATTCGTAAATATAGAAGTTCGAATGATTATAATGTTCTAGGCAAGAAGGAACATGATGGCACGATTTGATTTTCAAATTTATCAAAATTACTGAAGATAGAATTATCAAGAATATATTCTTCTTGATAAGTTCGGAGGTTATGTAGAATGAAAGAGTTATGTAACATGACACATGATGATGGTGTAATCTATTGTGAACCATCATCACATTTCATTAGAAACTCAGCATGATTTACTGTAATATAATCACGTTGGCCAAGCGCATTATATTATACTAACTCATGCTTCAGTTCCCAACATTTCTCCACAATTCATTCATAATTTATACTTGGATTTTACCGAAATTTCCAATATAATGGGATACTGGAAACACGAAGAGGTAGATAATTTCGGACAAGAATATTTATGTAAATATCCTCAGAAATATCAAAGATATTTATGATGATATTTTGAAATTTCTAAGTTCGAAGGTGAATGAAGAAAGATTTTCCGCAAGATTTTAACACGACTTTTGGAGCAAGATATTCTCTAAAGATTTCATCGGATCCAGAATTACCTGGATTCTTTGAATATAGGGTTTGGTATTTGTATTTATTCTTTGTTTCCTTCACGGTGTGCTCAATCCAATTTTTAGTACCAAATTTTCTATCGAGCGTTCCCAACACTTCCTTCTTTATCATCAACTATTGGCCATTAAGACCATCTACAACATGCTACTTTATCAGCATTTTCAAAGTTAACGGATCTGGGTCATCGGGTATCAAACTGAGGTGGTTTCAGGAGAATTGTGTTTTTAGATGATTAAACGCTGATGGTAATATGGTGAAATCTAAAAGGTTCCCCAGTATCAATAAAGAGTACGCATATATATCAAGGTTATAATAAGGTTGTTTCGGATAAAAAGTCAGAATTGACTTGCTGGAGCTGTGACAAAATTGGCTAATTTGAAGAAGAATTGCAAAGTTATTTTGGGTAATAATAACACTAAAGAAATTAACACAGCTATGTGTTAAACGTTTATTCAGTTTCCGAGGGTTTTTCAGGTGCATAACTATATGCATCAACTTTTTCTTCCGTAGATGAAATGCGGCTGGTTCATCCTCTCGATCGAGGTGTTTTCAAGAATCATGAAAGATTTGAACGCAGATTGTAATCGTCAAGATACAAATGAGGTTTAAAATGAGATCAAGTGGCAAACTTGAAGAAATGTTTAGTTTCATATGTTACAATCAATATTTTAATTCATTTTAATTGTCCAATATTATTAGTCCACAGTCGATAGTCCACAGTTAACAATCCAATAATTCATATATAGTTTAATATATAATTATTCGAATTAATTAATACGTTTCGTGACCCGTATACGTCTCAGACTCGATCACAACTAAAACTATATATATTATTGTAGAATCAACCTCAACCCTGTATAGCTAACTCCTGCATTACTGCATATAGAGTGTCTATGGTTATTCCAAATAATATATATAGATGCGTCGATATGATATGTCAAAACCTTGTATACGTGTCCCGATATTAAAAATGCGTAAAAATAAATAACAGAAATTAAATGACGATAAATAAAGTGCGTAAAGTAAATAACAGAAATTAAATGACGATAAGTAAAATTGCGAGAATGTAAATTGCGATAAATAAAATGTAACCAGTAGCTAGGAACAGTTAGCTAGGAACAGTTAGCGTGGATTCTTAACAATATTTCAATTAGTTAGTTCGTTTGTTTCTAACAAATTTTACTTTGTCCGATGTTTTCTTCATTATGCCACTTGTTGGATTCTGATAGATCAAAATCCAAATATGAAATTGAATGAAAATGGATTCTGTGATGAACGGATACGTATATCTATGGATATAAGTAGAATAGTGACTGACTGTTGAATCAGAGTCGAAGAATGTACAGTGCAACTTATTAATGTGAAATCTAAATATTCCTCAGGTATTACCTACCCGTTAAAATATTTTCACCATTAACAGTTTGTACAAATGAATTTTTAATTACAATCTTTATGAAAATATACTTGCATATATATTTTCTTCAGATATAATCATGGATTTAATGAGTTAATATGATATTAATCTCATTTGATTTACTGTTAGAAAAAGAATATATAATCTCTAAAACATTAGAGATTACATAATTGTCATGTAGAACAAAGGTAATTGATATAGAACGATATGTAGAACGAAGATAGTCGGTGTAAAACGATATGTAGAACGGAGATCATATTTGAAGTACGGATGGTGATATTGAGGCGTGTGATGTTGAGGCTGGTGTTATTGATGATACTGGTGCCGATGCTGGTGGTACTGCTGGTGCCGGTGATGTTGTTGAAGCTGGTAGGTTTTGCACCATATTTTCCAAATTGATTTCTCGAGCGCGATGTTCGTTGACTTCTTCTATTATTCCGGGATAATTGTCGGTCGGAACGAGCGGATGAATAAAGTTTAGAATTGTGGATAGAATATAATTGTGGCGAGATATTCGGGCAACGAGAGTGAAAATGGTGTTTCGAACAGGTTCGCCGGTAAATGCTTCAGGTTCTTCGCCAAAAGGTGAATTTGGTTGGTGGAAGGGATCGTATTTTTCTCGTATCCATTGATTAAGTCGACTACAAACCCATCAGATGAATCTGGGATGACTGATCACTTGATTCATTCTGGTGACGCTACTTCTGGGGCTGGAGTGGGACTCCATATCGGAATCCGAGGGGCTTGATCTAATGGTGAGTTCCATTGCGTACGATTGAATAAAGGATTTTTCGATATGAAATGATTTTCGGATATCGGATGATATTCTAATTATATAGAATACCTATACATAGTACAAAAAAAATCCCGTAGATTACGAAGAAAAATAAGGAAACGTGTCAGATAAAGTCTACAGTAACAGATACGCTAAGATATGAATTAGCAGATACGCTAAGATATGGATTTATCGGTACACTATCTATCAAATAAGTGCAGGAAGTTGTGTCTAGACTTAGAAATGATAAGCAGATAATTTTCCACTAAGAATGATAAACAATACGTATAAAATGCAGCTAAGGTCGAAGTCCAGACTTGCTAATGCATCCTAACAACTATCAGTTAGACACACTAATGCAAGACCTGGTTCACTAGGACCAACGCTCTGATACCACCTGTAACGACCCGTCCTTATCCACCTGGACGAAGTCATCAACATTTGGTCCTATTGCGATGATCGACTCCATGTAATGTCCTTAAATTGAGCAGATGCACAGCGGAAGACTTAATTCGTACCTGAGAATAAACATGCTTTAAAGTGTCAACCAAAAGGTTGGTGAGTTCATAGGTTTATCATAACAAACATTTCAATATTTTAATAGACCACAAGATTTCATAATCATAAACATAATACACTCGCAAGTGTATGTAAAGCATTCTAAGTGGTTGAGCACTTGGTAACCATACTTAACATTTAATCAAAGTCGCATATTCCCTTTATTATGAAATCTCACTACACTGTACCAAGTGTAGCCTACAAAACGAAGTACTGTGCAACCGTTGAATACTGGTCGTCCAGTCCGGTTGGGGTTGTCAGGCCCGATAGATCTATCAACAGGATTCGCGTTTACAATACCCATGTAAATAGTAGTTACCAAGCTACAGGAAAATATGCCAGTGGTACAACTCAACGTAGAATATATTTTTAATACTTGTGTCTATTTCGTAAACATTTATAAAAGCAGCGCATGTATTCTCAGCCCAAAAATATATATTGCAAAAGCAATTAAAAAGGGAGCAAATGAAACTCACCTAATGTATTTTGTAATAAAAATACATATGACGACATTGAACAAGTATAGGGTTGGCCTCGGATTCACGAACCTATATCAAGTATATATATTAACACCTATACTTGTATTCAAAAAAATTTATATATTATTTTTAATGATATAACTGTTATATTAATAATTTATATATTTCATTAATAACTAATTTATATATTATTATTTTATATACTCTAAATAAATAATTAGTATTATAAAAATGTTAATTTAGATATTTTATATCTATTAACTATAATGTTATATAACTAAAATTCATTTGATAAAATAATATAAAAAGTTGTATTATTTTATAATAATAATTTTAGTTAATATACTTAATAATGACAATAATAATAATAATATGATAATTTTTATATATAATGATAATTTTTAATAATAATTGTAATTGTAATGTTAATAGTAATGATACTACTAGTAATATTCTTAATTCCAATACTAATACTAATGTTAATAATAATAATCTTAAAAATCATGTTAATACTAATAATAATAGTAATGTTAATAATAATAACTATAACAATAACAATAATAATACTTATTGTAATAATAATAATAATAATAATAATAATAATAATAATAATAATAATAATAATAATAATAATATTAAAGGCTACCTTTGTATAATATGCCCAAAAATAACATCCCTGCCTAGGCTCGAACCCGCAACCTCCCGTTCACCCATAAACACTCAACACCTCTTGACTGATTCAGTTTTTCAGATTAATCTCGGCCCTATATTAGCTTAACCCATCGTCTTTTCTTAACAAGAAAAGTGGGCTTCGGCCCAACTGAAAACATATCTATCTCGGCCCAACTTTTCATAATAAGACTCGGCCCAATCATAAACAAGTTAGAAGCCCAAACTAGCAATCCATAACATGTTTAAATCTGGTTAGTTTGTGAATTTCGGCTAATGGAAACAGTAACAAAAAAATAGAAAACGCTGTCATTATCTACTCCTCTTTATCACAACAGTACCTCCGATTAATATAGTATATAATAGCAACAGATGGTGTTTGATAACAACAGTTCACAGCTAGTTACAAACGTATAGCAGTAATCAATCGACTGTTATGGTGGTCTTCTATCGAAACAAGAGCTAAACAGATGGGTTACAGTAGCAAAACAAAAGGTTGCAGGTTTATGATGGTTTCTTCGTGAAAAACAGTAAAACGAGCAGTAGCAACGAGGTGTATCGTGCAGCTGCAGTTTTCAGTCACGGTGGTGGTTGTTTTAAATGGATTTGAGGTGGTCTCACGGTTGTTCATGGTGGTAGGATGTGATGGTTCCTTTGTTTGAACCGAGATCAAAAACGAGAGAGAGAGAGAGAGAGAGAGAGAGATATAGAGAGAGGGAATAGCGGTTGAAGGTGGTTCATGATTTAAGGGTGAAAGAGGATGGCAGTTGTGATGATGGATTTATGGTGGTCGGTGAAGGGGTAGAGCTTGTAAACAGAAATAGTTGGGTGGTGTTGTGCTTTAAACGTACAAAGGGAAACAAGAAACGGTTTTGAGAGAGAGAAAGGGTTAACGGTGGTGGTTTTGGTTATGGTTGTTAATGGATAATGGTGGCAGCGGATTTATGGTGTAGAGATGCCGGAGGTGGTGGTCACGATGGGTAGAGGATGGTGGGTTGAGAGAGGTCGAATGGTGATAATGGTTTGTGATTAAGCAGGTTGATGTATATATCTATCTTTATTGTATGTGCAAGTGTAAATATATATTAGATATATATTAGTAGTAGTAGGATAAAAGCCAACAACAGTAATCACATTATTTTCAAACATATACAGTGTGTACAGTGAGCCATCGATTGTTTTTGTAAGTTTATTACCGACAGTTTTGTCACGAAGTGCTATATTGTGCCCATTGCTAAACAGTTAATGTATAAAAGTGTTCCTAAAAATCCCAAATTTTTAGATTAAATATATTTGATTATTTCACTCATTAACTGTTTGAAACCAGATCAAAAAGGTTCGATAATTATTTATTTTTTGTTCTAATTTATATGTACGGAGTGCTAATATTTAATCTAAAAAGGGTAAAAATATTTTTGACAAATCTAAAATCTTCGTAATCAATTTACAGTCTAACTTTTATTTCAATCCTTCATGGACATGTACAATATCTATATTAAAACTAACAAAACATCAACCGAGTGTTTCAGACGTTTACTAATTAAGCTCGAAATCATTCATTCTCCATTTACTCTCTCTCTAAATATAATCAGTTTTAAATAACAAGTTTTATCACATAAATATATAATATATATTTTTAAATAAATAGATTTAATATTATTTTATATATTTACAAATAGTATTTATATACATATTTATATACATACATATTTATATATATACATTTGTAATAATAGTTTTCATTGTATCGCATATTATTTTACATATTTATTTCCAACAATTAACTCATATATTATTTCAATTAATATTTCAATTTATTATATATATATATATATATATATATATATATATATATATATATATATATATATATATATATATATATATATATATATATATATATATATTAAATATATATGTAACCATTTACAAATAGTTGTTCGTGAATCGTCGGGAACAGTCGAAGGTCAAATGAATATATGAAACAGTTCAAAATTTTTGAAACTCAACCTAACAGATTTCTCTTATCATGTCAAGAATATTAAATCGTATCGAGAGTTTGGTTTAAAATTAGTCGAAATTTTCTGGGTCGTGACAGTACCTACCCGTTAAAGAAATTTTGTCCCGAAATTTGATCGAGGTCGTCATGGCTAACACTAAAAATATTTTCATGATGAATATGAGTTGCTAAATAGAGTTTTATCATTATTGAGTAATATAGATAAAACGATTCGGTTAGGTGAAGCGTACGAGTGAAGCTGTCACAACAGATTGAGATAGAGATTTAACTTTTTGCCGTAGTCATGGTGGAATTTAGAAAATAAGGTGCGTCTTAACTTTTGACGTTGTCTTGGTTGAATTCCGGAATTCAAGGGATTAAAGAAAATCTTTAAAATCTAAAAGATTTGCCTCTTCGGCGAATAAGGAAATTATGATCTCTCCAATTAAATGTGGAAATCTGTCTTGATTTCTTTGTCTAGTATTTTCACTATAAATAGACTTCTTTCGTTCCATTATTTTCGCCACTTCAATTCTTTCTTCTCGATCCATACTTTCAAACAATTGTGAAAATGCTTAATCCAGTTCTGATCGTTGTCCTTATCCTTACTATCGCAACATTCATTCTCCTTTTTCAACTTCCACAAGAGGAATCTACTTTCTTCTACTTCGCCTTTGGGGTTATATTGTTTTTAATTCTCCCGTGTCTTTATGTTGCGATAAACATTGACATACATGGTTTGTAATTTATGTGTTGTTATCGGGCTTTATATTCTCCCTTATATTTCGAAGCTCTATGCTTTTGTTTTCTCTTCCCGACTTCAAGTCAAGCGAATAATGGTCCAGAATTCGTAAATATAGAAGTTCGAATGATTATAATGTTCTAGGCAAGAAGGAACATGATGGTAGTGATACATATATTTGAGTGATGGAACGCTAAGATATCCTCCAGAAGATATTCTCTCTATCCAGGTCAATAGACACAATCCCATACCACAGACAAAAGAAGTACAGATCACCAACTATAAGTTGAACTGAATGATTTAAGTTTTCTATATCTGATGATCTGATAAATTCTCCCCCTCGGATGTAGACAACTAAAATGTTCATAATAAGTCTCCGATTGGAATATATGTTGTCGCAGACATAGAAAACCGAGGAATCTCTGAAGCTTTGTTCAATTCTTGATCCATGATGCTCTTGCAGCTAGGTGGCGCATCAAATTATTTACAACCTTAAATGAATAAACATAAACAACCCATAACTTTTTTTTTTTTTTTGGATTTTCTGATGTTGCCTTTTCTCCATAAATAAAACAAACAAAATAAAGAAGTAAATACAACTATACATGATGATGATGCACTACTGTCTTTGACGTTAGTAGCAACTTCACGGAAAATCAATCTTCTGATATTGAAATCTAGAACCCGATGACATTGCAATATACACATCATTCTATGTCTGTGATACAAGACTGCATTTCTCAACCCTTCAAGATAAAACACCTCCCTTTGGGTATCCGATATGTACGTTGTTGGATTTCGGTCCAAATAATAAAGGTAAATAGAAACAAGTATGCATCCTAGACAAAGTATGCTCACCTTGGGGACTCACAAAATTATCCTTTTGCTACCGAGTATAAATCGTAGTAGGGGAGACCTCAACCGTCTGTTGAGTTTCTGAACAACCATTTCTCAGTACATATTCAGTGATAAGTAGGTGACTACCCTCAACCGCTGCAAACCTTTCCATGATTTCCTAATCATGATATTTACGCTTTGTTCGTGTGATCATCCAGAGTTAGGTCAATAAAGTCTACTAACACATTATCAATCATCCTGTATTACTTGTTTTATACAACTTACATGTCGATTCAGTATTGCAATCACTTCCCCTCAAACATAATAAGCAACTCATTTTCATGTTTTTCTATTTTTATGGATTTTCCATTTTTCAATTTTTATTTGTTTTTCGGTTTTTCTAATTTTTTTTATGGCTTTTTGATTTTTCAATTTTTATTTGTTTTTCGGTTTTTCTAATTTTTTTTATGGCTTTTTGATTTTCTCTGTACAAACGCATAAATTTATCTAAAAACATAAACAAACATGCAGAAATTTCAGCAAAGCTAAACTATCATGCAAATGAAAAGTAAACATGCAAATGACCTACCAACGACCATGCAATGCTACGCATACTATATAAGAAGTTGCAAACCCTTCACAACTCAGTCTCTTGGTTTGGCTCCTCTGTGTTAGGAACCTCCGTTTCAGGGATCACATAAGAAAGCAATTTAATACCTATTTCGTTTAACAAGTAATTAAAACGCGGTTTATCAAAAGCTTTTGTGAAAAGATCAGCCCTCTGGAACATAGTGTCTATCTGCACAACATCTATCAACTTTTTCTCATAGCAGTCTCTAATGAAATGGTATTTAATCCCTATGTGTTTCGTTTTAGAATGATTTACGGGATTTTTAGTGACAGCTATGGCAGCAGTATTATCAACATAAATAGGAGTGTTAGAAATTTGCAAACCGTAGTCACGTAGTTGCTGTTGAATCCAGATGACCTGTGATGTACAGCTGGCTGCGGCAATGTATTCTGCTTCACTAGTGGACTGAGCCACTGCTGTCTGCTTCTTACACTGCCATGTAACTAGTTTGCTGCCAAGGAACTGAAAACCTCCTGATGTTGACTTAAAATCCTTCTTGCATCCTCCATAGTCAGAATCACTGTAAGCTGTGAGATCAAACCCATCCTCACATGGATACCATAACCCTAAACTCGGTGTATCTTTCAAATACCTCATAATATTCTTAACTACTAACATATGATGAACATTAGGATTTTCCTGATAACGAGCACACAGACAAACCGCAAACATGATATCTGGTCGAGAAGCTGTAAGATACATTAGAGAACCTATGATAGCCCTGTATAACGTTTGGTCCACTGCAGCACCCTCACACTCAGGTGAAATACCATGGTTCACAGACAACGGAGTCTTAGCCGGTCTTTCTGCTTCCATTTGAAACCTCTTTAGAATATCAGCAACATACTTGGTTTGATGCAAGAAGATGCCTTTATCTGTCTGAGCTACCTGTAGACCCAAGAAGAACTTAATCGTTCCCATTGAACTCATCTTAAACTTCTGCTGCATGACCTTCTCAAACTCATCAACCATACCCTGATCTGTTGACCCGAATATGATATCATCAACATAAACCTGCACTAACATAAGATGTTGTCCCTTCGTTTTGATGAAAAGTGTCCGATCAATGACATCTCTTTGAAAACCGTTTTCAATCATGTAATTGGACAACGTTGCATATGTCACGACCCGGAAAATTTCGACTAATTTCAAACTAAACTCTCGATACGATTTAATATTTTTGACACGATAAGCAAAGTCTGTTAGGTTGAGTCTCAAAAATTTTGAACTGATTCATATATTCAATTGACCTTCGACTGTTCTCGACGATTCACGAACAAATATTTGTAAATAGATACATACATATAGGTATATATACATAAATGTTAATTATAAATATATATTTATTTGAAAATATATATAAATATATATATATATATATATATATATATATATATATATATATATATATATATATATATATATATATATTGTTATATAATAAAACCTGATATTAAAAGGTATTTATATAGTATATGGAAAAATAAACGACTTCGAGCTTAATTAGTAAACGTCTGTAACACTCGGTTGACATCTCGTAAATATTCATATAGATCTACTACGAGTTCAAGAAGATTTAAAATAAAAGTTAGTCTGTAAATAGATTACGAAAATTATAGTTTTGGGAAAATTATTTTTACCTTGTTAGTTAAAAATTGTAGTACTTCGTATATATTATTTAGAACATAAAATAAATAATTAACGAATTTTTTTAATCAAGTTTTAAATAGAATATGACTGAAATAATTAAATAGACTTAATTTAAAAATTTGGGATTTTTAGGAAGACATTTAAATATTAACTTTTTAGCAATGGACCACGATACCCTCAGAGGGATTTAACTGTCAGCACTATCAAACAACAATTAAGGCTGTTTAATCATTTTGTTTCTTTCCTCTCCACTATCCGTATTATATTTATATATTAGATATTTGAACACGTTTCAATGTTGGATTCATGTACCTATTATAAATTATTGGTTAACTTTTGTATATATATAATCATATGTAGTACTCCACATCACCCCACCTATTTCTTTTCTCACCAAACCAAAACACGCTCATACACACTGTTTTTGTTTTTCTTAAATACTAACTTTGCTATATATACATGCATCAAGAACCCAAGAACCCCACCTTTCATTCTATTTATGTATTCATTCTCTTTCTCCTGCAAAACAAAAACCATCACATGAAACCCACTTGATCATCACCATTAGACTCAACTCGTTTATTTTCTTCTTGTTTATTTGATCACCAACAAAACACCCTCGATTCCCCTAAACTTCTGTTACTAATTCTATTCAGACTTGATCAACACAACAAACATAACCACCTGCGTTTTTCTTCCTGTTCTTTCTTTTTCTTGTCAAGCTCCAATTTGTCACCACTTTAAATCACCATCGTTGTCACCCTAACTCCGCCGGCAAATACCTTGAACCACCATGAGCCACCTAAACAACCGCCACCATGAAATTCCCAACCCCCAACCATCATTAAGTACTGCTGCTATCGGTCATATTTTCATTAAATATACAAACAACTGGATATGTAAAACCCAAGAATACAGTAATCTTATTTTGATACTGTTATACGTGCTTCTGTTGCAACAACCAACTTAAACCTTTCACCCTAAACCGCCACTAAACCTCCATATCTCTCTCCTATATCTCTCTCTTCTCCTTCGGTGTTAAATAATGAACCATCACCACAAACAAACTGTCATCATCCACCCTGCACCACCCATCGCCGGACCACCATACACCACCACCATGAACTATCTATATTTCTATCTCTTTCTACACTCTCTCTCTCTTAAAATTTTGTTTCTGTATCGAATCACATCCTTCACCATCATGTTTAACCTTCGATACCGCTGGCCATCATCACTGATTAAACATCATCACCCTACAATCAACCGCCACCCTAAATCCACCCAATGCACCACCATAACTATCATCACTTATCTCTCTACCTATCTCTTTCTCCCTCATATGATACCATAAAATCAACTTGAAACCGCCACTCAACCTTCATAAACTTGCTTCTGTAAGCGTAGTATACAATGAAGCACGAGAATGATTGAATTGAATCTCCTTGGCATTTTATATATATATATATTTTTTTTATTTCTTTTAATGGCCGACAAGCATAAATGATGAAACCCCACGATCCCTATCAACTTAGATGTATCCTCTTAAATAGTTCAGGGCTTTTGATTTATATGTTGGACTGGACTGCCATATTTCGAATTCTCTGTTGGACCGAGCTTATTAACAAAGTGGGCTTGTAATTTCGTTAAGAGTCTTGTGTGATAAATGGGTTTTTGCTTTGGGCTTGCAAGTATCGATATGTTAAAATAATTAAATGCGGGATTAATTCAAAAACAAAATAACGGTACAATGGTTTAGCTCCGTGCTTGTTTAATGTGAGGTCGTGGGTTCGAGCCCAAGTTATGTCATTTATTTTTAGGCTTATTTTGAAGGTAGTCTCCTTTTATTATTATTATTATTATTATTATTATTATTATTATTATTATTATTATTATTATTATTATTATTATTATTATTATTATTATTATTATTATTATTATTATTATTACTATTAAAATTAACATTATTATTAAAGGTATGATTTCTTTATATTATTTTCATTATTATTATCATAATTATTGTTATTATTACAAATAAATATTATTTTACAAAAATACAACAATAATATTACATATTACTATATTTTTATTATTAAAATGATATTAAATATATTAATGTAAACTCTAAAATAAATTTCCATTTTATTAAACTACTTTAATAAATAATTACTATATTAATAACAATAAATGTATTATGGAAATAAATATTAACTACTTAAAATATATAAAATAAATATAACTTAATTATTAATGTAATATATACATAAACTTGTTTAAATATTATTATGTGTTTTAATATATATAACTAATATAGGTTCGTGAATCCGAGGCCAACCCTTCATTGTTCAGTATTGTCGTATGAATATTTTTACTACAAAATATCGTATTGTGAGTTTCATTTGCTCCCCTTTTTAATTGCTTTTGCAATATATATTTTTGGGCTGAGAATACATGCGCTGCTTTTATAAATGTTTACGAAATAGACACCAGTACTTAAAAATACATTCTACGTTGAGTTGTACCACTGGCATATTTCCCTATAGCTTAGTAACTACTATTTACATGGGTATTGTAAACGCGAATCCTGTTGATAGATCTATCGGGCCTGACAACCCCAACCGGACTGGACGACCAGTATTCAACGGTTGCACAGTACTTCGTTTTGTAGGCTACACTTGGTACAGTGTAGTGAGATTTCATAATAAAGGGAATATGCGACGTTGATTAATAGTTAAGTATGATTACCAAGTGCTCAACCACTTAGAATGCTTTACATACACTTGCGAGTGTATTATGTTTATGTATATGAAATCTTGTGGTCTATTAATATATTGAAATGATTGTTACGATAAACCTATGAACTCACCAACCTTTTGGTTGACACTTTTAAGCATGTTTATTATCAGGTACGAATTAAGTCTTCTGCTGTGCATTTGCTCATTTTAAGGACATTACTTGGAGTCGATCATCGCAATGGGACCAAATGTTGATGACTTCGTCCAGGTGGATAAGGACGGGTCGTTTCAGCATACCACGCTCGAGGAGCTTGGTGATGACCATAAAGTGCCTTTTCAAGTCTATAAACCTTTTCTGGGAAATGAGGGTCTTCGAAACCGGGTGGTTGTTCAACAAACACCCTTTCATTGATCTCTCCGTACAAAAACGCGCTTTTAACATCCATATGAAAAACTTTAAATCCCATGAAGGATGCAAATGCCAAGAAAATCCCGATTGCTTCCAGTCGTGCAACCGGAGCAAAAACCTCATCATAGTCAATTTCAGGGATTTGTTGATATCACTTTACCACCAATCTAGCTTTGTTTCTGATAACTATACCCTGTTCATCCTTCTTGTTCTTCAAAACCCACCGAAGACCATAAGGCACACAACCATGCGGTGGATTGACTAGTTTCCAAACCTTCAAATGTTTAAACTGTAACAGCTCTTCTTGCATTGCACTAACCCACTCATCATACTTCAGTGCCTCATACGCATCTTTCGGTTCAATTTGACATACATAGCATGAGTGAGCATGCACAAATATCCTACCTGTCTTATTCAACGAAGAATAAAATGCTGTTACCACATTCGCACTTTCAGTCTGAACATCATCTGCTGCTGTTGAACTATTATTAATCACAGGGACCTCTGATGTGGTCGAAACCTCAGAAGTTAATGCCTCTGTTGTCGTACTCTTGGGAATATTAATATGAGGAATTTCACGTGCGTCCACATAATAATCCTGTAGACGTTTAGGCGGTAAAATAACATGATTGGATCTTCTCACCCCTCCTGCTTCAGTTGGCCGTTCAGGCACTGTCACAGTTGGTGGTTGATTATATAGAGGATTAAGATGTTCCTCTGTCAATCGTGATCGGTTAACTTCCTCATCATCTTCAAGATCACTATCGTCATCTGTATATACTACCCCGTCCGCATTTGAATCAAAAGCATCTGTCACTCTCTGTGGACTAGGTTGCAAGCTAGAAACCGGATTCTGAATCTGCGATGGAATAGTAACAACATTCTCAGTTGAGTTTTGAGAATTAAACAAAACCTGAGTTAAAATCTCCTCCTCTGTAGCATCGGGTGGAAGATTGAAGGAATCAAATAATTTATCATATTCAAACTGCCAAGCGAACCCTTTACTGACACGAGGTGGAGCATTGCGCTGAATATCCACCTCATAACGTTCCTCCACACGCCTAGACTCAGTGTTATATACTCGTTTGTTTGGATTCCCATATCTCAAGAAGATACCAGAGATCACCTTAGAATTGAATTTCCCTCCAGCGTCTCGTACCAGAATAGTACAAGGAGCACCAAAAGGTTCAAAATGTTTGATATTAGGCTTTCTCTTATGCAACAGCTCATAACACGTTTTACCATGTCTCTTTACCACTAGAAATCGGTTCATCACATAACACGCAGTACTCACGGCTTCTCCCCAGAAAACAATTGGAAGACATGAATCAGCTAGCATAGTTCTTGCGGTTTCGATTAGAGTCCTATTCTTTCGTTCAGCAACACCGTTTGATTGAGGTGTATAAGCCGGACTGAACTGTTGTTGTATCCCTTTCTCATTACAAAAAAGCTGCATCTGAATGTTCTTAAATTCTGTACCATTATCAGTACGAATCTTTCTTACCTTCAAGTTATACAGACTTTCGAGCTTCAGAATCAACACTTTAATATGCTCAAACGTGTCTGACTTGAGTTTCAACATCACAACCCACGAAAACCGGGAATACTCATCTGTAACTACCAAGTAATATGATTCTCCAGTGAGAGTTTTACAATTAACTGGACCAAAGAGATCCATGTGTAACAGCTCCAAAGAAATATTGACAGAATGATGCTTTTTGGTAGTATGTGACTTTCTGGTCTGCTTCCCCTGTTTACACAGAAGACAAACCTCAGGAATATGAAAACTTTTAACATTCACACCATCAACTAATCCATTGTGGACTAGATTATTCATCTTCCTCAGACTCAGATGACCCATACGCTTGTGCCAAATAATCGACTCCTGTTCAGTAGCTTTAGAGACAAAATCCTGATGGCCTGTAGCTACCTTAACATGAGCCTTACGCATATCAAGGATATAGAGATCCTTGCACCTTGGAGCAGTCATCAGAATCATGTCCTCCGGAATTACGAACTCTTTTCTTAAAATATAACAAAACTTATCATCAAAAGCAACAGTATATTTCTTATCAGCAACTTGTGAAACAGAAAGCAGATTGTTCGACATCTGCTCTACATAGTTAACTTTATCAAATCTTACATTCTCATTAGCAATAACACCCTGAGCAGTAATAAATCCTCCTTCACTACCTGCAAAAGAAACTGGTCCTCCATCTACTGTTTTCACATTAGACAGCAAAGACAAGTTCCCTGTCATGTGCCTGGACGCCCCACTATCAACAATCCAAGTACTGCAGCGTGGATTGTAGGTGACCTGCACATTAAAGTAAGAGGATTAGTTAGAAAGGGCCACCCATGCCCTAATGGCAGTGGGTTTCCCATCAACACCAATAACTGGCAACTCCACCCATTGTCCTTTAGATCCAGAAGGACCTTCAGGATGCTGAACACTTTTAACTTCTGATTTAGGTTTCCAAACTGTGTTATTCGGTAATGGTTTTCTATAATAATCATTAGTTTGAAAAACCTTTTTATCATTTGTTTGCACTGAAAAAGAATTAAACACCGGTGACGGTGATCTCCTATTAAAGAACTGATTTGGACTAAGATCAACCTTACTTCTTGGTGTCTGTCGAATGGGTCTGCAATTCATAGCCCTGTGTCCCAACTGAAATGTCCCGTTCTTATTGATTAAAAACGTTCCATATTAATTGATTTCGTTACGAGGTTTTGACCTCTATATGAGACGTTTTTCAAAGACTGCATTCATTTTTAAAATAAACCATAACCTTTATTTCATAAATAAAGGTTCAAAAAGCTTTACGTAGATTATCAAATAATGATAATCTAAAATATCCTGTTTACACACAACCATTACATAATGGTTTACAATACAAATATGTTACATCGAAATCAGTTTCTTGAATGCAGTTTTTACACAATATCATACAAACATGGACTCTAAATCTTGTCCTTATTTTAGTATGCAACAGCGGAAGCTCTTAGTATTCACCTGAGAATAAACATGCTTTAAACGTCAACAAAAATGTTGGTGAGTTATAGGTTTAACCTATATATATCAAATCGTAACAATAGACCACAAGATTTCATATTTCAATACACATCCCATACATAGAGATAAAAATCATTCATATGGTGAACACCTGGTAACCGACATTAACAAGATGCATATATAAGAATATCCCCATCATTCCGGGACACCCTTCGGATATGATATAAATTTCGAAGTACTAAAGCATCCGGTACTTTGGATGGGGTTTGTTAGGCCCAATAGATCTATCTTTAGGATTCGCGTCAATTAGGGTGTCTGTTCCCTAATTCTTAGATTACCAGACTTAATAAAAAGGGGCATATTCGATTTCAATAATTCAACCATCGAATGTAGTTTCACGTACTTGTGTCTATTTTGTAAATCATTTATAAAACCTTCATGTATTCTCATCCCAAAAATATTAGATTTTAAAAGTGGGACTATAGCTCACTTTCACAGATTTTTACTTTGTCGGGAAGTAAGACTTGGCCACTGGTTGATTCACGAACCTATAACAATATATACATATATATCAAAGTATGTTCTAAATATATTTACAACACTTTTAATATATTTTGATGTTTTAAGTTTATTAAGTCAGCTGTCCTCGTTAGTAACCTACAACTAGTTGTCCACAGTTAGATGTACAGAAATAAATCGATAAATATTATCTTGAATCAATCCATGACCCAGTGTATACGTATCTCAGTATTGATCACAACTCAAATTATATATATTTTGGAATCAACCTCAACCTTATATAGCTAACTCCAACATTCACATATAGAGTGTCTATGATTGTTCCGAAATATATATAGATGTGTCGACATGATAGGTCGAAATATTGTATACGTGTCTATGGTATCTCAAGATTACATAATATACAATACAAGTTGATTAAGTTATGGTTGGAATAGATTTGTTACCAATTTTCACGTAGCTAAAATGAGAAAAATTATCCAATCTTGTTTTACCCATAACTTCTTCATTTTAAATCCGTTTTGAGTGAATCAAATTGCTATGGTTTCATATTGAACTCTATTTTATGAATCTAAACAGAAAAAGTATAGGTTTATAGTCGGAAAAATAAGTTACAAGTCGTTTTTGTAAAGGTAGTCATTTTAGTTGAAAGAACGACGTCTAGATGACCATTTTAGAAAACATACTTCCACTTTGAGTTTAACCATAATTTTTGGATATAGTTTCATGTTCATAATAAAATCATTTTCCCAGAATAACAACTTTTAAATCAAAGTTTATCATAGTTTTTAATTAACTAACCCAAAACAGCCCGCGGTGTTACTACGACGGCGTAAATCCGGTTTTACGGTATTTTTCGTGTTTCCAGGTTTTAAATCATTAAGTTAGCATATCATATAGATATAGAACACGTGTTTAGTTGATTTTAAAAGTCAAGTTAGAAGGATTAACTTTTATTTGCGAACAAGTTTAGAATTAACTAAACTATGTTCTAGTGATTACAAGTTTAAACCTTCGAATAAGATAGCTTTATATGTATGAATCGAATGATGTTATGAACATCATTACTACCTCAAGTTCCTTGGATAAACCTACTGGAAATGATAAAAATAGATCTAGCTTCAAAGGATCCTTGGATGGCTTGAAAGTTCTTGAAGCAGAATCATGACACGAAAATAATTTCAAGTAAGATTTCCACTCGAAATAAGATTATTATAGTTATAGAAATTGAATTAAAGTTTGAATATGATTATTACCTTGTATTAGAAAGATAACCTACTGTAAGTAACAAAGGTTTCTTGATTTTGGATGATTACTTGGAATGGATTTAGAAAACTTGGAAGTAAACTTGCAATCTTGGAAGTATTCTTGATTTTATGAAACTAGAACTTTTGGAATTTATGAAGAACACTTAGAACTTGAAGATAGAACTTGAGAGAGATCAATTAGATAAAGAAAATAGAAGAATAAAAGTGTTTGTAGGTGTTTTTGGTCGTTGGTGTATGGATTAGATATAAAGGATATGTAATTTTGTTTTCATGTAAATAAGTCATGAATGATTACTCATATTTTTGTAATTTTATGAGATATTTCATGCTAGTTGCAAAATGATGGTTCCCACATGTGTTAGGTGACTCACATGGGCTGCTAAGAGCTGATCATTGTAGTGTATATACCAATAGTACATACATCTAAAAGCTGTGTATTGTACGAGTACGAATACGGGTGAATACGAGTAGAATTGTTGATGAAACTGAACGAGGATGTAATTGTAAGCATTTTTGTTAAGTAGAAGTATTTTGATAAGTGTCTTGAAGTCTTTCAAAAGTGTATGAATACATATTAAAACACTACATGTATATACATTTTAACCGAGTCGTTAAGTCATCGTTAGTCGTTATATGTAAATGTTGTTTTGAAACCTTTAGGTTAACGATCTTGTTGAATGTTGTTAACCCATTGTTTATTATAACAAATAAGATGTTAAATTGTTATATTATCATGATATTATGATATATAATATATCTTAGTATGATGTATATACAGTTAAATGCCGTTACAACGATAATCGTTACATATATGTCTCGTTTCGAAATCATTAAGTTAGTAGTCTTATTTTTACATATGTATTTCATTGTCAATACACTTAATAATATATTTACTTATCATTTAACATAATTAACCAAGTGTATCAATATCTTAATATGATTCATATGTACCTAGTAAGACGTTGTTATAACGATAATCGTTATATATATCGTTTTCGAGTTTCTTAAATTAATAGTCTCATTTTTATGTATATAACTCATTGTTAAAATACCTAATGAGATACATACTTATAATAAAATCAAGTTAACTATATATATAACCATATATATGTCATCGTATAGTTTTTACAAGTTTTAACGTTCGTGAATCACCGGTCAACTTGGGTGGTCAATTGTCTATATGAAACCTATTTCAATTAATCAAGTCTTAACAAGTTTGATTGCTTAACATGTTAGAAACACTTAATCATGTAAATAACAATTTCATTTAATATATATATAAACATGGAAAAGTTCAGGTCACTACAGTACCTACCCGTTAAATAAATTTCGTCCCGAAATTTTCAGCAGTTGGAGGTGTTGACGTATCTTCTGGAAATAAATGCGGGTATTTCTTCTTCATCTGATTTTCACGCTCCCAGGTGAACTCGGGTCCTCTACAAGCATTCCATCGAACCTTAACAATTGGTATCTTGTTTTGCTTAAGTCTTTTAACCTCACGATCCATTATTTCGACGGGTTCTTCGATGAATTGGAGTTTTTCGTTGATTTGGATTTCATCTAACGGAATAGTGAGATCTTCTTTAGCAAAACATTTCTTCAAATTTGAGACGTGGAAAGTGTTATGTACAGCCGCGAGTTGTTGAGGTAACTCAAGTCGGTAAGCTACTGGTCCGACACGATCAATAATCTTGAATGGTCCGATATACCTTGGATTTAATTTCCCTCGTTTACCAAATCGAACAACACATTTCCAAGGTGCAACTTTAAGCATGACCATCTCTCCAATTTCAAATTCTATATCTTTTCTTTTAATGTCAGCGTAGCTCTTTTGTCGACTCTGGGCGGTTTTCAATCTTTGTTGAATTTGGATGATTTTCTCGGTAGTTTCTTGTATTATCTCCGGACCCGTAATCTTTCTATCCCCAACTTCGCTCCAATAAATCAGAGACCTGCACTTTCTACCATAAAGTGCTTCAAACGGCGCCATCTCAATGCTTGAATGGTAGCTGTTGTTGTAGGAAAATTCTGCTAACGGTAGATGTCGATCCCAACTGTTTCCGAAATCAATAACACATGCTCGTAGCATGTCTTCAAGCGTTTGTATCGTCCTTTTGCTCTGCCCATCAGTTTGTGGATGATAGGCAGTACTCATGTCTAGACGAGTTCCTAATGCTTGCTGTAATGTCTGCCAGAATCTTGAAATAAATCTGCCATCCCTATCAGAGATAATAGAGATTGGTATTCCATGTCTGGAGACGACTTCCTTCAAATACAGTCTTGCTAACTTCTCCATCTTGTCATCTTCTCTTATTGGCAGGAAGGGTGCTAATTTGGTGAGACGATCAACTATTACCCAAATAGTATCAAAACCACTTGCAGTCCTTGGCAATTTAGTGATGAAATCCATGGTAATGTTTTCCCATTTCCATTCCGGGATTTCGGGTTGTTGAAGTAGACCTGATGGTTTCTGATGCTCAGCTTTGACCTTAGAACACGTCAAACATTCTCCTACGTATTTAGCAACATCGGCTTTCATACCCGGCCACCAAAAATGTTTCTTAAAATCCTTGTACATCTTCCCCGTTCCAGGATGTATTGAGTATCTGGTTTTATGAGCTTCTCTAAGTACCATTTCTCTCATATCTCCAAATTTTGGTACCCAAGTTCTTTCAGCCCTATACCGGGTTCTGTCTTCTCGAATATTAAGATGCTTCTCCGATCCTTTGGGTATTTCATCCTTTAAATTTCCCTCTTTTAAAACTCCTTGTTGCGCCTCCTTTATTTGAGTAGTAAGGTTAGTGTGAATCATTATATTCATAGATTTTACTCGAATGGGTTCTCTGTCCTTTCTACTCAAGGCGTCGGCTACCACATTTGCCTTCCCCGGGTGGTAACGAATCTCAAAGTCGTAATCATTCAACAATTCAATCCACCTACGCTGCCTCATATTCAGTTGTTTCTGATTAAATATGTGTTGAAGACTTTTGTGGTCGGTATATATAATGACCCCATATAAGTAGTGCCTCCAAGTCTTTAATGCAAAAACTACCGCGCCTAATTCCAAATCATGCGTCGTATAATTTTGCTCGTGAATCTTCAATTGTCTAGACGCATAAGCAATCACCTTCGTCCGTTGCATTAATACACAACCGAGACCTTGCTTTGATGCGTCACAATAAATCACAAAATCATCATTCCCTTCAGGCAATGACAATATAGGTGCCGTAGTTAGCTTTTTCTTCAATAATTGAAACGCCTTCTCTTGTTCATCCTTCCATTAAATTTCTTCCCTTTATGCATTAATGCAGTCAAGGGTTTTGCTATTTTGGAGAAATCTTGGATGAATCTTCTGTAGTAACCAGCCAATCCTAAAAATTGACGTATATGCTTCAGAGTTTTTGGGGTTTCCCACTTTTTAACGGTTTCGATCTTTGCCGGGTCCACCTGGATACCTTCTTTGTTCACTATGTGACCGAGGAATTGAACTTCTTCCAACCAAAATGCACACTTTGAAAACTTAGCGTATAGTTTTTCTTTCCTCAATACTTCTAGCACTTTTCTCAAATGTTCTTCGTGCTCTTAATCATTCTTTGAGTAAATAAGTATGTCATCGATGAAAACAATGACAAACTTGTCAAGATATGGCCCACACACTCGGTTCATAAGGTCCATGAACACAGCTGGTGCGTTAGTCAATCCAAACGGCATAACCATAAACTCCTAATGACCATAACGCGTCCTAAAAGTAGTTTTTGGAATATCATCCTCCTTTACTCGCATTTGATGATATCCAGAACGTAAATTGATCTTTGAATAAATCGACGAGCCTTGTAGTTGATCAAATAAGTCGTCAATTCTCAGCAGTGGATAACGGTTTTTGATGGTAAGTTTGTTCAACTCTCTGTAGTCAATACACAACCTAAATGTACCATCCTTCTTCTTGACAAACAAAACAGGAGCTCCCCATGGTGATGTACTTGGTCGAATGAAACCACGTTCTAATAGTTCTTGCAGTTGGCTTTGCAGTTCTTTCATCTCGCTGGGTGCGAGTCTATAAGGAGCACGAGCTATTGGTGCAGCTCCTGGTACAAGATCTATTTGAAATTCAACAGATCGATGTGGAGGTAATCCCGGTAATTCTTTCGGAAATACATCGGGAAATTCTTTTGCGACGGGAACATCATTGATGCTCTTTTCTTCAGTTTGTACTTTCTCGACGTGTGCTAGAATAGCATAGCAACCTTTTCTTATTAGTTTTTGTGCCTTCAAATTACTAAGAAGATGTAGCTTTGTGTTGCCCTTTTCTCCGTACACCATTAAGGGTTTTCCTTTTTCTCGTATAATGCGAATTGCATTTTTGTAACAAACGATCTCTGCTTTCACTTCTTTCAACCAGTCCATACCGATTATCACATCAAAACTCCCTAACTCTACTGGTATCAAGTCAATCTTAAATGTTTCGCTAACCAGTTTAATTTCTCGATTCCGACATATATTATCTGCTGAAATTAATTTACCATTTGCTAATTCGAGTAAAAATTTACTATCCAACGGCGTCAATGGACAACTTAATTTAGCACAAAAATCTCTACTCATATAGCTTCTATCCGCACCCGAATCAAATAAAACGTAAGCAGATTTATTGTCAATAAGAAACGTACCCGTAACAAGCTCCGGGTCTTCCTGTGACTCTGCCGCATTAATATTGAAAACTCTTCTGCGGCCTTGTCCATTCGTGTTCTCCTGGTTCGGGCAATTTCTAATAATGTGGCCCGATTTTCCATATTTATAACAAACTACATTGGCATAACTTGCTCCGACACTACTTGCTCCGCCATTACTCGTTCCGACACCCTTTGTTCCTTTCGTTCTATTAACCCCTGGTCCGTAGACCTCACACTTCGCTGCGCTATGACCATTTCTTTTACACTTGTTGCAAAATTTGGTGCAGAACCCTGAGTGATACTTTTCACACCTTTGGCATAGCTGCTTCTGATTGTTGTTGTTGTTACGGTTGTTATTGTTGTTGGGACGATTGTTGTAGTTGTTGTTGTTGTTGTTGTTGTTGTTGTTGTTGTTGTTGTTGTTGTTGGGCCGTTTATTGTAGTTGTGATTGATGTTGCGATTGTTGGGATAATTGTTGCGATTATTATTGTAATTGCTGTTGTTGTTGTATTGGTGATTCTTATCACCGTTTTCCTCCCACTTTCTTTTGACTTTATTCACATTGGCCTCTTCAGCCGTCTGTTCTTTAATTCTTTCCTCAATCTGGTTCACTAGTTTGTGAGCCATTCTACATGCCTGTTGTATGGAGGCGGGCTCGTGTGAACTTATATCTTCTTGGATTCTTTCCGGTAATCCTTTCACAAACGCGTCGATCTTCTCTTCCTCATCTTCGAACTCTCCCGGACACAATAGGCACAATTCTGTGAATCGTCTTTCGTACGTGGTAATATCAAATCCTTGGGTTCGTAACCCTCTAAGTTCTTTTATGAGCTTATTGACCTCAGTTCTGGGACGGTACTTCTCGTTCATCAAGTGCTTGAATGCTAACCACGGTAGTGCGTACGCATCGTCTTGTCCCACTTGCTCTAGATAGGTATTCCACCATGTTAACGCAGAACCTGTGAAGGTATGCGTAGCGTACTTCACTTTGTCCTCTTCAGTACAATTACTTATGGCAAACACCGATTCGACCTTCTCGGACCACCGTTTCAATCCGATCGGTCCTTCGGTTCCATCAAATTCCAAAGGTTTGCAGGCAGTGAATTCTATGTAGGTGCATCCTACACGATTTCCTGTACTGCTAGATCCAAGGTTATTGTTGGTATGTAGCGCAGCCTGTACTGCGGCTATGTTAGAAGCTAGAAAAGTACGGAATTCCTCTTCATTCATATTCACGGTGTGTCGAGTAGTCGGTGCCATTTCCTTCAAAATAGTCAAATGGAACAAGTTAATCATACAGAATATTAAAAGTAGTTAATAGTATTTCGTAGCATAATATGAACTCATTTATAAAAGCTTTTTCTTCATATTAGCGTTTTATAAGTTTAAATTCGGGTAGTACCTACCCGTTAAGTTCATACTTAGTAGCTAATATACAATTCAACTACTCCAATTCTATATGAAAAACTGATTATAATAATATTTCGCGTTCAAACTTTTATACAATATTTTACAAACTTACAATACCGATTATTTTACATAAAGCATGAAATATAGCACACAATAACTTTGATACAAGATAGTTGTGAAGATAATTCTAGCTAGTACACAAGTCGTTCAGCAAAGGCAATAAAGACATGTAATTCATACGTCCAGAAACAAGTCATGCATTCTGGTTTTACTAGGACTACTTCCCATCCTTGGTCTTGTGGAACATAACCGTTATGGCCGTTGATAAGATAGCGTGTTGTAACGTCGTCAAAGGGACAAGGGTTACGTAATGACCAACAGTCTCGTAATAACCTAAAAACCTCATTTCTTACCCCAATTACCGACTCCGTCACTTATGGGAACGTTTTGTTTAATAGCTGTAGCCCGATGTTCTTTTTCTCACTTTAGTGAGAAGCGAACATTACTAACCCGTAAGCATAGCATGCTTCTTTATGTTGCATGTTAGCCGCTTTTTCTAAATCATGAAGTCCTATATTCGGATACATTGAGTTAAAATAATTTCTTAACCCGTTGTGTAAAATAGCATTTGGGTTCCCCGCAATATATGCGTCAAAGTAAACACATCGTAACTTATGGGTTTCCCAATGTGATATCCCCCATCTTTCAAACGAAAGTCTCTTATAAACCAAGATATTCTTGGAACGTTCTTCGAATGTCTTACAAACTGATCTCGCCTTAAATAGTTGTGCCGAGGAATTCTGACCGACTCTAGACAAGATTTCATCAATCATATCTCCGGGTAGGTCTCTTAAAATATTGGGTTGTCTATCCATTTTGTGTTTTTAAACTGTAAAATAGACAAGAGTTAGATTCATAAAAAAATACTTATTAATACAAGCAATTTTTACATATATCATAAAGCATAAGCACACTATATTACATATATTACACCACACGAATACAACTATCTTATTCCGACTCGCTCGTTTCTTCTTCTTCGGTTTTGGTTCGTTTTGCCAAGTTTCTAGGGATATATGATGTTCCCCTAATACTAGCTGTCGTTTTCCATAACGGTTTAGAAAAACCTGGTGGTTTAGAGGTTCCCGGGTCATTGTTACAACTTAAGGACTTTGGGGGTTGACAATACATATAAAGTTCATCGGGGTTGGAATTAGATTTCTCTATTTTTATGCCCTTTCCCTTATTATTTTCTTTTGCTTTTTTAAATTCAGTTGGGGTAATTTCTATAACATCATCGGAATTCTCGTCGGAATCCGAATCATCGGAGAATTGGTAATCCTCCCAATATTTTGCTTCCTTGGAGGAAACACCATTGACCATAATTAACCTTGGTCGATTGGTTGAGGATTTTCTTTTACTTAACCGTTTTATTATTTCCCCCACTGGTTCTATTTCCTCCTCCGGTTCCTCCTCTTCCGGTTCTGATTCTTCTTCCGGTTCGGATTCTTCTTCCGGTTCCTCTTCGGGAACTTGTGAATCAGTCCAATATATATTCGACTCTTCGTTATTATTAGGTGAGTCAATGGGATTTTTGCTAGAGGTAGACATCTATCACACAATATCAAACATGTTAAGAGATTAATATATCACATAATATATACATGTTAATAATATATAGTTTCCATCAAAAATGTTAAGCAATCATTTTTAAAGAAAACACGGTTGAAGTCCAGACTCACTAATGCATCCTAACAAACTCGACAAGACACACTAATGCAAATTTTCTGGTTCTCTAAGACCAACGCTCTGATACCAACTGAAATGTCCCGTTCTTATTGATTAAAAACGTTCCATATTAATTGATTTCGTTGCGAGGTTTTGACCTCTATATGAGACGTTTTTCAAAGACGGCATTCATTTTTAAAACAAACCATAACCTTTATTTCATAAATAAAGGTTCAAAAAGCTTTACGTAGATTATCAAATAATGATAATCTAAAATATCCTGTTTACACACGACCATTACATAATGGTTTACAATACAAATATGTTACATCGAAATCAGTTTCTTGAATGCAGTTTTTACACAATATCATACAAACATGGACTCCAAATCTTGTCCTTATTTTAGTATGCAACAGCGGAAGCTCTTAGTATTCACCTGAGAATAAACATGCTTTAAACGTCAACAAAAATGTTGGTGAGTTATAGGTTTAACCTATATATATCAAATCGTAACAATAGACCACAAGATTTCATATTTCAATACACATCCCATACATAGAGATAAAAATCATTCATATAGTGAACACCTGGTAACCGACATTAACAAGATGCATATATAAGAATATCCCCATCATTCCGGGACACCCTTCAGATATGATATAAATTTCGAAGTACTAAAGCATCCGGTACTTTGGATGGGGTTTGTTAGGCCCAATAGATCTATCTTTAGGATTTACGTCAATTAGGGTGTATGTTCCCTAATTCTTAGATTACCAGACTTAATAAAATAGGGCATATTCGATTTCGATAATTCAACCATAGAATGTAGTTTCACGTACTTGTGTCTATTTTGTAAATCATTTATAAAACCTGCATGTATTCTCATCCCAAAAATATTAGATTTTAAAAGTGGGACTATAACTCACTTTCACATATTTTTACTTTGTCGGGAAGTAAGACTTGGCCACTGGTTGATTCACGAACCTATAACAATATATACATATATATCAAAGTATGTTCTAAATATATTTACAACACTTTTAATATATTTTGATGTTTTAAGTTTATTAAGTCAGCTGTCCTCGTTAGTAACCTACAACTAGTTATCCACAGTTAGATGTACAGAAATAAATCGATAAATATTATCTTGAATCAATCCACGAACCAGTGTATACGTATCTCAGTATTGATCACAACTCAAACTATATATATTTTGGAATCAACCTCAACCCTGTATAGCTAACTCCAACATTCACATATAGAGTGTCTATGGTTGTTCCGAAATATATATAGATGTGTCGACATGATAGGTCGAAACATTGTATACATGTCTATGGTATCTCAAGATTACATAATATACAATACAAGTTGATTAAGTTATGGTTGGAATAGATTTGTTACCAATTTTCACGTAGCTAAAATGAGAAAAATTATCCAATCTTGTTTTACCCATAACTTCTTCATTTTAAATCCGTTTTGAGTGAATCAAATTGCTATGGTTTCATATTGAACTCTATTTTATGAATCTAAACATAAAAAGTATAGGTTTATAGTCGGAAAAATAAGTTACAAGTCGTTTTTTTAAAGGTAGTCATTTCAGTCGAAAGAACGACGTCTAGATGACCATTTTAGAAAACATACTTCCACTTTGAGTTTAACCATAATTTTTGGATATAGTTTCATGTTCATAATAAAATCATTTTCCCAGAATAACAACTTTTAAATCAAAGTTTATCATAGTTTTTAATTAACTAACCCAAAACAGCCCGCGGTGTTACTACGACGGCGTAAATCCGGTTTTACGGTATTTTTCGTGTTTCCAGGTTTTAAATCATTAAGTTAGCATATCATATAGATATAGAACACGTGTTTAGTTGATTTTAAAAGTCAAGTTAGAAGGATTAACTTTTATTTGCGAACAAGTTTAGAATTAACTAAACTATGTTCTAGTGATTACAAGTTTAAACCTTCGAATAAGATAGCTTTATATGTATGAATCGAATGATGTTATGAACATCATTACTACCTCAAGTTCCTTGGATAAATGTACTGGAAATGAGAAAAATAGATCTAGCTTCAAAGGATCCTTGGATGGCTTGAAAGTTCTTGAAGTAGAATGATGACACGAAAACAATTTCAAGTAAGATTTCCACTCAAAATAAGATTGTTATAGTTATAGAAATTACCTTGTATTAGAAAGATAACCTACTGTAAGTAACAAAGGTTTCTTGATTTTGGATGATTACTTGGAATGGATTTAGAAAACTTGGAAGTAAACTTGCAATCTTGGAAGTATTCTTGATTTTATGAAACTAGAACTTTTGGAATTTATGAAGAACACTTAGAACTTGAAGATAGAACTTGAGAGAGATCAATTAGATAAAGAAAATAGAAGAATAAAAGTGTTTGTAGGTGTTTTTGGTCGTTGGTGTATGGATTAGATATAAAGGATATGTAATTTTGTTTTCATGTAAATAAGTCATGAATGATTACTCATATTTTTGTAATTTTATGAGATATTTCATGCTAGTTGCCAAATGATGGTTCCTACATGTGTTAGGTGACTCACATGGGCTGCTAAGAGCTGATCATTGGAGTGTATATACCAATAGTACATACATCTAAAAGCTGTGTATTGTACGAGTACGAATACGGGTGCATACGAGTAGAATTGTTGATGAAACTGAACGAGGATGTAATTGTAAGCATTTTTGTTAAGTAGAAGTATTTTGATAAGTGTCTTGAAGTCTTTTAAAAGTGTATGAATACATATTAAAACACTACATGTATATACATTTTAACCGAGTCGTTAAGTCATCGTTAGTCGTTACATGTAAATGTTGTTTTGAAACCTTTAGGTTAACGATCTTGTTGAATGTTGTTAACCCATTGTTTATTATAACAAATGAGATGTTAAATTGTTATATTATCATGATATTATGATATATAATATATCTTAGTATGATGTATATACAGTTAAATGTCGTTACAACGATAATCGTTGCATATATGTCTCGTTTCGAAATCATTAAGTTAGTAGTCTTATTTTTACATATGTATTTCATTGTCAATACACTTAGTAATATATTTACTTATCATTTAACATAATTAACCAAGTGTATCATTATCTTAATATGATTCATATGTACCTAGTAAGACGTTGTTATAACGATAATCGTTATATATATCGTTTTCGAGTTTCTTAAATTAATAGTCTCATTTTTATGTATATAACTCATTGTTAAAATACCTAATGAGATACATACTTATAATAAAATCATGTTAACTATATATATAACCATATATATGTCATTGTATAGTTTTTACAAGTTTTAACATTCGTGAATCACCGGTCAACTTGGGTGGTCAATTGTCTATATGAAACCTATTTCAATTAATCAAGTCTTAACAAGTTTGATTGCTTAACATGTTAGAAACACTTAATCATGTAAATAACAATTTCATTTAATATATATATATAAACATGGAAAAGTTCGGGTCACTACACCAACCTCCCACAATTAAAGCAGTTAATATTATCAAAATCATGAGAATTAAACACTTTGCGTCTAATTGGTGAAAACTGTCTTCTAGGTGGTTCAGTATGTTGTCTAGTCGTAGGGGATGACGAGACTTGTTGCTTAACAGTCTGTCGACAACCAGGCGGAACATACTTGGACACACCCCCAGATTTGGAACTCGCCTCTGTTGGTGATTGTTCTATCATAGGACCTGATTCATTTATCCCGCCCTTACTGACAAACTTAGGTGACACTCCCTGGGTGTTCTTCTTCTTATTCTGTTTGGGAGTCACAGTTTTCTTAGGTTGAGCCTTTTGACTCTCAGTCATCTTACTAGCATTAACAGGATTTTTCAGATTGGTAACAGGTTTAGTGACAAGCTCAAATGGTTTGCTGTCTTTTTCAGTGTCGATATCAGTATCTGACTCTGTTTCATAGACAACATCTAAAGGCTTCTTCGACTTAACTATCTTAACAGTGCTCTTAACAGGTGCTTCTTTAGGCTTACCATATTCTAGTTCTACAACATGATCCTTACTTTTCTCAACTGGTTTGTTAATGTACTCACCTAAAAGTGGCGGGGCAACCTGATTGTAACCTAAACCCTGCTGTTTAGGAGGATTTAAAGTCTATTTCACATAAGACACCCTCTGCCAATTATCGATCCTAGCCTTTTCAGACTCGTATTTCAACTTAAATGAATCCCTTTCAGCCTTAAGAGTCTCTATCTGGCCCAAATACATAGTAATCACTTTTCCATCATCTATAACAGTTGATTTTAAGTGACCTACCTGATTCTCTAAAGACTTAATAACATCAACATAGTCTTTCTGTTTGTTAAGGTAGAAAAGTGCATCATCATAGTTCTTTTTATTAGTCTGATTCTCCAATCTAAGATCCTTAAGGTCAACTAAAAGCTTAGGACAGGTCTCACATGTAACAGATATCTCATTAAGCTTTGAAATTACACACTCGAGCCTCTCAATTTCCTGTTCATAATCAACGCATCTAGAACATTTAGAAACTGAATCATTACATACCTTATCGTTACCGGATGTGTTGGCCATAAATGCATAGGTATTTCTTCCAACCTGAGTGTCTTCATCTGGTTCTGATTCAGACTCTGAACTTGTACTGTCCGCGTAGTCAGCCTCATAACCTCCTTTGTTCTCACTTTTGTCTGAACACACTGGACTCCGAACTGTAACAATCTTCTTGTCACCACTCTTAAGATCACAGTTGAGCAAGTGTCCCAAATCTCGTCTGAACCAAGTACCAACATGACAACTTCTTTCTTCATTCTCATCGGAAGAATCAGTCGTAAACTCAAAATCTGATAGGTCTCGAGCTTGGCAAAACTTATCATACAGTTGATCTTTAATCCTCTTTCTGAGGCACAACTTCATAATCTCCTCAGCTCTTTTCATTCTAGCATCACATTTGCACACATAGCAGGTGCAATTCGGATTATCTTTTCCAGTACAACCTGCATTTCTCCTAGCAATTCTTTCTTCTTCAATTTCAGCTTCAGTTCTACCTACAAACACAACATTAGCTTGATGTGTATCTACCGTGATGGACCAGTCACACACTTCATCAGCATACGTGGTCTTCAAGGCCTTAGATTGAGTAAACCCCGAAGATTCTTTCTCAACAATAACATGTTGTGGAGTAACTGAAATGGTTGTATTGTGAAAAGGATCAGAAAAACCAGTCTTGGGTGGCCTCGTGCAAGTCTTCTTAAAATGACCAAGCTCATCACAATTGAAACACCTAACCTTTGACATATCAAAACCAAACTTCGAATCTCGATTCAAACTCAAAGACCTCTGTCTGGTTTTCTTCAAGTACTTCCTAGCCCGCCTAACAATGCTACCCATGCAATAAAGTATATCCATCCTTTTAATATCGTCCTCATCAATCTGATCATAGTCTTCATTTTCAAGATGACTATTAATCACTTGTCCACTAATCATATCGTTGTATGAATTAACAACAATAGCTTCCAAAGCCATATCTTCCTGAATTGATTCGATGGGTCTCTTCTTGATATTCTCAGTTTGAAACACAGGAGTCTGAGTCTGAGTCTGATGAGAAGGAGAATTCTGAGTCTGAGCTTGTGATTTAACATTAAAGTAGCCAGACTGGGATTGTGGAGCAGACATTTGAGAAGCATTTGCTGTAATGTAGGCTATTTGTAATGGAGCATGACTAGAAGATGAAGCTAAAGTGGATGCAGAAGCAACTATCGAACCAAGTCTCTTCCTCTTAGCTTCTACCTGAATATCCTTCTCCATCAACTTAGAAGTAAAAGCTGTCAATGTTAACGTACGACCTGATGTGCTGTACATGTTCTGAATCTTTTCAATCTCATGGTCCCACTTTTCTGGAAGACCATCTTTCAACACCCTGACTGCCTTATCATCAGGTACATCAATCCCATAATCCGCCATCTCTGCTACCAGTAAACGATATCTCTCCAAAGTTTAGCCCAGTGACTCTGAAGGAAGAGCAGCAAACACCCTCCATTCATCCTTCAAGACCTTACCTTTTGTTGCCCGATAAGTAGCAGTACCCAGTACCCTCTGTTGCAGATTGAAGAGCCAACCAAAGAGTATACGCGGTCTTGTTATGGTTTTTGAACTGCTGGAAAATGTCTTTTGACAACGCTTGCGATAGCTGAGCATAACATCTACACTCAAGATTATATTGTTCACGCTCTATAGGACTAAACTGTTGAGTTTCTTTGGGCTCACCATCACCTCCACAAGGCCAAACAAATGGATTCTCAATACATTCCCAAAGTCTAGAGTCAACACCATTTAAGTAAATAACAAACCTAACTTTCCAGTCCAAGAAGTCTTTAAGATTGTCAAGTCGAGGTACTTTATTTGTCGATCCAGATTCACTTTCGTTAAGTAACAGTTTCTGTAGTCCAGGTGCAATTACTAACGCGCTGTATTCATTTGTCATATGTTCATTAGTGTCAGACATTTTGACTGATTAGAATTGATTAAGATTACTTAAGTTCAATTAAAAGATTCTATCTCAAAAGTGGATCGGCCGAAGGACGAGACGATCGGTCAGAGGACTGTGACAATCGATCGGAGGTCTAAGACTGACGGCCAATGGTGAAAACTGAGTATCACAATCTTAGCGTAAGGACCTTCGGTCGATGGAAGAGTCAGTCGGCCGATGGTAAAATACGATCGGTCGGTGGACAAAAGACGAACGGCCGATGGTTAAGACAAACGGTTCTAAGTTATGAAAGACTGTCCTCTGGTTCACTGATAGACGATCGGTCGATAGTGTCTAACGTACGGTCGATGGTAGTGAAGAACGGTTGATGGTCTAGGACGATCGGCCGAGGGTAGTTCTTACGAATTCTGGGCAGAAAAGACTAGGGTTTTTCGACAAAAACTTCAATCTTGATCAAATTTGACGTTCTAGATTTAAAAAAATCGACAGAAACCTCAGAAAAACACCCTTGAACAAAAATAGACTCGAAAACACAAGATTTAAACGTAAAAATCTCAACTTTTGATTGAAAACCCGTTTAGACCAAACCCTAAAACAAGAAAAACTATAAAATCGACTCCAATACATTTTGATCAGCAATTCTACGCTCTGATACCACTTTGTAGATGAACTAGGGACCTTAGATCAAACGTATTAACCTAGATTAACGGCGAAAACGATAACTAGGACGAGTCGAATACTTAATTAACTATCGGGATCAATCTAACCAACAAATAGTTGATATAATCGATGCCTAAAGCCTTGTATTCGGTTGGGGATTGGTCTGGGATGATAAACACAGAGTTATAAGACGGCTAAAGGGTTTTTGGTGTGTGTAACCTTACAATAAACCACAAAACCCGTATATATATATCTTCAGTGACCATCGGCCGGTGGTCTGAGACCTACGGCCGATGGTGAGAGTCCCTCGACCGATGGTCCCTACCATCCGTCGATGGTCTGAGCAGCCAACCAACTGCTCTGAACCATTTCACGACATTATACTAAGCAATTCACATACAAAGTATTAATGACGATGTTCAAACATGACTGAAATACGAAATACAAAACTAATAGAACGTATTACATAATAGAACTCGGGATTATGCACCAACACTATTGCGTTTTAGTACTAAAAGTAGTATATGTCTTAATCAGAGTGAGAATGAATCCCTTTGTTGTGACTTGGATCCTTTATTTATAGGGTAACCTTTTTGTCCTCTAATGTCACGTAATAAGGTTGGAAGATCGTGGTCTGTCAATAGTACTTCTTTGTGTGAGGAGGAACGATAAAAGTGAAAAGTATTTTGTCAGGTCTGATTCTTGTCTGCCATATTCACCCTGCAGGCAACAACGTGTCCTGACACATACACGTCATCTCAGCGCATGCAAAGGTGATGTGTCAAGCCTTTGTTCGCACGCCGAATCGTTTTGGCACGCTATATGCGTGTGACATACGTGACAATGTATGACTGATGCACAACACGAGCCTGATCGGGTATGCGTATCATTAAACGCATATTGTACATATATACTAATTGAGGTAGGAAGTTTGGTCGTTCCCAACCCAAAATCAACCAAAACGACATACCCAAAAAAGAATTAAATTCATCCCCCAAACTTTACCCCATGTACAACAACAACCCCCAAAACAAGGGGGTAAAATGTAAAACCACAAATTTAAAAAAAAAAAAAAAAAAAAAAACTAACTTCACCCAAATATTTAATGGGACCTATCTTCCCGCTCACTTCGAGTTAAACTTTTCCGACATCACCGTTTAACTCGGAATAATTTTATGAACACAACGCAACTAACTACGCGTGAAACGGAGTGTTTCTAAAAAATGCTAAATATTTCGGGCTACTTTTTATACATATACATACACAAATAATAAACAACTCAAACTAACCACCTCATATGATGGTTCCGATCCCTTTTCTACGATATTTTCCCTGCGTAAAAAACGCGTAGTAGATTAGGTATACTAGGTACTAACCAAATGTTTTTCAAAAATACTCGTAGCAACGCGTTTTGAATTCTGTAAAAACATAACGCTACGTTAAATATGAATATGGAACCCGAAAGGCCCCGCCGTATCGCGCGGGCCGGTATTTTTCTAGTATGGAATATTAACCCTTCATCTAATTTGTAAAATTTATGTATAGAAGCTTCCTATAAACTTAACACATTTGTACTCCTTCCTTATCCATTTCTACCATCAAGGACACTAAGTAATTTACTATAAGGTTAACCTTGCATATCCAAATCAACTTCACAATCAAACACAAACTTTTTAGCTATTACAAAGTAACCACAAACTTTTGAATTTTTTACAAAGTAACCACAAACTTTTACTATTCTTAATAACTTTTCAGTTTTATGAATACTTTAACTTTCTAATATTGACAAAGTAATCATATACTTTTTGGTTTTTATAAAACAACCAAAAAACTTTTCATTTATTATTGTAACATCCCGCATTTTTCCGTTAAATTTATTTTTAACGCCGTCTTTTTTTTTGATAATATCTTTCGCTATCTAAATTCGTATCTTTCATCAACCAACGTTCTTAATATTTTCGTTATTCGATTATAACATCTCCCATTTATTCTTGCGTATTTAAATTTATTCGTTTGGTTAATTCACACAGCCGCTTTTAAACTTGAGGGACTGAAGTTGTCAAGTGGGCAAACTAGTTGACTAGGTCAACTAGTCAACCCACCATCTCATCCACTTATTCATTTCTTCTCCTCCTTCCGTCTTTTTCTCTCAAATCACCAAGAACACACTTTTATCATCTTCAAAGATTCATCATCTATTTCAATTCAAGCAAGCAAACATTAAAACAAATTGTACTTTCGTGATCCTCTCTTCATCCTCTTCAATTTGGTACCAATTTCACTACTTGAGGTAAGATTTCTAAAAACTCTAGATTTCTCAAATTCGTTTATTAGACTTGAAATGGTGTTAGTTAGTGTCTATGGCTCGAGTCTAGCATGAATACGTGATTTATTTGCTCGATCTTGTTGTTTTGCATAAACTAGCATGAACTTGAAATGGGTGTGCTTAATCTTTGATTTTGGTTGATTAGATGTTGTTTAAATGTTAAAGTTCATGTATTAAATGTGTTACTAGCATCATTAGCTTCAATTTTATGTTTAGGTTGACTTGGAAAATATCACTAACATGATTATTGATTTTGTGATTCTTGGTTAGGGTTTGATAGCTTTTAAAATGAACTTTTGATGCTTTGAATGCCATGAAACGTTGTTAGTAAGTGTTTAGTTGTATTGTATGTTTAATTACCTTTGAAATGGCATATCGTATGTGTAAATTGGTTTCCCGAATCATCTCATGCATTTTGTGAACTTGAAACTTGGATAATGAACCTTTAATGATCACTTGACGAGAATTCGGTTATTGTAAATGATATTTTTGCTTGATGAAAAGTGTTTAGTTGTATTCCTCGTTAAAATATCTTTCCAACGATATAAGATACGTGTTTTAAATGTTTACGATTCATAAGTTACGTTCGTTTGAAGTTTAGTTCGAGACTTGTAAAATTTTCAGCATTTTCCACTAGTCAGATAGGGATGCGGCGCATCACTACTGGATGCGGCACATCTGTGGACAGATGCGGCGCATCACTTAGAGATGTGGCGCATCTGAAGCAGACTGCCCAAAATGGCTGTTTTTCGTTTAATTCTAACTATGCTACGCACCTCCGATTAACATGTAACTTGTTCTAACATGCTCATATATGATTATGAAACTTAGAAAAATTGTCCGAGACCCGACCCGAACGTGTTGACTTTTTCGTTGACTTTGACCAAAGTTTGACTTTTAGTCAAACTTAATCAAACACTTATGCAATCGTTCTAATTTTATTTTATACTTGATTCTTGCATGAAACTTAACAACATGATTCACATACTATATATAATCGAGTCGTAACGAGCCATGTGACTAATTGAACACATTTTGACCGACCTTGTGTCGTAACCGGTTCATTGATACAACTTACTTGTTTAGGTCAAGACTAAACAACTTTCATGCACACGTTTACTTTGTGAAGTACCTTTATACTCGTGCACTCGAGGTGAGATCATAGTCCCATCTTTTCAACAACTTTTATACTTTAAATCATGGGATGTGAAACATATACGGTTTATACTTCTATACTTTGAACACAAGTACGAAAACAAACATTCCATGTACGAGTTAGAACAAAAATCCTCAATTCAATTATCATTAGTTACACTTGCAGGGTGTAAGCGAGTAATTATGTTGTGTGGCCATACGGGTTTGACGAACCCTCATTCGGAAGGTTCGCTACCGTTAGCGGATGAAATATAATTTTATCGTGTATATTGTAGGTTCTAACACTATGGATTCATAGGTACTTATTCAGTTAAGCTTTGATAATTGGGTGCTCGTGATACAAACAACAACTTTTGGAATGCAAACGATTTAGATAATCAACTTTATACTTGCTTATGGTTCAAAACAACGTTTTACAAATACACCTATGATTTCACCAACGTTTTTCGTTGACAGTTTTCTATATGTTTCTCAGGTTCAAACTTGGCTACTTGATACATGCTTCTGCGTACACTTATACTTGCTTGGGGTCAAGCATACATGCATACACTTTGATTTCTTGCTTGGAGTCAAACATACATACATACATACATACATACATACATACATACATACATACATACATACATACATACATACGCTATTGATAGCATTCGAGATTTACAACTTATATTATGTCGCAAATTATTTCATTTATACTTTATAACTTTTGTAAAGTTAAACTTGTTGTCAACCCATTTTGTAACTTAAAACTTTGCAAGTCATGCACGTGTCATATGAATGCGACATAATTTTGGTCAAACGCGTCTCATTTAGGGACTATAACCACGTTACGGGACCTGAGTTGATGGCGCTATAAACGATGATTTTGCAGGGTCGTTACAGATGGTATCAGAGCGTTGGTTGTAGGGAACTAGGATGTGCATTAGTGTGTCTGATAGAGTTGTTAGGGCGCATTAGTGAATCTAGACTACAACTGGATAGTTAACCATTGCATTCTGACTTGCATTTGCTATAGATAGCACTTACTTAACTACTTGTGCATTTATACTTGAATCATTCTTAGGCGAACTTCTTAATGGTACCAAATTCTCATCATACGAACTCGTACTCTGCCACTTTCTGGTAACACGCGTAAATTCAAGATTCATACACGTAAGGATGACGACGACTTCATTAGTTATACTAGTTTGGGAACTCTGTCTCCTCGATTGTTATTCGACACCGTCCCAGCTTACTATCCATGAGTACTATAAAGTTCCCACCACTAGGACAATCACTAACCACTATCGATGTTACACCGGTAACCTTTACTATCTCCCACTTCTTGTTGCTACCATCACTACTCTAGATGAGTATCGTCATCACCGCTTATCACTACGGTTGCATACTACTCGTTATCACGATTCGTTACTCTTGTCGTACCCAAAGACATTATTGTTTGATTTGAACCGCATTGACGTGAACAACCATTTATACACTTCCCTCGGGAAATGCATCTTTAGAGTTGCACTAATTCTTTCGATTTAATACGAGTCACGTTAGAGATGCCGTTACACTTTGTTCATTTTAAATCTTCACGATTACACAAACTTAGTTCTATGGAGTGATGTGGGGATGGAGGTATGAGTTAGCGTAATATAACGACACTCGATCAACGTAGTTATATTATGGTAAGTCATACCAAAGTTCTAATGACTCGTGATGGTGATTGGACTCGATCAACCTAATCACCATCATGTGCCATGTACATGACTTTATTTTTCCTTGTTGCCATCTGAAAACTTTGAGAATATTGTTAACCATACCAGGGACACATCTTTGATTATTGCCAAAACATATTTACGCTTATGAATGAATGACAAACTCTTTCAACTTCAAAACATATGTTACAGGTGTATACTATCTCGTCTTCGCACACTTTTATCGACAAACTACGAAACGCTTGATATGCTCACATCGAGGCGGAAACTTCTCTCACATTGCACTCTACTTCCGTGTGAGGAAAACCTTTATCTAAATTCTCAATGGAGAGAGAGACTCTTCACGTTATACTAGTATTCGCCACGAGGGTGAATAGTCCTAACAAATGTATTTCGGAAACCAATAAGAAACTTATTCTAACAAACGTTTTTCAGAAACTGACAATATGGGAAAAACTTGTACAACTATACATTATAGAAATTCTATCTAGACACGGTGTACCTTTGTTATTTGTTTCGGATTAAGATGCTCGTTTCACTTCTAGATTTCGGAGTGCCATACAAGAAGCCTTGTGAACGCGTTTATTCATGAGTACCGCGCATCATCCATAAAACGACGGACCAAGCAAACATACGATTCAAACCTTGAAAAACATATCACGAACTTGTATTGTTGCCTTTAATTGATTTCCTCTGACAACGATAGTTATCATTCGAGTATTAACGTCGCACCTTTTCGAAACTTTATATGGCCGCAATTGTCGTTCTCTTAATTGTTGGGCCGAAGTAGGCGACAAGCAAACCACCGAACCCGAACTCATTCATGAAACAACCGAGAAATTATTCAAATTCAAAAAAGTCTCAAGACGGCCCGTAGTCGCCAAAAGAGCTATGCCGATGTTAGACGTAAACCTCTCGAACCCCAAGTGGGTAACCGCGAAATGTTAAAAATTGCACCTTGGAAAGGTGTAATCCTTTTTCGGAAAATGTAGAACGCTAAATCCGCGACATTTGGATCCTTTTAAAATCTTGAAACGTATTGAACCCATTGCTTACCGTTTCGATCTCTCGACTCAATCGAATTCCGTTCATCCTACATTCCATGTATAAAACTTAAAGAAGCATCTTGCCGAACAAGAACATGTTATCCTTTTCGATGAGATTACAATCGATGAAAAACTTCACTTCCTAGGAGGACCGGTTGAAATTATGAATCGTGAAACCAAACTCTAAAATAACGTAAAATCTCGACTGTCAAAGTTCGTTGAAATGCCCAAGGAAGTACCTTCACCTATTCGTAGAATTGGCAACGCAAGATCTCGAGGAAGAAACGATGACTACTACTTCCAACTAAATTTCGGGACGAAATTTCTTTTAAGATGTGGGTAATGTAACATCCCGCATTTTTTCGTTAAATTTATTTTTAACGCCATCTTTTTTTTTTGATAATATCTTTCGCTATCTAAATTCGTATCTTTCGTCAACCAACGTTCTTAATATTTCCGTTATTCGATTATAACATCTCCCGTTTATTCTCGAGTATTTAAATTTATTCGTTTGGTTAATTCACGCACCCACTTTTAAACTTGAGGGATCGAAGTTGCCAAGTGGGCAAACTAGTTGACTAGGTCACCTAGTCAACCCACCATCTCATCCACTCATTCACTTCTTCTCCTCATTTCCTCTTTTTCTCTCTAATCACCAAGAACACACTTTTATCATCTTCAAAGATTCATCATCTATTTCAATTCAAGTAAGCAAACATCAAAACAAATTGTACCTTCGTGATCCTCTCTTCATCCTCTTCAATTTGGTACCAATTTCACTACTTGTGGTAAGATTTCTAAAAACTCTAGATTTCTCAAATTCATTTATTAGACTTGAAATGGTGTTAGTTAGTGTCTATGGCTCGAGTCTAGCATGAATACGTGATTTATTTGCTCGATCTTGTTGTTTTGCATAAACTAGCATGAACTTGAAATGGGTATGCTTAATCTTTGATTTTGGTTGATTAGATGTTGTTTAAATGTTAAAGTTCATGTATTAAATGTGTTACTAGCATCATTAGTTTTCAATTTGATGTGTAGGTTGACTTGAAAAACATCACTAACATGATTATTGATTTTGTGATTCTTAGTTAGGGTTTGATAGCTTTTAAAATGAACTTTTGATGCTTTGAATACCATAAAATGTTGTTAGTAAGTGTTTAGTTGTATTATATGTTTAATTACCTTTGAAACGGCATATCGTCTGTGTAAATTGGTTTCCCGAATCATCTTATGCATTTTGTGAACTTGAAACATGGATAATGAACCTTTAATGATCACTTGACGAGAATTTGGTTATTGTAAATGATGTTTTTGCTTGATGAAAAGTGTTTAGTTGTATTCCTCGTTAAAATACTTTTCCAACAATATAAGATACGTGTTTTGAATGTTTACGGTTCATAAGTTACGTTCGTTTGAAGTTTAGTTCGAGACTTGTAAAATTTTCAGCATTTTCCACTAGTCAGATAGGGATGTGGCGCATCACTACTAGATGCGGCGCATCTGTGGACAGATGCGGCGCATCTGTGGACAGATGCGGCGCATCACTTAGAGATGCGGCGCATCTGAAGCAGACTGCCCAAAATGGCCATTTTTTGTTTAATTCCAACTATGCTACGCACCTCCGATTAACACGTAACTTGTTCTAACATGCTCATATATGATTATGAAACTTATAAAAATTGTCCAAGACCCGACCCGAATGTGTTGACTTTGACCAAAGTTTGACTTTTAGTCAAACTTAACCAAACACTTATGCAATCGTTCTAATCATATTTTATACTTGATTCTTGCATGAAACTTGTCAACTTGATTCACATGCTATATATAATCGAGTCGTAACGAGCCATAGGACTAATTAAACACATTTCGCCCGACCTTGTGTCATAACTAGTTAATTGATACAACTTACTTGTTTAGGTCAAGACTAAACAACTTTCATGCACACGTTTACTTTGTGAAGTACCTTTAGACTCGTGCACTCGAGGTGAGATCATAGTCCCATCTTTTCAACAACTTTTGTACTTTAAATCATGGGATGAGAAACATATACGGTTTATACTTCTATACTTTGAACACAAGTACGAAAACAAACATTCCACGTACAAGTTAGAACAAAAATCCTCAATTCAATTATCATTAGTTACACTTGCAGGGTGTAAGCGAGTAATTATGTTGTATGGCCATACGGGTTTGACGAACCCTCATTCAGACGGTTCGCTACTGGTAGCGGATGAAATATAATTTTATAGTGTATAGTGTAGGTTCTAACACTATAGATTCAGAGGTACTTATTCAGTTAAGCTTTGATAATTGGGTGCTCGTGATACAAACAACAACTTTTGGAATGCAAACGATTTAGATAATCAACTTTATACTTACTTGTGGTTCAAAACAACGTTTTACAAATACACCTACGATTTCACCAACGTTTTTCATTGACAGTTTTCTATATGTTTCTCAGGTTCATACTTGGCTACTTGATACATGCTTCCGCGTACACTTATACTTGCTTGGGGTCAAGCATACATGCATACACTTTGATTTATTGCTTGGGGTCAAGCATACATACATACATACGCTATTGATAGCATTCGAGATTTACAACTTATTTATGTTGCAAATTATTTCATTTATACTTTATAATTTTTGTAAACTTAAACTTGTTGTCAAACCGTTTGGTAACTTAAAACTTTGCAAGTCATGCACGTTTCAAATGAATGCGACATAATTTTGGTCAAACGCGTCTCATTTAGGGACTATGACCACATTACGGGACCTGAGTTGATGGCGCCGTCAATGACGATTTTGCAGGGTCGTTACAATTATTATTAGGGTGATGATTTTTTTTATCAAAGACGAAAATATTATAAAAACGAGCACTTCATCAAAACAATGAAGAGACTCAAAACGATTACAATGATGGAGACGCGCTCGATCATGAAATGAAAGTTAGGCTAATACATGCCTACATACATAACAAAAAGGGATTTTGCTCCCAAATATAAGCTTGAAAGCCATTACTAAGGTTTAAAATAGTAGCCCATAAGAACACTTTTAGCTTGATGTTTCTTACGATGATCGAATGACAAGTGAACCTGCCATTAAAAATGATGTCGTTCTGGGCAATCCAAATAGCCCAAAGAGTAGCAGGGCCAATCATCTTCCAATACTTCGACGCATTGATACCCATTCCATAATACCAATCAAAGGAAAAAGCTTCGATCGAACTCAGGATAACCCATCTAACATTCCACCAACGAAATAGATCAGTCCAAATGTTGAAAGACCACTTACAATGCAATAACAAATGTTCAATCGTTTCATCTTCAAGCGTACACCAAACACATAACTTTGATTGATTACTAGGAAAAATGTGTCTTTGTGAAAGAACCACTTTGACGGGGATACTTTGCTTCATCGTTAGCCAATGAAAAATCATGAATTTTGAAGGAACTTTGTTGCTCCATACAACTCTTTGCCAAACCGGAATAACAAAGTTGCCCAATTGTAGGATAATATGAATTGCGTCGGCTACCGAAAATAAATCACAAGGTTCATTTCTCCACGTAACACGATCAGGAGCATTATCATTTAAAACAAAGGGACGGAGCAAAGAATGCAGTTCAACCATTTTGAGAGAATCAAACTTGGTCAGAGGTTGCGGTAAATGAAAATACCATCTAATTTGAGATAACCCTATACAAAGAGGAAGTCTACACTCTTTTATAGTAGTATTTTTATTGAAGCAAATACGAAAAAGGGATGGGAACTCATCCTTAATTATATGACCATTGGCCCATGGGTCGTACCAAAAGAGAATAGATGCCCCGTTACCAACCTTCCAACTCCAAACGTTCGATCCTAAAATACCATGAAGAGAATCGTCTTTTTGGAGATTGATTAAATCTCTCCAAATTGAAGAAAGTTGAGTCGTTTTTAAAGATGAGACATCACTCGTAATTTTGCCACGAAAACTCGCTCCAAAAGAAGAAGTAACAATAGATTTCCATAAGGGTGTTTTGTTTGAATTAAGCTTTGCCCACCATTTAGCTAGTAAAGCTAAGTTTTTTATCCGAAGAGGAGTGATGCCTAACCCTCCCATTTCTTCCGGAAGACAAACCGAATCCCATTTGATAAGGCACGTTTTCTTTTTGAGATAATCCCCGCCCCAAAGAAAGTTTCTCCGATATCTTTCTAAAAGCTTGATAACATAAACCGGGGCTTTGTAAAAAGACATATAATGAATAGGCAAGTTAGAGAGAACCGCATTGATCATGACGAGCCTTTCACCAAAGGAGAGACATCTTCCTTTCCATCCCTCAAGATTTCTTTTAAACTTTTGAATAATCGAATTCCATATAGAAATTTTATTTCTAGATAAACCAATCGGAATGCCCATATATTCTAAAGGAAAAACGCCCACTTTACAATTAAAGATAGCCGAAAACGAGTTCATATCAACTCTAGATACATGAATCCCATACAAAGTGCTTTTGATTGCGTTCATTTGCAAGCCAGATACATTGAAGAATAGATCCAAGATGCACTTAATACGAGTTAGTTCTTGAATTGAAGGATGTGCAAAAATGATGGTATCATCCGCGAGTTGTGAATGATTAATTTTCACCCTGTTAACAAAAATACACCCTTTCAACGACCCGTTTGCTAAATCGTTAGAAAGAAGTTTGCTTGACACCTCCGCTACAATAATGAAAAGAAACGATGTAAGTGGATCTCCTTGTCGTAGCCCTCGTTTCATAATTTCTTTGCGAGAAGGAGAGCCGTTCAAAAGAACCGAGAAACCTATGTTAGAGATACAACATTTTATCCAAGCGATAAACTTTGCACCAAACCCCATGTGCTTAAGCACCAAGAGAAGAAATTCGTGTGAAACGCAATCATAAGCCTTTGAAAAATCAATTTTCAAAAGTAGGATCGGTTTCTTTTTCTTTTTCGCTTTTTGTATGACTTCATTAACAATCATGAGAAATTCTAGACTTACATAAATTATACATAAACTTTCTTACATGCTGACATGTCAAGTTGACTTGGCATTACACCTCATCCATTAACATAACCAATCCACTAACCTAACCAATCCACTAACCTAACCAACCCACTAACTAATCATAAATTAGATATTCCATGATATATTCTTAATTAGTTAAACCGTCTCTCTCTTCTTAAAAATCTACATTATCTTCATAAATCAAATCTCTTCTTAATGTTTGTATTATTCGTCTCTCATCGTTTCAAAAATATAGACGTACATATCAAATCACTTTGTCAATATCGCGTAAGTATTTTCTATAATCATCTTCGTCAATATCGTAACCGCCAGTCTTCTATTTTATAAAGTTATGGATCGATCTTCATCATCGTCTTCTTCATTAAGCATATCGTGTGAATCATCGCATACCTCTTCTCCTGCAGAAAGTGACGACGTATCAACAGGTACTCAAGAATCTCAGAATGAAGAAATTAGTTGTGAGAAAAACATAAATGAAGATACATGTGAATTAGATGTCCCTACTCCAGAAAACCACCGGGATAGTGATTATTGTGATCAAAATATTGAAACTGTAAGTCATGATAATGTACATGTTCAAGATAATTGTTCTAAAAGTATGCATTGTGATGATAATATTGAAGAACCAACTATTGGCATGGTATTTGAAACGATTCAAGAACTCGTTATTTTTTATGCTAACTATGGGAAAAAATGGGATTCGGAGTGTGTACACGGTCTTCCCAAAAGTCTCTTATGGATGAAGAGACAAGATATGCTATCGTTTTAGTGGTGTCTATTTGTTTTTGATATGCTATCTACGTAGGCGTTCGGTAAACTTTGAAGTGGGAGATCGTGTTTACTTGAAAGTTTCTCCGTGGAAGGGTGTTATCAGGTTTGGTAAGAGGGGAAAGTTAGCTCCGAGATACATTAGGCCATTCAAGATTATTCAGAGAGTTAATGATCAGACGGTTGTATTAGAGCTCCCGACAGAGTTAGCAGGAATTCATAACACTTTCAATGTGTGTTACCTTAGGAAGTGTAAGGTTGATGATCGGACGCAACTGGTTCCGTTAAGTGATTTGAGGGTGGACTTGAATCAAAGGTTAGTTAAAGAACCTGTAAGAATTATCGATAGAAAGGTGACTAAGCTGAGAAAGAAGGAGATCCATATGGTTCTTTTTGAGTGGAAGCATAGATTAGGATCGAACCTTACGTGGGAGACCGAAGATCTGATGAAAGCTCGTTATCCGCATCTGTTTGACCTTGACCAGATTCCGAGGACGGAATCTCTTTAAGGGGGTGGATTTGTAACATCCTCAGATCGGGCATAGATGTAAGATGACCTTTTTTCCCTTAGGCATAATTGTGTGGTTAATTTTGCTTTTATTTTAATTAATTGTTCAGTATTATTTTATTATTTGATTAAGACCAGTTTGTGACAAGGGTCACAGAACAGGTTCGTTTATTTAATTTGGACTCCGTTAGGGCAGTCAAATTAAGTACGAAAGATTTTAGATAACTGGTAAATACCCATGTGTCATGGGGTATTGTATTTTAACACAATTAAGTGTATTGTGCTGCCATTATCCTCTTATTTCTCCACTTATTGTAGTGACCCGAACTTTTCCATGTTTATATATATTAATTGAGATTGATATTTACATGATTAAATGTTTCCAACATGTTAAGCAATCAAACTTGTTAAGACTTGATTAATTGAAATATGTTTCATATAGACAATTGACCACCCAAGTTGACCGGTGATTCACGAACGTTAAAACTTGTAAAAACTATATGATGACATATATATGGATATATATATAGTTAACATGATACTATGATAAGTAAACATATCATTAAGTATATTACCAATGAACTACATATGTAAAAACAAGACTACTAACTTAATGATTTTTAAACGAGACATATATGTAACGATTATCGTTGTAAAGACATTTAATGTATATATATCATATTAAGAGATATCCATACATGATAATATCATGATAATATAATAATTTAAAATCTCATTTGATATTATAAACATTGGGTTAACAACATTTAACAAGATCGTTAACCTAAAGGTTTCAAAACAACACTTACATGTAACGACTAACGATGACTTAATGACTCAGTTAAAATGTATATACATGTAGTGTTTTAATATGTATTTATACACTTTTGAAAGACTTCAATACACTTATCAAAATACTTCTACTTAACAAAAATGCTTACAATTACATCCTCGTACAGTTTCATCAACAATTCTACTCGTATGCACCCGTATTCGTACTCGTATAATACACAGCTTTTAGATGTATGTACTATTGGTATATACACTCCAATGATCAGCTCTTAGCAGCCCATGTGAGTCACCTAAAACATGTGGGAACCATCATTTGGCAACTAGCATGAAATATCTCATAAAATTACAAAAATATGAGTAATCATTCATGACTTATTTACATGAAAACAAAATTACATATCCTTTATATCTAATCCATACACCAACGACCAAAAACACCTACAAACACTTTCATTCTTCAATTTTATTCATCTAATTGATCTCTCTCAAGTTCTATCTTCAAGTTCTAAGTGTTCTTCATAAATTCTACAAGTTCTAGTTACATAAAATCAAGAACTCTTTCAAGTTTGCTAGCTCACTTCCAATCTTGTAAGGTGATCATCCAACCTCAAGAAATCTTTGTTTCTTACAGTAGGTTATCATTCTAATACAAGGTAATAATCATATTCAAACTTTGGTTCAATTTCTATAACTATAACAATCTTATTCAAGTGATGATCTTACTTGAACTTGTTTTCGTGTCATGATTCTGCTTCAAGAACTTCGAGCCATCCAAGGATCCGTTGAAGCTAGATCCATTTTTCTCTTTTCCAGTAGGTTTATCCAAGGAACTTAAGGTAGTAATGATGTTCATAACATCATTCGATTCATACATATAAAGCTATCTTATTCGAAGGTTTAAACTTGTAATCACTAGAACATAGTTTAGTTAATTCTAAACTTGTTCGCAAACAAAAGTTAATCCTTCTAACTTGACTTTTAAAATCAACTAAACACATGTTCTATATCTATATGATATGCTAACTTAATGATTTAAAACCTGGAAACACAAAAAACACCGTAAAACCGGATTTACGCCGTCGTAGTTACACCGCGGGCTGTTTTGGGTTAGTTAATTAAAAACTATGATAAACTTTGATTTAAAAGTTGTTATTCTGAGAAAATGATTTTTATTATGAACATGAAACTATATCCAAAAATTATGGTTAAACTCAAAGTGGAAGTATGTTTTCTAAAATGGTCATCTAGACGTCGTTCTTTCGACTGAAATGACTACCTTTACAAAAACGACTTGTAACTTATTTTTCCAACTATAAACCTATACTTTTTATGTCTAGATTCATAAAATAGAGTTCAATATGAAACCATAGCAATTTGATTCACTCAAAACGGATTTAAAATAAAGAAGTTATGGGTAAAACAAGATTGGATAATTTTTCTCATTTTAGCTACGTGAAAATTGGTAACAAATCTATTCCAACCATAACTTAATCAACTTGTATTGTATATTATGTAATCTTGAGATACCATAGACACGTATACAATGTTTTGACCTATCATGTCGACACATCTATATATATTTCGGAACAACCATAGACACTCTATATGTGAATGTTGGAGTTAGCTATACAGGGTTGAAGTTGATTCCAAAATATATATAGTTTGAGTTGTGATCAATACTGAGATACGTATACACTGGGTCGTGGATTGATTCAAGATAATATTTATCGATTTATTTCTGTACATCTAACTGTGGACAACTAGTTGTAGGTTACTAACGAGGACAGCTGACTTAATAAACTTAAAACATCAAAATATATTAAAAGTGTTGTAAATATATTTTGAACATACTTTGATATATATGTATATATTGTTATAGGGTTGTGAATCAACCAGTGTTCAAGTCTTACTTCCCGACGAAGTAAAAATCTGTGAAAGTGAGTTATAGTCCCACTTTTAAAATCTAATATTTTTGGGATGAGAATACATGCAGGTTTTATAAATGATTTACAAAATAGACACAAGTACGTGAAACTACATTCTATGGTTGAATTATCGAAATCGAATATGCCCCTTTTTATTAAGTCTGGTAATCTAAGAATTAGGGAACAGACACCCTAATTGACGCGAATCCTAAAGATAGATCTATTGGGCCTAACAAACCCCATCCAAAGTACCGGATGCTTTAGTACTTTGAAATTTATATCATATCAGAAGGGTGTCCCGGAATGATGGGGATATTCTTATATATGCATCTTGTTAATGTCGGTTACCAGGTGTTCACCATATGAATGATTTTTATCTCTATGTATGGGATGTGTATTGAAATATGAAATCTTGTGGTCTATTATTATGATTTGATATATATAGGTTAAACCTATAACTCACCAACATTTTTGTTGACGTTTTAAGCATGTTTATTCTCAGGTGATTATTAAGAGCTTCCGCTGTTGCATACTTAAATAAGGACGAGATTTGGAGTCCATGCTTGTATGATATTGTGTAAAAACTGCATTCAAGAAACTTATTTTGTTGTAACATATTTGTATTGTAAACCATTATGTAATGGTCGTGTGTAAACAGGATATTTTAGATTATCATTATTTGATAATCTACGTAAAGCTTTTTAAAACCTTTATCTATGAAATAAAGGTTATGGTTTGTTTTAAAAATGAATGCAGTCTTTGAAAAACGTCTCATATAGAGGTCAAAACCTCGCAACGAAATCAATTAATATGGAACGTTTTTAATCAATAAGAACGGGACATTTCAGTTGGTATCCGAGCGTTGGTCTTAGAGAACCAGAATTTTGCATTAGTGTGTCTTATCGAGTTTGTTAGGATGCATTTGTAAGTCTGGACTTCGACCGTGTTTACTTGAAAAATGATTGCTTAACAAATTTTGTTGGAAACTATATATTTTTAACATGTGAATATTATGTGATATATTAATCTCTTAACGCGTTTGATATTATGTGATAGATGTCTACCTCTAGAACAAGTCCCATTGACTCACCTAATAATAATAAAGAGTCAAATGTAAATTGGAATGATTCGTGGACTGATTCACAAGTTCCCGAAGAGGAACCGGAAGAAGAGTCGGAACCGGAAGAAGAATCGGAACCGGAAGAAGAATCGGAACCGGATGAAGAAATAGAACCGGTGGGGGAAATAATAAAACGGTTAAGTAAAAGAAAATCCTCAACCAACCGACCAAGGTTAATTATTGTCAATGGTGTTTCCGCCAAGGAAGCAAAATATTGGGAGGATTACCAATTCTCCGATGAATCGGATTCCGACGAGAATTCCGATGATGTTATAGAAATTACCCCAACTGAATTTAAAAAGGCAAAAGAAAATAATAAGGGAAAGGGCATAAAAATAGAGAAATCTAATTCCAACCCCGATGAACTTTATATGTATCATCAACCCCCGAAGTCCTTAAGTTGTAACAATGACCCGGGAACCTCTAAACCACCAGGTTTTTCTAAACCAATGTGGAAAACGACGGCTCGTATTAGGGGAACATCATATATCCCTAGAAACTTGGCAAAACGAACCAAAACCGAAGAAGAAAAAACAAGCGAGTCGGAATAAGATAGTTGTATTCGTGTGGTGTAATATATGTAATATAGTGTGCTTATGATTTATGATATATGTAAAAATTGCTTGTATTAATAAGTATTTTTTTTATGAATCTAACTCTTGTCTATTTTACAGTATAAAAACACAAAATGGATAGACAACCCAATATTTTAAGAGACCTACCCGGAGACATGATTGATGAAATCTTGTCTAGAGTCGGTCAGAATTCTTCGGCACAACTATTTAAGGCGAGATCAGTTTGTAAGACATTCGAAGAACGTTCCAAGAATGCCTTGGTTTATAAAAGGCTTTCGTTTGAAAGATGGGGGATATCACATTGGGAAATCCATAAGTTACGATGTGTTTACTTTGACGCATATATTGCGGGGAACCCAAATGCTATTTTACGCAATGGGTTAAGAAATTATTTTGACTCAATATATCCAAATATTGGACTTCGTGATTTAGAAAAAGCGGCTAACATGCAACATAAAGAAGCATGTTATGCTTACGGATTAGTAATGTTCGCTTCTCACCAAAGTGAGAACAAGAACATCGGGCTACAACTATTAAACAAAATGTTCCCACAAGTGACGGAGTCGGTAATTGGGGTAAGAAATGAGGTTTTTAGATTGTTACGGGACTGTTGGACATTACGTAACCCTCGTCCCTTTGACGACGTTACAACACGCTGTCTTATCAACGGCCATAACGGTTATGTTCCACAAGACCAAGGATGGGAAGTAATCCTAGTAAAACCAGAATGCATGACTTGTTTCTGGACGTATGAATTACGTGTCTTTATTGCCTTTGCTGAACGACTTGTGTACTAGCTAGAATTATCTTCACAACCATCTTGTATCAAATTTATTGTGTGCTATATTTCATGCTATATGTAAAATAAGCGGTATTGTAAGTTTGTAAAATATTGTGTAAAAGTTTGAACGCGAAATATTATTATAATCAGTTTTTCATATAGAATTGTAGTAGTTGAATTGTATATTAGCTACTAAGTATGAACTTAACGGGTAGGTACTACCCGAATTTAAACTTATAAAATGCTAATATGAAGAAAAAACTTTTATAATTGAGTTCATATTATGCTACGAAATACTATTAACCACTCTTAATATTCTGTATGATTAACTTGTTCCATTTGACTATTTTGAAGGAAATGGCACCGACTACTCGACACACCGTGAATATGAATGAAGAGGAATTCCGTACTTTTCTAGCTTTAAACATAGCCACAGTACAGGCTGCGCTACATACCAACAATAACCTTGGATCTAGCAGTACAGGAAATTGTGTAGGATGCACCTACAAAGAATTCACTGCCTGCAAACCTTTGGAATTTGATGGAACCGAAGGACCGATCGGATTGAAACGATGGACCGAGAAGGTCGAATCGGTGTTTTCCATAAGTAAGTATACTGAAGAGGACAAAGTGAAGTACGCTACGCATACCTTCACAGGTTCTGCATTAACATGGTGGAATACCTATCTAGAGCAAGTGGGACAAGACGATGCGTACGCACTACCGTGGTCAGCATTCAAGCACTTGATGAACGAGAAATACCGTCCCAGAACCGAGGTCAATAAGCTCAAGACAGAACTTAGAGGGTTACGAACCCAAGGATTTGATATTACCACGTACGAAAGACGATTCACAGAATTGTGCCTATTGTGTCCGGGAGCGTTCGAAGATGAGGAAGAGAAGATCGACGCGTTTGTGAAAGGATTACCGGAAAGAATCCAAGAAGATATAAGTTCACACGAGCCCGCCTCCATACAACAGGCATGTAGAATGGCTCACAAACTAGTGAACCAGATTGAAGAAAGAATTAAAGAACAGACTGCTGAAGAGGCCAATGTGAAGCAAGTCAAAAGAAAGTGGGAGGAAAACGGTGATAAGAATCACCAATACAACAACAATAGCAATTACAACAATAATCGCAACAATTATCCCAACAATCGCAACATCAATCGCAACTACAACAAACGGCCCAACAACAACAACACCAACAACAACAACAACAACAACAACAACAACAACAACAACAACAACAACAACAACAACTACAACAATCATCCCAACAACAATAACAACCGCAACAACAACAACAATCAGAAGCAGCTATGCCAAAGGTGTGAAAAGTATCACTCGGGGTTCTGGACCAAATTTTGCAACAAGTGTAAAAGAAATGGTCATAGCGTGGTGAAGTGTGAGGTCTACGGACCAGGGGTTAATAGAACGAAAGGAACAAATGGTGTCGGAACGAGTAATGGCGGAGCAAGTAGTGTCGGAGCAAGTTATGCCAATGTAGTTTGTTATAAATGTGGAAAACCGGGCCACATTATTAGAAATTGCCCGAACCAGGAGAACACGAATGGATAAGGCCGCGGAAGAGTTTTCAATATTAATGCGGCAGAGGCACAGGAAGACCCGGAGCTTGTTACGGGTACGTTTCTTATTGACAATAAATCTGCTTACGTTTTATTTGATTCGGGTGCGGATAGAAGCTATATGAGTAGAGATTTTTGTGCTAAATTAAGTTGTCCATTGACGCCTTTGGATAGTAAATTTTTACTCGAATTAGCAAATGGTAAATTAATTTCAGCAGATAATATATGTCGGAATCGAGAAATTAAACTGGTTAGCGAAACATTTAAGATTGATTTGATACCAGTAGAGTTAGGGAGTTTTGATGTGATAATCGGTATGGACTGGTTGAACGAAGTGAAAGCAGAGATCGTTTGTTACAAAAATGCAATTAGCATTATACGAGAAAAAGGAAAACCCTTAATGGTGTACGGAGAAAAGGGCAACACGAAGCTACATCTTATTAGTAATTTGAAGGCACAAAAACTAATAAGAAAAGGTTGCTATGCTGTTCTAGCACACGTCGAGAAAGTACAAACTGAAGAAAAGAGCATCAATGATGTTCCCATTGCAAAAGAATTTCCCGATGTATTTCCAAAAGAATTACCGGGATTACCCCCACATCGATCCGTTGAATTTCAAATAGATCTTGTACCAGGAGCTGCACCAATAGCTCGTGCTCCTTACAGACTCGCACCCAGCGAGATGAAAGAACTGCAAAGCCAATTACAAGAACTTTTAGAGCGTGGTTTCATTCGACCAAGCACATCACCGTGGGGAGCTCCTGTTTTGTTTGTCAAGAAGAAAGATGGTACATTCAGGTTGTGTATCGACTACCGAGAGTTGAACAAACTTACCATCAAGAACCGCTACCCACTACCGAGAATTGACGACTTATTTGATCAACTACAAGGCTCGTCTGTTTATTCAAAGATTGCCTTACGTTTCGGGTATCATCAAATGCAGGTGAAAGAAGATGATATTCCAAAGACTGCTTTCAGAACACGTTACAGTCATTACGAGTTTATGGTCATGCCGTTTGGTTTAACTAATGCACCAGCTGTGTTCATGGACCTTATGAACTGAGTGTGTGGACCATACCTTGACAAGTTTGTCATTGTTTTCATTGATGACATACTTATTTACTCAAAGAATGACCAAGAACACGGTGAACATTTGAGAAAGGTGTTTGAAGTATTGAGGAAGGAAGAATTGTACGCTAAGTTTTCAAAGTGTGCATTTTGGTTGGAAGAAGTTCAATTCCTCGGTCACATAGTGAACAAAGAAGGTATTATGGTGGATCCGGCAAAGATAGAAACGGTTGAAAAGTGGGAAACCCCGAAAACTCCGAAACACATACGCCAGTTTTTAGGACTAGCTGGTTACTACAGAAGGTTCATCCAAGACTTTTCCAGAATAGCAAAACCCTTGACTGCATTAACGCATAAAGGGAAGAAATTTGAATGGAATGATGAACAAGAGAAAGCGTTTCAGTTATTGAAGAAAAAGCTAACTACGGCACCTATATTGTCATTGCCTGAAGGGAATGATGATTTTGTAATTTATTGTGACGCATAAAAGCAAGGTCTCGGTTGTGTATTAATGCAACGAACGAAGGTGATTGCTTATGCGTCTAGACAATTGAAGATTCACGAACAAAATGATACGACGCATGATTTGGAATTAGGCGCGGTTGTTTTTGCATTAAAGACTTGGAGGCACTACATATATGGGGTCAAAAGTATTATATATACCGACCACAAAAGTCTTCAACACATATTTAATCAGAAACAACTGAATATGAGGCAGCGTAGGTGGATTGAATTGTTGAATGATTACGACTTTGAGATTCATTACCACCCGGGGAAGGCAAATGTGGTAGCCGATGCCTTGAGCAGGAAGGACAGAGAACCCATTCGAGTAAAATCTATGAATATAATGATTCATAATAACCTTACTACTCAAATAAAGGAGGCGCAACAAGGAGTTTTAAAAGAGGGAAATTTAAAGGATGAAATACCCAAAGGATCGGAGAAGCATCTTAATATTCGGGAAGACGGAACCCGGTATAGGGCTGAAAGGATTTGGGTACCAAAATTTGGAGATATGAGAGAAATGGTACTTAGAGAAGCTCATAAAACCAGATACTCAATACATCCTGGAACGGGGAAGATGTACAAGGATCTCAAGAAACATTTTTGGTGGCCGGGTATGAAAGCCGATGTTGCTAAATACGTAGGAGAATGTTTGACGTGTTCTAAGGTCAAAGCTGAGCATTAGAAACCATCAGGTCTACTTCAACAACCCGAAATCCTAGAATGGAAATGGGAAAACATTACCATGGATTTCATCACTAAATTGCCAAGGACTGCAAGTGGTTTTGATACTATTTGGGTAATAGTTGATCGTCTCACCAAATCAGCACACTTCCTGCCAATAAGAGAAGATGACAAGATGGAGAAGTTAGCATTACTGTATTTGAAGGAAGTCGTCTCCAGACATGGAATACCAATCTCTATTATCTCTGATAGGGATGGCAGATTTATTTCAAGATTCTGTCAGACATTACAGCAAGCATTAGGAACTCGTCTAGACATGAGTACTGCCTATCATCCACAAACTGATGGGCAGAGCGAAAGGAAGATACAAACGCTTTAAGACATGCTACGAGCATGTGTTATTGATTTCGGAAACAGTTGGGATCGACATCTATCGTTAGCAGAATTTTCCTACAACAACAGCTACCATTCAAGCATTGAGATGGCACCGTTTGAAGCACTTTATGGTAGAAAGTGCAGGTCTCTGATTTGTTGGAGTGAAGTGGGGGATAGACAGATTACGGGTCCGGAGATTATACAAGAAACTACCGAGAAGATCATCCAAATTCAACAATGGTTGAAAACCGCCCAAAGTCGACAAAAGAGCTACGCTGACATTAAAAGAAAAGATATAGAATTTGAAATTGGAGAGATGGTCATGCTTAAAGTTGCACCTTGGAAAGGCGTTGTTCGATTTGGTAAATGAGGGAAATTAAATCCAAGGTATATTGGACCATTCAAGATTATTGATCGTGTCGGACCAGTAGCTTACCGACTTGAGTTACCTCAACAACTCGCGGCTGTACATAACACTTTCCACGTCTCGAATTTGAAGAAATGATTTGCTAAAGAAGATCTCACTATTCCGTTAGATGAAATCCAAATCAACGAAAAACTTCAATTCATCGAAGAACCCGTCGAAATAATGGATCGTGAGGTTAAAAGACTTAAGCAAAACAAGATACCAATTGTTAAGGTTCGATGGAATGCTCGTAGAGGACCCGAGTTCACCTGGGAGCGTGAAGATCAGATGAAGAAGAAATACCCGCATCTATTTCCAGAAGATTCGTCAACACCTTCAACAGCTTAAAATTTCGGGACGAAATTTATTTAACGGGTAGGTACTGTAGTGACCCGAACTTTTCCATGTTTATATATATTAATTGAGATTGATATTTACATGATTAAATGTTTCCAACATGTTAAGCAATCAAACTTGTTAAGACTTGATTAATTGAAATATGTTTCATATAGACAATTGACCACCCAAGTTGACCGGTGATTCACGAACGTTAAAACTTGTAAAAACTATATGATGACATATATATGGATATATATATATATATATATATATATATATATATATATATATATATATATATATATATATATATATATATATATATAGTTAACATGTTACTATGATAAGTAAACATATCATTAAGTATATTACCAATGAACTACATATGTAAAAACAAGACTACTAACTTAATGATTTTTAAACGAGACATATATGTAACGATTATCGTTGTAAAGACATTTAATGTATATATATCATATTAAGAGATATCCATACATGATAATATCATGATAATATAATAATTTAAAATCTCATTTGATATTATAAACATTGGGTTAACAACATTTAACAAGATCGTTAACCTAAAGGTTTCAAAACAACACTTACATGTAACGACTAACGATGACTTAATGACTCAGTTAAAATGTATATACTTGTAGTGTTTTAATATGTATTCATACACTTTTGAAAGACTTCAAGACACTTATCAAAATACTTCTACTTAACAAAAATGCTTACAATTACATCCTCGTTCAGTTTCATCAACAATTCTACTCGTATGCACCCGTATTCGTACTCGTACAATACACAGCTTTTAGATGTATGTACTATTGGTATATACACTCCAATGATCAGCTCTTAGCAGCCCATGTGAGTCACCTAACACATGTGGGAACCATCATTTGGAAACTAGCATGAAATATCTCATAAAATTACAAAAATATGAGTAATCATTCATGACTTATTTACATGAAAACAAAATTACATATCCTTTATATCTAATCCATACACCAACGACCAAAAACACCTACAAACACTTTCATTCTTCAATTTTATTCATCTAATTGATCTCTCTCAAGTTCTATCTTCAAGTTCTAAGTGTTCTTCATAAATTCTACAAGTTCTAGTTACATAAAATCAAGAATTCTTTCAAGTTTGCTAGCTCACTTCCAATCTTGTAAGGTGATCATCCACCCTCAAGAAATCTTTGTTTCTTACAGTAGGTTATCATTCTAATACAAGGTAATAATCATATTCAAACTTTGGTTCAATTTCTATAACTATAACAATCTTATTTCAAGTGATGATCTTACTTGAACTTGTTTTCGTGTCATGATTCTGCTTCAAGAACTTCGAGCCATCCAAGGATCCGTTGAAGCTAGATCCATTTTTCTCTTTTCCAGTAGGTTTATCCAAGGAACTTAAGGTAGTAATGATGTTCATAACATCATTCGATTCATACATATAAAGCTATCTTATTCGAAGGTTTAAACTTGTAATCACTAGAACATAGTTTAGTTAATTCTAAACTTGTTCGCAAACAAAAGTTAATCCTTCTAACTTGACTTTTAAAATCAACTAAACACATGTTCTATATCTATATGATATGCTAACTTAATGATTTAAAACCTGGAAACACGAAAAACACCGTAAAACCGGATTTACGCCGTCGTAGTAACACCGCTGGCTGTTTTGGGTTAGTTAATTAAAAACTATGATAAACTTTGATTTAAAAGTTGTTATTCTGAGAAAATGATTTTTATTATGAACATGAAACTATATCCAAAAATTATGGTTAAACTCAAAGTGGAAGTATGTTTTCTAAAATGGTCATCTAGACGTCGTTCTTTCGACTGAAATGACTACCTTTACAAAAATGACTTGTAACTTATTTTTCCGACTATAAACCTATACTTTTTCTGTTTAGATTCATAAAATAGAGTTCAATATGAAACCATAGCAATTTGATTCACTCAAAACGGATTTAAATTGAAGAAGTTATGGGTAAAACAAGATTGGATAATTTTTCTCATTTTAGCTACGTGAAAATTGGTAACAAATCTATTCCAACCATAACTTAATCAACTTGTATTGTATATTATGTAATCTTGAGATACCATAGACACGTATACAATGTTTCGACCTATCATGTTGACACATCTATATATATTTCGGAACAACCATAGACACTCTATATGTGAATGTTGGAGTTAGCTATACAGGGTTGAGGTTGATTCCAAAATATATATAGTTTGAGTTGTGATCAATACTGAGATACGTATACACTGGGTCGTGGATTGATTCAAGATAATATTTATCAATTTATTTCTGTACATCTAACTGTGGACAACTAGTTGTAGGTTACTAACGAGGACAGCTGACTTAATAAACTTAAAACATCAAAATATATTAAAAGTGTTGTAAATATATTTTGAACATACTTTGATATATATGTATATATTGTTATAGGTTCGTGAATCAACCAGTGGCCAAGTCTTACTTCCCGACGAAGTAAAAATCTGTGAAAGTGAGTTATAGTCCCACTTTTAAAATCTAATATTTTTGGGATGAGAATACATGCAGGTTTTATAAATGATTTACAAAATAGACACAAGTTTGTGAAACTACATTCTATGGTTGAATTATCAAAATCGAATATGCCCCTTTTTATTAAGTCTGGTAATCTAAGAATTAGGGAACAGACACCCTAATTGATGCGAATCCTAAAGATAGATCTATTGGGCCTAACAAACCCCATCCAAAGTACCGGATGCTTTAGTACTTCGAAATTTATATCATATCCGAAGGGTGTCCCGGAATGATGGGGATATTCTTAAAAATGCATCTTGTTATTGTCGGTTACCAGGTGTTCACCATATGAATGATTTTTATCTCTATGTATGGGATGTGTATTGAAATATGAAATCTTGTGGTCTATTATTATGATTTGATATATATATAGGTTAAACCTATAACTCACCAACATTTTTGTTGACGTTTTAAGCATGTTTATTCTCAGGTGATTATTAAGAGCTTCCGCTGTTGCATACTTAAATAAGGACGAGATTTGGAGTCCATGCTTGTATGATATTGTGTAAAAACTGCATTCAAGAAACTTATTTTGTTGTAACATATTTGTATTGTATACCATTATGTAATGGTCGTGTGTAACAGGATATTTTAGATTATCATTATTTGATAATCTACGTAAAGCTTTTTAAAACCTTTATCTATGAAATAAAGGTTATGGTTTATTTTAAAAATGAATGCAGTCTTTGAAAAACGTCTCATATAGAGGTCAAAATCTCGCAACGAAATCAATTAATATGGAACGTTTTTAATCAATAAGAACGGGACATTTCAGTTGGTATCCGAGCGTTGGTCTTAGAGAACCAGAAAATTTGCATTAGTGTGTCTTATCGAGTTTGTTAGGATGCATTAGTGAGTCTGGACTTCGACCGTGTTTTCTTTAAAAATGATTGCTTAACATTTTTTTTGGAAACTATATATTTTTAACATATGAATATTATGTGATATATTAATCTCTTATCGTGTTTGATATTATGTGATAGATGTCTACCTCTAGAACAAGTCCCATTGACTCACCTAATAATAATGAAGAGTCAAATGTAAATTGGAATGATTCGTGGACTGATTCACAAGTTCCCGAAGAGGAACCGGAAGAAGAGTCGGAACCGGAAGAAGAATCGGAACCGGAAGAAGAATCGGAACCGGAAGAAGAAATAGAACCGGTGGGAGAAATAATAAAACGGTTAAGTAAAAGAGAATCCTCAACCAACCGACCAAGGTTAATTATGGTCAATGGTGTTTCCGCCAAGGAAGCAAAATATTGGGAGGATTACCAATTCTCCGATGAATCGGATTCCGACGAGAATTCCGATGATGTTATAGAAATTACCCCAACTGAATTTAAAAAGGCAAAAGAAAATAATAAGGGAAAGGGCATAAAAATAGAGAAATCTAATTCCAACCCCGATGAACTTTATATGTATCGTCAACCCCCGAAGTCCTTAAGTTGTAACAATGACCCGGGAACCTCTAAACCACCAGGATTTTCTAAACCAATGTGGATAACGACGGCTCGTATTAGGGGAACATCATATATCCCTAGAAACTTGGCAAAACGAACCAAAACCGAACAATAAGAAACGAGCGAGTCGGAATAAGATAGTTATATTCGTGTGGTGTAATATATGTAATATAGTGTGCTTATGCTTTATGATATATGTAAAAATTGCTTGTATTAATAAGTAATTTTTTTTTATGAATCTAACTCTTGTCTATTTTACAGTATAAAAACACAAAACGGATAGACAACCCAATATCTTAAGAGACCTACCCGGAGACATGATTGATGAAATCTTGTCTAGAGTCGGTCAGAATTCTTCGGCACAACTATTTAAGGCGAGATCAGTTTGTAAGACATTCGAAGAACGTTCCAAGAATGCCTTGGTTTATAAAAGGCTTTCGTTCGGAAGATGGGGAATATCACATTGGGAAATCCATAAGTTACGATGTGTTTACTTTGACGCATATATTGCGGGGAACCCAAATGCTATTTTACGCAACGGGTTAAGAAATTATTTTGACTCAGTATATCCGAATATAGGACTTCGTGATTTAGAAAAAGCGGCTAACATGCAACAAAAAGAAGCATGTTATGCTTACGGGTTAGTAATGTTCGCTTCTCACCAAAGTGAGAACAAGAACATCGGGCTACAACTATTAAACAAAACGTTCCCACAAGTGACGGAGTCGGTAATTGGGGTAAGAAATGAGGTTTTTAGGTTATTACGAGACTGCTGGTCATTACGTAACCCTCGTCCCTTTGACGACGTTACAACACGCTGTCTTATCAACGGCCATAACGGTTATGTTCCACAAGACCAAGGATGGGAAGTAGTCCTAGTAAAACCAGAATGCATGACTTGTTTCTGGACGTATGAATTACGTGTCTTTATTACCTTTGCTGAACGACTTGTGTACTAGCTAGAATTATCTTCACAACTATCTTGTATCAAAGTTATTGTGTGCTATATTTCATGCTTTATGTAAAATAAGCGGTATTGTAAGTTTGTAAAATATTGTATAAAAGTTTGAACGCGAAATATTATTACAACCAGTTTTTCATATAGAATTGTAGTAGTTGAATTGTATATTAGCTACTAAGTATGAACTTAACGGGTAGGTACTACCCGAATTTAAACTTATAAAATGCTAATATGAAGAAAAAGCTTTTATAATGAGTTCATATTATGCTACGAAATACTATTAACTACTCTTAATATTCTGTATGATTAACTTGTTCCATTTGACTATTTTGAAGGAAATGGCACCGACTACTCGACACACCGTGAATATGAATGAAGAGGAATTCCGTACTTTTCTAGCTTCAAACATAGCCGCAGTACAGGCTGCGCTACATACCAACAATAACCTTGGATCTGGCAGTACAGGAAATCGTGTAGGATGCACCTACAAAGAATTCACTGCCTGCAAACCTTTGGAATTTGATGGAACCGAAGGACCGATCGGATTGAAACAATGGACCGAGAAGGTCGAATCGGTGTTTGCCATAAGTAAGTGTACTGAAGAGGACAAAGTGAAGTACGCTACGCATACCTTCACAGGTTCTGCATTAACATGGTGGAATACCTATCTAGAGCAAGTGGGACAAGATGATGCTTACGCACTACCGTGGTCAGCATTCAAGCACTTGATGAACGAGAAGTACCATCCCAGAACCGAGGTCAATAAGCTCAAGACAGAACCTAGAGGGTTACGAACCCAAGGATTTGATATTACCACGTACGAAAGACGATTCACAGAATTGTGCCTATTGTGTCCGGGAGCATTCGAAGATGAGGAAGAGAAGATCGACGCATTTGTGAAAGGATTGCCGGAAAGAATCCAAGAAGATATAAGTTCACACGAGCCCGCCTCCATACAACAGGCATGTAGAATGGCTCACAAACTAGTGAACCAGATTAAAGAAAGAATTAAAGAACAGACTGCTGAAGAGGCCAATGTGAAGCAAGTCAAAAGAAAGTGGGAGGAAAACGGTGATAAGAATCACCAATACAACAACAACAGCAATTACAACAATAATCGCAACAATTATCCCAACAATCGCAACATCAATCGCAACTACAACAAACGGCCCAACAACAACAACAACAACAACAACAGCAACTACAACAATCATCCCAACAACAATAATAACCGCAACAACAACAACAATCAGAAGCAGCTATACCAAAGGTGTGAAAAGTATCACTCGGGGTTCTGCACCAAATTTTGCAACAAGTGTAAAAGAAATGGTCATAGCGCGGCGAAGTGTGAGGTCTGCGGACCAGGGGTTAATAGAACAAAAGGAACAAATGGTGTCGGAACGAGTAATGGAGAAGCAAGTAGTGTCGGAGCAAGTTATGCCAATGTAGTTTGTTATAAATGTGGAAAACCGGGCCACATTATTAGAAATTGCCCGAACCAGGAGAACACGAATGGACAAGGCCGCGGAAGAGTTTTCAATATTAATGCGGCAGAGGCACAGGAAGACCCGGAGCTTGTTACGGGTACGTTTCTTATTGACAATAAATCTGCTTACGTTTTATTTGATTCGGGTGCGGATAGAAACTATATGAGTAGAGATTTTTGTGCTAAATTAAGTTGTCCATTGACGCCTTTGGATAGTAAATTTTTACTCGAATTAGCAAATGGTAAATTAATTTCAGCAGATAATATATGTCGGAATCGAGAAATTAAACTGGTTAGCGAAACATTTAAGATTGATTTGATACCAGTAGAGTTAGGGAGTTTTGATGTGATAATCGGTATGGACTGGTTGAAAGAAGTGAAAGCAGAGATCGTTTGTTACAAAAATGCAATTCGCATTATACGAGAAAAAGGAAAACCCTTAATGGTGTACGGAGAAAAGGGCAACACGAAGCTACATCTTATTAGTAATTTGAAGGCACAAAAACTAATAAGAAAAGGTTGCTATGCTGTTCTAGCACACGTCGAGAAAGTACAAACTGAAGAAAAGAGCATCAATGATGTTCCCATTGCAAAAGAATTTCCCGATGTATTTTCGAAAGAATTACCGGGATTACCCCCACATCGATCCGTTGAATTTCAAATAGATCTTGTACCAGGAGCTGCACCAATAGCTCGTGCTCCTTACAGACTCGCACCCAGCGAGATAAAAGAACTGCAAAGCCAATTGCAAGAACTTTTAGAGCGTGGTTTCATTCGACCAAGCACATCACCGTGGGGAGCTCCTGTTTTGTTTGTCAAGAAGAAAGATGGTACATTCAGGTTGTGTATCGACTACCGAGAGTTGAACAAACTTACCATCAAGAACCGCTACCCACTACCGAGAATCGATGACTTATTTGATCAACTACAAGGCTCGTCTGTTTATTCAAAGATTGACTTACGTTCCGGGTATCATCAAATGCGGGTGAAAGAAGATGATATTCCAAATACTGCTTTCAGAACACGTTATGGTCATTATGAGTTTATGGTCATGCCGTTTGGTTTAACTAATGCACCAGCTGTGTTCATGGACCTTATGAACCGAGTGTGTGGACCATACCTTGACAAGTTTGTCATTGTTTTCATTGATGACATACTTATTTACTCAAAGAATGACCAAGAACACGGTGAACATTTGAGAAAGGTGTTAGAAGTATTGAGGAAGGAAGAATTGTACGCTAAGTTTTCAAAGTGTGCATTTTGGTTGGAAGAAGTTCAATTCCTCGGTCACATAGTGAACAAAGAAGGTATTAAGGTGGATCCGACAAAGATAGAAACTGTTGAAAAGTGGGAAACCCCGAAAACTCCAAAACACATACGCCAGTTTTTAGGACTAGCTGGTTACTACAGAAGGTTCATCCAAGACTTTTCCAGAATAGCAAAACCCTTGACTGCATTAACGCATAAAGGGAAGAAATTTGAATGGAATGATGAACAAGAGAAAACGTTTCAGTTATTGAAGAAAAAGCTAACTACGGCACCTATATTGTCATTGCCTGAAGGGAATGATGATTTTGTGATTTATTGTGACGCATCAAAGCAAGGTCTCGGTTGTGTATTAATGCAACGAACGAAGGTGATTGCTTATGCTTCTAGACAATTGAAGATTCACGAACAAAATTATACGACACATGATTTGGAATTAGGCGCGGTTGTTTTTGCATTAAAGACTTGGAGGCACTACTTATATGGGGTCAAAAGTATTATATATACCGACCACAAAAGTCTTCAACACATATTTAATCAGAAACAACTGAATATGAGGCAGCGTAGGTGGATTGAATTATTGAATGATTATGACTTTGAGATTCGTTACCATCCGGGGAAGGCCAATGTGGTAGCCGATGCCTTGAGCAGGAAGGACAGAGAACCCATTCGAGTAAAATCTATGAATATAATGATTCATAATAACCTTACTACTCAAATAAAGGAGGCGCAACAAGGAGTTTTAAAAGAGGGAAATTTAAAGGATGAAATACCCAAAGGATCAGAGAAGCATCTTAATATTCGGGAAGACGGAACCTGGTATAGGGCTGAAAGGATTTGGGTACCAAAATTTGGAGATATGAGAGAAATGGTACTTAGAGAAGCTCATAAAACCAGATACTCAATACATCCTGGAACGGGGAAGATGTACAAGGATCTCAAGAAACATTTTTGGTGGTCTGGTATAAAAGCCGATGTTGCTAAATACGTAGGAGAATGTTTGACGTGTTCTAAGGTCAAAGCTGAGCATCAGAAACCATCAGGTCTACTTCAACAACCCGAAATCCCGGAATGGAAATGGGAAAACATTACCATGGATTTCATCACTAAATTGCCAAGGACTGCAAGTGGTTTTGATACTATTTGGGTAATAGTTGATCGTCTCACCAAATCAGCACACTTCCTGCCAATAAGAGAAGATGACAAGATGGAGAAGTTAGCACGACTGTATTTGAAGGAAGTCATCTCCAGACATGGAATACCAATCTCAATTATCTCTGATAGGGATGGCAGATTTATTTCAAGATTCTGGCAGACATTACAGCAAGCATTAGGAACTCGTCTAGACATGAGTACTGCCTATCATCCACAAACTGATGGACAGAGTGAAAGGACGATACAAACGCTTGAAGACATGCTACGAGCATGTGTTATTGATTTCGGAAACAGTTGGGATCGACATCTACCGTTAGCAGAATTTTCCTACAACAACAGCTACCATTCAAGCATTGAGATGGCGCCGTTTGAAGCACTTTATGGTAGAAAGTGCAGGTCTCCGATTTGTTGGAGTGAAGTGGGGGATAGACAGATTACGGGTCCGGAGATTTTACAAGAAACTACCGAGAAGATCATCCAAATTCAACAACGGTTGAAAACCGCCCAAAGTTGACAAAAGAGCTACGCTGACATTAAAAGAAAAGATATAGAATTTGAAATTGGAGAGATGGTCATGCTTAAAGTTGCACCTTGGAAAGGCGTTGTTCGATTTGGTAAACGAGGGAAATTAAATCCAAGGTATATTGGACCATTCAAGATTATTGATCGTGTCGGACCAGTAGCTTACCGACTTGAGTTACCTCAACAACTCGCGGCTGTACATAACACTTTCCACGTCTCGAATTTGAAGAAATGTTTTGCTAAAGAAGATCTCACTATTCCGTTAGATGAAATCCAAATCAACGAAAAACTTCAATTCATCGAAGAACCCGTCGAAATAATGGATCGTGAGGTTAAAAGACTTAAGCAAAACAAGATACCAATTGTTAAGGTTCGATGGAATGCTCATAGAGGACCCGAGTTCATCTGGGAGCGTGAAGATCAGATGAAGAAGAAATACCCGCATCTATTTCCAGAAGATTCGTCAACACCTTCAACAGCTTAAAATTTCGGGACGAAATTTATTTAACGGGTAGGTACTGTAGTGACCCGAACTTTTCCATGTTTATAAATATTAATTGAGATTGATATTTACATGATTAAATGTTTCCAACATGTTAAGCAATCAAACTTGTTAAGACTTGATTAATTGAAATATGTTTCATATAGACAATTGACCACCCAAGTTGACCGGCGATTCACAAACGTTAAAACTTGTAAAAATGACATGATGATATATATATGGATATACATATGGTTAACATGGTACTATGATAAGTAAACATATCATTAAGTATATTAACAATGAACTACATATGTAAAAACAAGACTACTAACTTAATGATTTTTAAACGAGACATATATGTAACGATTATCGTTGTAAAGACATTTAATGTATATATATCATATTAAGAGATATTCATACATGATAATATCATGATAATATAATAATTTAAAATCTCATTTGATATTATAAACATTGGGTTAACAACATTTAACAAGATCGTTAACCTAAAGGTTTCAAAACAACACTTACATGTAACGACTAACGATGACTTAACGACTCAGTTAAAATGTATTTACATGTAGTGTTTTAATATGTATTTATACACTTTTGAAAGACTTCAATACACTTATCAAAATACTTCTACTTAACAAAAATTCTTACAATTACATCCTCGTTCAGTTTCATCAACAATTCTACTCGTATGCATCCGCATTCGTACTCGTACAATACACAGCTTTTAGATGTATGTACTATTGGTATATACACTCCAATGATCAGCTCTTAGCAGCCCATGTGAGTCACCTAACACATGTGGGAACCATCATTTGGCAACTAGCATGAAATATCTCATAAAATTACCAAAATATGAGTAATCATTCATGACTTATTTACATGAAAACAAAATTACATATCCTTTATATCTAATCCATACACCAATGACCAAAAACACCTACAAACACTTTCATTCTTCAATTTTCTTCATCTAATTGATCTCTCTCAAGTTCTATCTTCAAGTTCTAAGTGTTCTTCATAAATTCCAAAAGTTCTAGTTTCATAAAATCAAGAATACTTTCAAGTTTGCTAGCTCACTTCCAATCTTGTAAGGTGATCATCCAACCTCAAGAAATCTTTGTTTCTTACAGTAGGTTATCATTCTAATACAATGTAATAATCATATTCAAACTTTGGTTCAATTTCTATAACTATAACAATCTTATTTCAAGTGATGATCTTACTTGAACTTGTTTTCGTGTCATGATTTTGCTTTAAGAACTTCGAGCCATCCAAGGATCCATTGAAGCTAGATCCATTTTTCTCTTTTCCAGTAGGATTATCCAAGGAACTTAAGGTAGTAATGATGTTCATAACATCATTCGATTTATACATATAAAGCTATCTTATTCGAAGGTTTAAACTTGTAATCACTAGAACATAGTTTAGTTAATTCTAAACTTGTTCGCAAACAAAAGTTAATCCTTCTAACTTGACTTTTAAAATCAACTAAACACATGTTCTATATCTATATGATATGCTAACTTAATGATTTAAAACCTGGAAACACGAAAAACACCGTAAAATCGGATTTACGCCGTCGTAGTAACACCGCGGGCTGTTTTGGGCTAGTTAATTAAAAACTATGATAAACTTTGATTTAAAAGTTGTTATTCTGAGAAAATGATTTTTATTATGAACATGAAACTATATCCAAAAATTATGGTTAAACTCAAAGTGGAAGTATGTTTTCTAAAATGGTCATCTAGACGTCGTTCTTTCGACTGAAATGACTACCTTTACAAAAATGACTTGTAACTTATTTTTCCGACTATAAACCTATACTTTTTCTGTTTAGATTCATAAAATAGAGTTCAATATGAAACCATAGCAATTTGATTCACTCAAAACGGATTTAAAATGAAGAAGTTATGGGTAAAACAAGATTGGATAATTTTTCTCATTTTAGCTACGTGAAAATTGGTAACAAATCTATTCCAACCATAACTTAATCAACTTGTATTGTATATTATGTAATCTTGAGATACCATAGACACGTATACAATGTTTCGACCTATCATGTCGACACATCTATATATATTTCGGAACAACCATAGACACTCTATATGTGAATGTTGGAGTTAGCTATACAGGGTTGAGGTTGATTCCAAAATATATATAGTTTGAGTTGTGATCAATACTGAGATACGTATACACTGGGTCGTGGATTGATTCAAGATAATATTTATCAATTTATTTCTGTACATCTAACTGTGGACAACTAGTTGTAGGTTACTAACGAGGACAGCTGACTTAATAAACTTAAAACATCAAAATATATTAAAAGTGTTGTAAATATATTTTGAACATACTTTGATATATATGTATATATTGTTATAGGTTCGTGAATCAACCAGTGGCCAAGTCTTACTTCCCGACGAAGTAAAAATCTGTGAAAGTGAGTTATAGTCCCACTTTTAAAATCTAATATTTTTGGGATGAGAATACATGCAGGTTTTATAAATGATTTACAAAATAGACACAAGTACGTGAAACTACATTCTATGGTTGAATTATCAAAATCGAATATGCCCCTTTTTATTAAGTCTGGTAATCTAAGAATTAGGGAACAGACACCCTAATTGACGCGAATCCTAAAGATAGATCTATTGGGCCTAACAAACCCCATCCAAAGTACCGGATGCTTTAGTACTTCGAAATTTATATCATATCCGAAGGGTGTCCCGGAATGATGGGGATATTCTTAAAAATGCATCTTGTTATTGTCGGTTACCAGGTGTTCACCATATGAATGATTTTTATCTCTATGTATGGGATGTGTATTGAAATATGAAATCTTGTGGTCTATTATTATGATTTGATATATATAGGTTAAACCTATAACTCACCAACATTTTTGTTGACGTTTTAAGCATGTTTATTCTCAGGTGATTATTAAGAGCTTCCGCTGTCGCATACTTAAATAAGGACGAGATTTGGAGTCCATGCTTGTATGATATTGTGTAAAAACTGCATTCAAGAAACTTATTTTGTTGTAACATATTTGTATTGTAAACCATTATGTAATGGTCGTGTGTAACAGGATATTTTAGATTATCATTATTTGATAATCTACGTAAAGCTTTTTAAAACCTTTATCTATGAAATAAAGGTTATGGTTTATTTTAAAAATGAATGCAGTCTTTGAAAAACGTCTCATATAGAGGTCAAAACCTCGCAACGAAATCAATTAATATGGAACGTTTTTAATCAATAAGAACGGGACATTTCACATTCGGTCTCTCGATTTATTAACGAGGCCCCGGGTGTTCCAAGATGCAAGTCTCATACTTTGGGAGAGTTGACGATTAGCTCATCATCTTTCATATTATCCATGATACTATCAAAGTTTTGCAACTCCTCCTTGAGTGTAAGCTTCTTGGCACCAAACGGAATACCAACAATTGAACTTTTTTTTAGAAGTATGTTACCCAGTTACATGACTAATTTCACTTTCTGTGTCAAAAAACTCTGAGATATTATGAACTTGATCGATCCAATCATTAACTTGAGATTTCATTTTGTTTTTTCCTTTGACAACATTAGGGTGGTTAATGAAAGGACCCGTCCTAAACCATCTGGATGAAGTCACTAACAACTAGTTCCATTGCGATGATCGACTCCAAATACTGTCTTTAAAATGAGCAAATGCACAGCGGAACGTTTCTTTCATACCTGAAAATAAACATGCTTTCAAGTGTCAACCAAAAGGTTGGTGAGTTCATTAGTTTATCATAAATAATCATTTCATAATTTTAATAGACCATAAGATTTCATATTTCCATTTCTCATAAACATACGTCCCATGCATAGAGACAAAAATATCATTCATATGGATTGAACACCTGGTAACCGACATTCACAATTTGTATATAAGAATATCCCCATCATTCCGGGATCCTCCTTCGGACATGATATAAATTTCGAAGTACTAAAGCATCCGGTACTTTGGATGGGGCTTGTTGGGCCCGATAGATCTATCTTTAGAGTTCGCGTCAATTAGGGTTTCTGTTCCCTAATTCTTAGATTACCAGACTATATAAAAAGGGCATATTCGATTAGATAATCCAACCATAGAATGTAGTCTCGATCACTTGTGTCCATTTCGTAAAACATTTATAAAAGCAGCGCATGCATTCTCAGTCCCAAAAATATATATTGCGAAAGTATTTAAAAAGGGAGTAATGAAACTCACACATATAAATATTGTAAAACAGTTAATAAAGCATTTGCATGTATTCTTAGCCCAAAAATGTATATAAAAAGGGAATAATGAAACTCACGCATATAAATATTCTAAAACAGTTAATAAAGCATTTGCATGTATTCTCAGCCCAAAAATGTAATGAGTAAAAAGGGAGTAAATGAAACTCACCATACTGTATTTTGTAGTAAAAATACATATGACGTCATTTAACAAGAGTAGGGTTGACCTCGGATTCACGAACCTATATTATTCATATATTTATTAACATATAGAATTGTAATCAAATAAGTTTACATATTTTTATTGGTGATATACTTGTTGTATTTAATAATTTATAGGTTTTATTAATTAATTAAGTATGTTTATTTTATATACACTTTTAAATGAATAAATAATAAAAAATTTAATATAGTTATGTTATGTGTATTAAATATATTTTTTAAGTAACCATTATTTATATGATAAAATAATATTGATAATAATAAATAAAAAGTTGTTTCCATTTATAATAATAATAATAGTAGTTCTTATGATAATTTTACTAAAATGAATGTTTTTAAATAAAATGATAGTTTTTCTACTAATGATTCTTTTAAATAATTATTTGTTGTAACAACAATAATAATACTTATAATAATAATAAGATGAACAAATAACTACCTCAAATGGGAAGAGCTAAAAAAAATAAACTGCTTTGGCCCAGGTTCGAACCCAAGACCTCTCGTTAACCCCCAAACTGATCCAACCACTTGACTAATTCCGTTTTTTTGAATATAAGCGAAACCAAAATTTATTTAACTTGATTACTTCTGCTTTTCTATCTTCTTCTACTTAATCTCTTCGGCCCAATAGTAACTACGGCCCAACAGCAGTTTCACGAGCCCAACAAACAAAGTAAACCCTCGGCCCAAAATAAAGAATAAATACTCGATCCAAAACCCAAAACAAGCTCCTGGCCCAAGTAATTGAATTTTGTTATATAATTCGGGAGAAAAAAATAATAATATACAGCTGGATGTTATAAGGCTTTGTGGGGTTCGATTCTTTCAAGGAATATTAAAGAAGCAACAACATCAATCATCATCTTCATCATTATGTCAATATAATTATCAACAGACCATCAATATTATATTTAACATCTCACTTCATTTTCATCGACTACAACCAGGAAAAATAATATAAAGCAGCAAGTGTACGGAACTCAATTGTTTCAGTTTTTGGATCGTGAATTTAACAGAAGATAACAACAGCCTTTTTGATGGAGATTGAACCCGTATAGTAGGAACAAAGGAGACTGGTAACAGTAACAGGAAGAGGACGAACAAAGCAATAAAAACCGCTTGAAATAGCAGGTAACAGGTGACTCGAATTGAAACGGAAATAAGAGAGATAGTGAGAGAGGGAGAGAGATGATAAGGGTGGTGTGTCCATGGTGGTTCCTGCCGTGAGGTGGTGATGGTTTCATGAAGATGACGTGGGTTTTGATTATTTCGGTGATGGTTGGTTGCCCTAGGGTGACGGATGGTTAAGTTAGGAGGTGGTGTCGATGGTGGTTTAAGGCGGTTATTGGTGATGTTTATTTCAGGCCAAAACAATGATTCGATTAATGGTGATGATGGGTGTTAATTGTGAATTGAAACATAATAGCATTTTACTGGTAATACAGTTGACATGGTCCCTAAATCATTGGAAAGGTAATTGAAAATAGAAGAGTTATAATAACATCTAACCCTTCGGCTTGATGATGGTGTGGTGTTTGCAAATCGATCCGGGGTCGGGAACAACAAGAATGGTTGAAAGGGTTTGATGGTTCCTCGATGGTGGTTCCCGTATGGTGGTTCTCGGTTGTTGATGGTGAAATGGTTCTCGGATTTGCAGCAAACATAAATGGGTTTAAGGTGGTGGTGCTTACAACCGTAACAAGTTTCTTGTGGTGGTTTTATAATATGGTGAAGATGAAGTGGCCGATGGTAGTTCGAAACAGAAATAGGTGTTGATCAATGAGAAGAAATAGAAGAAATAAAGTGATGGTATACATGATTGTAGTACTTATTATCCATTTCTTATACCGTCATGTGTAATCAAGAAGTGAGTGTTGTATTAGTGTAAGATTGTGCAGGTTTGTGGGTTTAGAATGATCAGTAGGTTTCAGTTCAAGTGGTTTCGATGATGGTGGTTTCAAAATATTCGACTAAACCGAAAGCATGGCAAGGATGGTGATGATCTTAAATAGCGGTTTATGGTGCTTATGGTGAAGTAGAGTGGTGAGGTGATTATGGAGGTCTCCGATGATGATTGAAGGTGGCTTGATGGTTGTTTTGATGAAGGGTGGTGAAGATAATGATCATAAAGGTGATCAAGTTGCAGAAAGAGAAGAAACATTTTAAAGTTGGTGATGATTTATTTTCATCTCCGTATGCTTGTATGTATATATATAATATATATTATTATTTGGTGGAATGATGAAAGATAGAAAGACAAGCACAGTAATAAATATGAATTCAATATTTGAACAGCTAGCAGCCTCCTTATTTAACACTTGTGCTGACAGTTTCACCCGGACTGGTATATCGTACTCCGTTGTGTAACTCAGTGGCGAATAAAAGTGTTCAGAAAAATCCTATATTTTTAAATTAACTGTATTATTTATTTTGGTCATTATGATATAAAATTCGATCAAAAATTATTAAATAAAAAATTACATCAACTGTCCCTCTCATTTATGGGTGAAATATAAAAAGTGTTGAAATTTATTAATTAGCTTTTAAATATAATTTTAATAAACCTAAAATTTATTTAGCTCATTTTCGGATCACCGTTTATTTTAAAATTACATAAGTTTGAATTTAACTTGCTTAATATCAATCGAAACATCAAACGAGTATTACACTTATTTAATATTTATTTTTAATATACTTCATTTATATATAGAGATATATTTTAGATAATAATTACTATAATATCCTATTTTTATTTTATTAATTTTTAATAACAACAGCATATAATACTTCAAATTCTATTTTGAATTATTATTTATATATACATACACACATATCTATTTAAAATAAATTGTTCGTGAATCGTCGAGAGCAGTCGAAGGTCAAATGAATATATTAAACACAGTTCAAAGATTTTAAGATTTCAACATTACAGACTCTGCTTATCGTGTCGAAAACATATAAAGATTAAGTTTAAATTTGGTCGAAAATTTCCGGGTCGTCACAGTACCTACCCGTTAAAGAAATTTCGTCCCGAAATTTGATTGGGGTGGTCATGGTTGACAATAAAAATGTTTTCATGACGAATATGAGTTGATAAATAGAGTTTTATCATCATTGAGTAATATGGATAAAACAATTCGATTATTCGAAGAGTACGAATGAAGCTATCACAAAAGAGTGAAATAGAGATTTAACTTTTGACGTAGTCACGGTGGATTTCCGGAATTTAAGGGATTTAGAGGAAATCTTAGTAATAAGATTTGGTTCTTCGATAATTAAGGAAATTAGGATCATCTTTGGTTAAATGTGATAATCTGTTTTGATTGTTCTGTCGGATATTTCACTATAAATCCACCTTCTTCATTTCCTTTATATTATGGAGTTCCCTCCTTTTGTTTTCTCTTCCCGATTTTAAGTCAAGCGAATAATGGTCCAGAATTCATAAGTATGAAATTTCGAATGAACATGATTAACGTTCTAAGAGAGAAATTGTAATAGCACGATCTTGATTGGTTAAATTACCAGAATTCAAGAGAAAAATAGAATTATCAAGAGAACACGTTCTTGGTATGCTTAGAGATTAGATTGAATGTAAGAGTCGTGTAACATGGTACATGATGACGTTATGGTCTGTGAATCATCACGTTTCATTAGAAACTCAGCATGACTTACTGTAATATAATCACGTTGATCAAGTGTCATTATATTATACTAACTCATGCTTCAGTTCCCAACACTACTTCAAAAACATTCATAGTTTAAACTCGAAAGTTTACAGAATATAGAAACTAACAGTTTCTTATATGATGTAACACTGATAGCGCAGAGAGATAATTAATATCGGACAAGGATTTTTATGAAGATATTTTCAGAAATATAGGGGATATTTATCATGAAAGATACGATAATACCTTATAATTCTATGAAGGAATTCATTCACAATGATTTAGAGCAATTAAGGAGCAAGGTATTCGCTAAGGGTTTCATCAGAAACAGAATCATCAAAATTCTTTATGTACAAGTTTAGTCCTTGTGAATTGTTCAGAGACTCCTTCATGGTTTGCTCAATCCGTTTTTCAGTACCAAATTTTTTTTTTTCTGAGCTTTTCCAACATACTATTCTTTATCATCAAACTTTCGACGGTTACGATCGTTTATGGTTTTTGCTGCTTCATTCAGCTTTTTCAGAATTCAGAGGATTGATTCGTAGATTGGGTGGTTTTCAGACTTTCAGAATGGAAGATCATAATTCTAAGAGATAAATGTTATATGTATACCTCTAACTTTTGATGTAGAAACGTTGCGAGATTCAAAATACAGATTTGCTGATTCCCGGTAATTGGCAAGGCAATTCTTGTTGTCAGATACGGATGAGTACTTGATAGGGTTTCAATGAATATGTATAGTGATTTTTCGTAGGGACTTACACCAGAGAATACTGATGTTGCTGGTACGTTTACTGCTAATATGGTGGAACATAAAAGGTTCTCCGGTAACAATAAAAGAGCACACATATATATCAAGGTTATAATAAGGTTGTTTTGAACGAAAAGTCGAAACTAACTTGCTGGAGCTGTGACAAAATTGGCTAATTTGAAAAGGAATTGCAATGTTATTTTCGGTAATAGCAATGCCAAAGGAGTTAGTACAGATACGTGTTAAACGTTTACTTAGTTTCCGAGAGTTTTTCAGGTGTACAACTATATGCATAAATCTTTTTCTTCCATAGATGAAGTGCGGTTGTTCATCCTCTCGATTAAGGTGTTTTCAAGAATCATACAAGGTTTGAACGCAGATTGTAATTGTCAAGCTACAAATGAGGTTCAAGATGAGATCAAGTGGCAAACTTGAAGAAATGTTTAGTTTCATATGTTATAATCAATATTTTAATTCATTTTAATTGTCCAATGTTTAGTCCACAGTCGATAGTCCACATTTAAGAGTCCAATAATTCATATATAGTTTAATATATAATATTCAAATTAATTAATACGTATCATGACCCGTGTACATGTCTCAGACTCGATCACAACTCAAAGTATATATACTATTTGAGAATCAACCTCAACCCTGTATAGAGAACTCGATCATTACTGCATATAGAGTGTCTATGGTTATTCCAAATAATATATATATGCGTCGATATGATATGTCAAAACCTTGTATACGTGTCCCGATATTTAAAGTGCGTAAAATAAATACAGAAATTAAATGACGATAAATAAAAATGCGTAAAGTAAATAACAGAAATTAAATGACGATAAATAAAACTGCGAGAATTACAATTGCGATAAATTAAATGGCGATACTTAAAAGGTAATACGGAATTAACAGTTAGCTAGGAACAGTTAGCGTGGATTCTTAACAAAATTCTTTTCATAGTTAAATTGTTTGTTTCTAACAAATTTTATTTTGTCAAATGTTTTCTTCATTATGCCACTTGTTGGATTCTGATAGGTCAAAATCCAAATATGAAATTGAAATAAAAAAAAATGGTTATTCTGCGGCGAACGGATTTGAATCTCTGTAGATGTAAGTAGGATAGTAAATGGATGTTGAATCAGATTCAAAGAATGTGCAGTATAACCTATTAAAGTGAAATCTAAATATTCCTCGGGTATTACCTACCCGTTAAAATATTTTCACCATTAACAGTTTATACGAAAGAATTTTTAATTACAATCTTTATGAAAATATACTTACAGATATATTTTCTTCAGATGTAATCATAGATTTAATGAGTTAATATAATATTAATCCCATTTGATTTACCGTTAGAACTAGAATATATAATCTCTAAAACATTGAAGATTACATAATCGTCATGTCGAACGAAGATAAATGATGTAGAACGATTCGCAGATTGATGATTATGCTCGAGGTACATAATTAGATGTTGAGGTGTATGATGTGAACTTGAGTTTTTGGTGGTACTGGTATTGATGTTGGTGCTGGTGATGTTGCTGAAGCTGGTACGTTTTGCACCATATTCTTCAAATTGATTACTAGAGCGCGAAGTTCATTGACTTCTTGTATTACTCCAGGATGATTGTCGGTCGGAACGAGTGGATGAATAAGGTTTAGAATCTGAGTTATGATATAGTCGTGGCGAGATATTCGAGAAATGAGGGTGAAAATGGTGTTACGAACAGGTTCGCCGGTAAGTGCTTCAAGTTCTTCGCCAAAAGGTGAATTCGGTTAGTGGAAGGGATCGCCTTCTGTGCGTCTCCATTGATTAAGTCGACTACGAATCCATCAGATGAATTGGGGATGGATGATTGGTTGATTCATTCTGCTGACGTTGCTTCCGGAGCTTAGATGACTATCCATTCGGGATAACTGTCGGGATAACTATCGGAATAGCTGTCGAAGTCTAAGGGACTCGAACTGGTTAAGGGATTCATCTCGTAGGATCAGATGAAGGATTTTCGATAAGAAATAGATTATAGGATGTAGATTAGTACCCTGCAATACATAATTTACATATGCATATATATATTACTAAATCTCATAAGTTACAGAGGAATCTACGGAAGCTGTCAGGCAAAGGTAACAATAACAGATACTCTAAGATATGAATTGTCAGATACGCTAAGATATGAATGTTGTCTATACACTATTCATGCAGTCAATGCATTAAAATGTGTCCAGACTAAGAATGATAATCAAATGATTCCCTAAAATGATATTCAGGTAATTTTCGACACGAAATGATAAGCAAAACTTTTGACATGCAGACACGGTCGAAGTCCAGACTCACTAATGCATCCTAACGACTTATCAGTTATACACACTAATGCAGACCTGGTTCTCTAAGACCACCGCTCTGATACCAAATGAAAGGACCCGTTCTAAACCATCTGGACGAAGTCACCAACAACTGGTTCCATTGCGATGATCGACTCCAAATACTGTCTTTAAAATGAGCAAATGCACAGCGGAACGTTTCTTTCATACCTGAGAATAAACATGCTTTCAAGTGTCAACCAAAAGGTTGGTGAGTTCATTAGTTTATCATAAATAATCATTTCATAATTTTAATAGACCACAAGATTTCATATTTCCATTTCTCATAAACATACGTCCCATGCATAGAGACAAAAATATCATTCATATGGATTGAACACCTGGTAACCGACATTCACAATTTGTATATAAGAATATCCCCATCATTCCGGGATCCTCCTTCGGACATGATATAAATTTCGAAGTACTAAAGCATCCGGTACTTTGGATGGGGCTTGTTGGGCCCGATAGATCTATCTTTAGAGTTCGCGTCAATTAGGGTTTCTGTTCCCTAATTCTTAGATTACCAGACTATATAAAAAGGGCATATTCGATTAGATAATCCAACCATAGAATGTAGTCTCGATCACTTGTGTCCATTTCGTAAAACATTTATAAAAGCAGCGCATGCATTCTCAGTCCCAAAAATATATATTGCGAAAGTATTTAAAAAGGGAGTAATGAAACTCACACATATAAATATTGTAAAACAGTTAATAAAGCATTTGCATGTATTCTTAGCCCAAAAATGTATATAAAAAGGGAATAATGAAACTCACGCATATAAATATTGTAAAACAGTTAATAAAGCATTTGCATGTATTCTCAGCCCAAAAATGTAATGAGTAAAAAGGGAGTAAATGAAACTCACCATAATGTATTTTGTAGCAAAAATACATATGACGTCATTTAACAAGAGTAGGGTTGACCTCGAATTCACGAACCTATATTATTCATATATTTATTAACACATAGAATTGTAATCAAATAAGTTTACATATTTTTATTGGTGATATACTTGTTGTATTTAATAATTTATAGGTTTTATTAATTAATTAAGTATGTTTATTTTATATACACTTTTAAATGAATAAATAATAAAAAAATTTAATATAGTTATGTTATGTGTATTAAATATATTTTTTAAGTAACCATTATTTATATGATAAAATAATATTGATAATAATAAATAAAAAGTTGTTTCCATTTATAATAATAATAATAGTAGTTCTTATGATAATTTTACTAAAATGAATGTTTTTAAATAAAATGATAGTTTTTCTACTAATGATTCTTTTAAATAATTATTTGTTGTAACAACAATAATAATACTTATAATAATAATAAGATGAACAAATAACTACCTCAAATGGGAAGAGCTAAAAAAAATAAACTGCTTTGGCCCAGGTTCGAACCCAAGACCTCTCGTTAACCCCCAAACTGATCCAACCACTTGACTAATTCCGTTTTTTTTTGAATATAAGCGAAACCAAAATTTATTTAACTTGATTACTTCTGCTTTTCTATCTTCTTCTACTTAATCTCTTCGGCCCAATAGTAACTACGGCCCAACAGCAGTTTCACGAGCCCAACAAACAAAGTAAACCCTCGGCCCAAAATAAAGAATAAATACTCGATCCAAAAGCCAAAACAAGCTCCTGGCCCAAGTAATTGAATTTTGTTATATAATTCGGGAGAAAAAAATAATAATATACAGCTGGATGTTATAAGGCTTTGTGGGTTCGATTCTTTCAAGGAATATTAAAGAAGCAACAACATCAATCATCATCTTCATCATTATGTCAATATAATTATCAACAGACCATCAATATTATATTTAACATCTCACTTCATTTTCATCGACTACAACCAGGAAAAATAATATAAAACAGCAAGTGTACGGAACTCAATTGTTTCAGTTTTTGGATCGTGAATTTAACAGAAGATAACAACAGCCTTTTTGATGGAGATTGAACCCGTATAGTAGGAACAAAGGAGACTGGTAACAGTAACAGGAAGAGGACGAACAAAGCAATAAAAACTGCTAGAAATAGCAGGTAACAGGTGACTCGAATTGAAACGGAAATAAGAGAGATAGTGAGAGAGGGAGAGAGATGATAAGGATGGTGTGTCCATGGTGGTTCCTGCCGTGAGGTGGTGATGGTTTCATGAAGATGACGTGGGTTTTGATTATTTCGGTGATGGTTGGTTGCCCTAGGGTGACGGATGGTTAAGTTAGGAGGTGGTGTCGATGGTGGTTTAAGGCGGTTATTGGTGATGTTTATTTCAGGCCAAAACAATGATTCGATTAATGGTGATGATGGGTGTTAATTGTGAATTGAAACATAATAGCATTTTACTGGTAATACAGTTGACATGGTCCCTAAATCATTGGAAAGGTAATTGAAAATAGAAGAGTTATAATAACATCTAACCCTTCGGCTTGATGATGGTGTGGTGTTTGCAAATCGATCCGGGGTCGGGAACAACAAGAATGGTTGAAAGGGTTTGATGGTTCCTCGATGGTGGTTCCCGTATGGTGGTTCTCGGTTGTTGATGGTGAAATGGTTCTCGGATTTGCAGCAAACATAAATGGGTTTAAGGTGGTGGTGCTTACAACCGTAACAAGTTTCTTGTGGTGGTTTTATAATGTGGTGAAGATGAAGTGGCCGATGGTAGTTCGAAACAGAAATAGGTGTTGATCAATGAGAAGAAATAGAAGAAATAAAGTGATGGTATACATGATTGTAGTACTTATTATCCATTTCTTATACCGTCGTGTGTAATCAAGAAGTGAGTGTTGTATTAGTGTAAGATTGTGCAGGTTTGTGGGTTTAGAATGATCAGTAGGTTTCAGTTCAAGTGGTTTCGATGATGGTGGTTTCAAAATATTCGACTAAACCGAAAGCATGGCAAGGATGGTGATGATCTTAAATAGCGGTTTATGGTGCTTATGGTGAAGTAGAGTGGTGAGGTGATTATGGAGGTCTCCGATGATGATTGAAGGTGGCTTGATGGTTGTTTTGATGAAGGGTGGTGAAGATAATGATCATAAAGGTGATCAAGTTACAGAAAGAGAAGAAACATGTTAAAGTTGGTGATGATTTATTTTCATCTCCGTATGCTTGTATGTATATATATAATATATATTATTATTTGGTGGAATGATGAAAGATAGAAAGACAAGCACAGTAATAAATATGAATTCAATATTTGAACAGCTAGCAGCCTCCTTATTTAACTCTTGTGCCGACAGTTTCACCTGGACTGGTATATCGTACTCCGTTGTGTAACTCAGTGGCGAATAAAAGTGTTCAGAAAAATCCTATATTTTTAAATTAACTGTATTATTTATTTTGGTCATTATGATATAAAATTCGATCAAAAATTATTAAATAAAAAATTACATCAACTGTCCCTCTCATTTATGGGTGAAATATAAAAAGTGTTGAAATTTATTAATTAGCTTTTAAATATATTTTTAATAAACCTAAAATTTATTTAGCTCATTTTCGGATCACCGTTTATTTTAAAATTACATAAGTTTGAATTTAACTTGCTTAATATCAATCGAAACATCAAACGAGTATTACAATCATTTAATATTTATTTTTAATATACTTCATTTATATATAGAGATATATTTTAGATAATAATTACTATAATATCCTATTTTTATTTTATTAATTTTTAATAACAACAACATATAATACTTCAAATTCTATTTCGAATTATTATTTATATATACATACACACATATCTATTTAAAATAAATTGTTCGTGAATCGTCGAGAGCAGTCGAAGGTCAAATGAATATATTAAACACAGTTCAAAGATTTTAAGATTTCAACATTACAGACTCTGCTTATCGTGTCGAAAACATATAAAGATTAAGTTTAAATTTGGTCGAAAATTTCCGGGTCGTCACAGTTAAAAGGAACTTGTACCTCTTCATCTCTGCACAAGATTCTTTACACTTTGAACCTAAACATTGGCCGTTGGTGAGAGGATTGGAAGTGGAAGCAAGTTTAGAAGCAAAAGAAGCAGAAGGGATGGGATAATTGAGGTTCACAGAAGTGACATCTTTGTTTACGGTCTTTTGATAATTGGACAAGTTTTTTGGTGATTTTTGTTTAAGGGTAGGATAGTCCTTTTTTTGCAAATTAAAAGGCAAAGGTTGGTTTGTAGGAATGCTTGTTGAACTAGACTTGTTGTCATTCCCATCATTCCCATGTACTTTAGGCGATTTTGTAGGAGTAAAAAGATTTTTCTTAATATCCTCTGCAAGTTTGACTTTCACTTTATCTAGAGAATAGTGTACCACTTTTGCTTCTACACCTTTTGCAGACAAGTTATCCTTTGAAGGAGTTTTGAAATTTTCCTCCTCCTTCCCTGTAACGTCTATCTCACCAACAACCGGTACATATTCTGGTGACTTAACCGGCGCTGGAGAATAAACGTCAGCAACTTTTTTATTGTTCATTGCAAGAACTGTTAGCCGAAGATTTTTATTATATTCCTCAATAATATCATCGTTCACAATTTTGATAGGGTTATCATGACCCAATTCTTCAACCCAAAGATTACATGTAGAGACGTTAGCAACATTGGCTTCAACATATCTCTTAATCGGACCCGGGTCATTAACTTCAATCAAAGCGTGAACAACATCGGCTCGTTTGAGGTTGTAAGATGTAACAACCCGACTTTTTCCGTTTACTATCGTTACTTGTCCGTTAAGTGTTTAACGGTGGTTACTTAGACTTATGTGTTTAATAGAATTAAATACATGCTTATTAAAGAGATTCTTGAATTAATAGGTTATATTAATTTATGAACTTATTTCGGAAAGTGAAATAACTAGAAAACGTTACGATTAAGTTAATCGCCTAGAATGCTTTTCAGTTTACGGAACTCAGAAAACGACGAAATAATTATTTTTAATAATTATTTACTTATTTTTAATAATTATTTACTTTAAGAAAACTAATTTAATTTATTATTTATTTAATGAATTAAATCCGGTGATTTTGTTTCAACGACTAGTTAACGTTTCGGAGATCCGGTACGGTTAACGGCAACTAAACGGACCACGCGCATATGAGTAAATTATCAAAACCGAGCCCAGGACACCCATTAGAGGGCCATTCGGCCAAAACCCCCTAAGGCACCCCTTAATGGACTTGATTTGTGTAGTGGGTCATTAGTTTGGTAAGTTTAGGCCCTAACCCGAAGTATTTAAGGCAAGGGAATCCCATAAACCCTCATTCTTATTTCATATAGTGAGTCATTAGTTTGGTAAATTTAGGCCCTAACCCCTAAGATTTGCGTCAAAAGGTTATGTAATGCCCCCGATATGTCAAAACGAAGTTTCTGTTGTTAATTGAGCTGAATCTGTTTTCAAAGTTACATAAAAATTGTTTTCGCTAGGACCTGCTCGAGGCAAAAACCCATTTTGTAAGAGTTTTTGCTATGACAGTCAGTCGCTAAAGATGTGTTGATGTTACCATCCCTATGATGCTTCTACTTTTAAACCTAGTACCTCCACAGCTACTGCTAATGACAACAACCCTAGTGACCTCACATTGCGAGTCGAAAAATTGGAGAAGATGGTCGAGTATTTATTGAAGGAGCTTCAAAAACGCAAATAGAGATCGCTCGTTTAGATTTGTTCCACACTATTGAATACTATTTGAATATTACTGTTTATTATTTGATCTTCTCACATACATTGCTAGATGTGGTTTTACTTATGTGGTTTTGCTTATGACATGAGAGATATGTTACTTTTGTTGGTTATGCATGATTTTTGAACGAGAAATTTTTATTACATTATGTGTTGGATTTATTAATGATTGATCATGCTTAGTGTTGCTACTAGTATTGTTAATTAATGATAATGCTACTAGTGTACATTGTCCTTACTACTGTTACTACTACACGCTATGTATCGCTACTACTTATCACTAGTCCTACTAAAATCACTATGATTTAATATTATTTACTATGCATCACTGCTCGTTGCTGATATATTTTACTATAGCCTTGTTTACTATTGGAACTAGCGTGTTATGCTATTCTGTGTCGAAGTGCTCCCCATGGTGAAGAACATCAGGGCCACGATGCTCCAATTTGGGTCAGGTGCAAGAAGGCGTGCTACATGACCAAGGACTTCAGAGATAGAGCTCCAATACTGTTTGTGAAGAAGAATGATGGATCTATGAGACTCTGTATTGATTACAGGGAGTTAAATAAGTTAACTATCAAGAATAGATATCCGTTGTCGAGGATTGATGATTTGTTTGATCAATTGCAAGGATCAGCGTGTTACTCTAAGATCGATCTGAGATCAGGTTATCATCAGATGAGAGTAAAGGAGACAGATATACCGAAGACATCGTTTAGGACACGCTATGGTCATCATGAATTTACTGTTATGCCGTTTGGATTGACGAACGCACCGGCTGTGTTCATGGATCTCATGAACCGTGTGTGTAATCCATATCTAGACAAGTTTGTTATTGTGTTCATCGATGATATTCTGGTATATTCTAAGAATGAGAAGGAACATGAACAACATCTCCGTTTGTTAGTAGAGATGCTTAGGAAGGAGCAGTTGTACGCGAAATTTTCGAAGTGTGACTTTTGGCTGCAGGAAGGGCAATTCTTGGGTCATATCGTAGGTGTCAATGGTATCCAAGTTGATCCTGCAAAGATAGAGACGGTTAAGAAATGGGAGACTCCTAAGTCGCCAACACAGATACGACAATTCCTAGGTCTCGCCGGTTATTATAGAAGATTCATTGAGGGATTTTCTACTATTGTCCGACCGTTAATAGCATTGACTCACAATGGTAAGAAATATGAATGGACAAAGTTGCATGAAGCTGCATTTCAGTTGTTAAAAGAGAAGTTAACAACTGCACTGATTTTGTCTTTACCCGAAGGAACCAAGGATTTCGTAGTTTACTGTGACGCTTCACGACGGGGTTTTGGTTGTGTTTTGATGCAACGTAAGAAGGTGATTGCGTATGGATCACGACAGTTGAAGGTACATGAGTTGAACTATACGACTCATGATTTAGAACTTGGAGCTGCAGTCTTTGCGTTGAAGATGTGGAGACACTATTTGTATGGTACTAAGTTTACTATTTTCACGGATCACAAGACTTTGCAACATATTTTCGATTAGAAACAGCTTAATATGAGACAGAGGTGTTAGATTGAACTATTGGATGACTACGACTGCGACATTAGTTATCACCCTGGTAAGGCTAATGTAGTGGCAGATGCTTTGAGTAGGAAGGAGAGAGTTAAGCCTATTCGAGTTAGAGCATTGAACTTGACTATTCGAAGGAATCTTACTTTTTAGATACGTGACGCACAGTTAGAGGCATTGAAGAAAGAGAACGTTACTAACGAATCGCTTCGAGAAATTGATAAGAAAATCGTTACTCGAGATGATGGAACCCGATATTTCATCGACAGAATTTGGGTGCCGAAGTTTGGTGGATTAAGGGAACTAGTGTTAGAAGAGGCACACAAGACAAGGTATTCTATTCACCCTGGATCCGACAAGATGTACCAAGATCTTAAGGCACTATATTGGTGGCCTAATATGAAAGATGATATCGCTATTTATGTTGGTAAGTGCTTAACTTGTGCTATAGTTAAGGCAGAGCATCAAAAACCGTCAGGACTGCTGACACAGCCAGAGATTCCACTATGGAAGTGGGAGAATATTACAATGGATTTTATCACGAAGTTGCCTAAAACGGTGGGAGGATATGATACGATTTGGGTTATAGTTGATCGTCTTACGAAGTCTGTTCATTTTCTACCGATTAAGGAAACGGATAAGATGGAGAGGTTGGCACAGATCTACATAAAGGAAGTAGTTTCTCGACATGGAGTGCAAGATGCCATGGGAACATGTTTGGATATGAGTACAGCATACCACCCACAGACTGATGGACAAAATGAGAGAACTATTCAGACACTAGAAGACATGTTAAGAGCATGTGTTATTGACTTTGGAATTGGATGGGATAGACTTTTACCGTTAGTAGAATTTTCTTACAACAATAGTTATCACGCAAGTATAAAGGCAGCGCCTTTTGAAGCACTGTATGGCAGAAAGTGCAGATCACCTATATGTTGGACTGAGTTAGGAGATAGTCAGTTGACTGGTCCTGAGATTGTACATAAAACGACTGAGAAGATCGTGCAGATACGAGAGAGAATAAAAATAGCGCGAGATCGTCAAAAGAGTTATGCCGACGTTAGAAGGAAAGATTTGGAATTTCAATTTAGAGACTGATAATGCTAAAAACGAACATATATTTCATAGCATTATCCTTCAAGAAAGACAAGCTTTTAGTTGCAATTGTTCTATTTACAAGTGATATTTGTTTAAATAATAAAAGGTGAAGACAAAAGACAGATTCGACGATTTGAAAATGCAAACGACCAAAAAGCAAAAAAGTACAAAGTACAATCCAAGTGGTTCAATTTATTGATGAGAAACGTCTCAAAATTACAAGAGTACTAGCCGCAAAACGCAAAGTACAAGATATTAAATCGTACGCAAGGACGTTCGATAATCCGGAACCGGGACATGAACCAACTATTAACGCGCGACGCAACGGAGCTAAAATTACAAGTCAATTATGCACATGAATATAATATAATATATAAATAATTCTATAAATTATTTATATATTATATTATATTTATATTAAAAATCGTCGGCAAATAAAAAAACAAAAGTATCTGAGCTGTAAAAGGGGGCCATGCGATCGCATGGCCAAGAAGGCCAAAATTCATGCGATCGCATGGAGTACTGTAGCAGCCCAAGTCCTATAAATTGGAACGTTTTCTGCCGAGTAATGTACACCATATATCCATCTATCATCATACTCTCTCAATATATTTATTTATATTTTATAATTATAATTTTAATATTAAGTTAATAATAATAATGTTATAGTGGCGAATGTTTTAAGTTTGTAAGTCGAAATTCTGTCCGTGTAACACTACGTGATTAATACTCATTGTAAGTTATATTCAACCTTTTTAAATTAATGTCTCGTAGCAAAGTTATTATTATGCTTATTTAAGCCGAAGTAATCGTGATGTTGGACTAAATATTAAGATGGGGTAATTGGGCTTTGGACCATAATTGGGTTTTGGACAAAAGACCGACACTTGTGGAAATTGGACTATGGGCTATTAATGGGCTTTATATTTGTTTAACTGAATGATAGTTCGTTAATTTAATATAGAGATTTACAATTTGAGGTAATTATAAATAACCACATACACTCGATCGGACACGATGGGCGGGATATTTATAAGTACTAATAATCGTTCATTTAACCGGACACGGGATGGATTAATAGTCAATGGACTAATTAAAACAGGGGTGGATTACATACAAGGACACTTGGTGTAATTGTTAATAAAGTATTAAAACCTTGGATTGCACACAGTCGATAACCTGGTGTAATCATTAACGATGTATTAAAACCTTATTACAGTTTAAGTCCCCAATTAGTTGAAATATTTGACTTCGAGTATAAGGATAATTTGACGAGGACACTCGCACTTTATATTTATGACTGATGGACTGTTATGGACAAAAACCAGATGGACATATCGAATAATCCAGGACAAAGGACAATTAACCCATGGTAATAAATTAAAATTAACACGTCGAACATCATGATTACGGAAGTTTAAATAAGCATAATTCCTTTATTTTATATCTCATCGTACTTTTAATTATCGCAATTTTATTTATCGTCATTTTATTTATCGTACTTTTAATTATCGCACTTTTATTTATCGTCATTTACTTTACGCTTTAAATTAAGTTGTATTTATATTTAATATTTTACATTAGGTTTTAATTGTGACTTAAGACATAAAATCGACAAACCGGTCACTAAACGGTAAAATCCCCCTTTTATAACAACAATAATATTAATTATATATATATTTTTATACAAATATAGTTTAAAATAAATATAGCGTTAAACTCAGCTAGCTCCCTGCGGAACGAACCGGACTTACTAAAAACTACACTACTTTACGATTAGGTACACTGCCTATAGTGTTGTAGCAATGTTTAGGTATATCCACTCTATAAATAAATAAATAACTTGTGTAAAATTGTATCGTATTTAATAGTATTTCGCAATAAAAATATAACTATTTCGTATACACCTTGCATAACATCAGAGACAAAGTTATGCTCAAGGTATCACCTTGGAAGGGTGTAGTGCATTTTGGCAAAAGATGAAAGTTAAGTCCGAGGTATATTGAACATTTTGAGATTACCGAAAGAATTGGTCCAGTAGCGTATATGAAATGACCCGTTTATATTGATTATAAATGATTCACAATAGTTGATTACATCGCGAGGTTCTGACCTCTATATGATACGTTTTACAAACATTTCATTCGTTTTTAAAAGATAAACTTTCATTACATCGAAAGTTGACAGGCATACATACCATTTCATAATATATCTAAACTATAAACGACTTAACAATAATCTTGTTGAACTCAACGACTCGAATGCAACGTCTTTTGAAATATGTCATGAATGACTCCAAGTAATATCTTTAAAATGAGCAAATGCACAACGGAAGATTTCTTTCATACCTGAGAATAAACATGCTTTAAAGTGTCAACCAAAAGGTTGGTGAGTTCATAGGTTTATCGTAATCAATCATTTCCATATTTTAATAGACCACAAGATTTCATTTTTATATTACACATAACCTGTGTAATAAAATAGTACGCATAACCTGCGAATTAAAATTCATTCATATGGTGAACACCTAGTAACCGACATTAACAAATGCATCTAGAATATCCCCAAATATACAGGTACACTCATCTGTATATAAAATCGAAGTACTAAAGCATCCATAACCTGGATGGGGTTTGTTAGGCCCAATAGATCTATCTTTAGGATTCGCGTCAATTAGGGGGTCTGTTCCCTAATTCTTAGGCTACCAAGCTAAAAAGGGTGATATCCGGTATAATAATTCAACCATAGAATGTAGTTTCAAGTACTTGTGTCTATTTCGTAAAACAGTTATAAAAGTAGTGCATGTATTCTCAGTTCCAAAAATATATATTGCAAAAGCATTTAAAAAGGGAGCAAATGAAACTCAAGATACAATATTTTGTAGTAAAAATATTCATACGACGGAACTGATCAATGCAGGGTTGAGCTTGGATTCACGAACCTATATCACTTATATATATATATATATATATATATATATATATATATATATATATATATATATATATATATATATATATATATATATATATATATATATATATATATATATATATTAAAACATATAATCGAAATCGGACAAGTTATGTATTGATATTAATAATATATATTATTTCAATTGTTATATATTTATATATGTATGTTTCATATTTGATAGAATGATAATAATAAAGATAATGAATAACATGTTGTTTTATTTTGTAATAATAATAATAATAATCATATTAATAATAATAATAATAATAATAATAATAATAATAATAATAATAATAATAATAATAATAATAATAATAATAATAATAGTAATAATAATAATAGTATACATAAAATAATACTAATAATAATAATAATGATAGTAATAATAATAATTAAAATTTTGATAAGCTTACTAATAATAATAACATAAGAATGATAGTTTTGATAAAAATGATAATTTTAAATATAATGATACTAGTAATAATAAAAATCATAATAATAATAATAATAATGATAATTCTAATAATAATATTATTAGTCATAATAATATTTGTGTTAAATTCCTAAACTTGTAATTATAACTTCTAAAATTCTACTTCTTAATCATAATCATAATCGTACATGTATTAATATAATTATGATTTTTTTTCCATATTCTTTACCATTTCATCTCTTATTAACTTCTTAATAAACATATGTTTATGTTATTAACATGTTCATAATTATAATTATACTAATTATAATAATCTTAATAATGATAATGATAATAATAATAATAATATTGATATTACTAATACTATCAATAATAATTAATAATAACAATAATATTAATAATAATAAAAATAATAATAATAATAATAATAATAATAATAATAATAAAAATAATAATAATAAGAATTATAATGAGTAACTACCTTTAAGCTCTTCCTAAAAAATATCTCAATCCGGGCTCGAACCCGTGACCTCCTACTAACCAACACAACACCTTAACCACTCCTCTACCATTGCTTTTCTGTCCTAATTCACGGATTATATCCTTATAATCGATACGTCCGTTTTCTTCCTTATACCCATTGATTTGGTTTTCTGTTTCTAGTCCGTTAACCAAACAAGGCTTGGCCCAACCTAATCTAATTAGAAGTCCACTTACTAAGTCCATTAACACCATAAAATCACGACCCAAATGTGGTTTATAGTTCGACAGGTTTAAAAAAAATAGAGATAAACCTCAATCCTTTATTAAATTAATAGTGGGATTATCTCGTTTAGTAAATCTCGGCCAACCAGGAAAACAAATAATACGCAAGAAGTATATCAAGACAGTATCATTCTTCTTTTATCATCATTTACATATGACCTCGTTCATCACTTCATTATCATAACCATTATCTTCTTCATACATAAATCGTGATCATCATCTCAACTAGATCATCTTCACAATTCTCGTAACATCTGGTTCCATCATCATACAAAATTTGCAGCCTGGCTTGGCTCGTAAGGAAAAAAAATAAGAAACACAGCAGCAGTTTTATTTGAATTAAAGGAAACAAATGGAACAGATTTATGATGATTAGCTGTGGTGTTTTGTATGGCGACGGCTAAAAAGAAACATAGAAGTGCAGCTGTAGTAGTGATTTGAGAGGTGGTTGGTTTGTTACGGTTCAAACAGAAAACAAAAGAGTTGCAGTAACTTAGCAGTGATGATGATTTTAAAGTGGTTGTTGTAGGGTATATGGTAGTGGTGATCACTAAGTGAACAAGAAATAGAACACAAGGAAGCGAATAGCAGTTGTATCAAATTAGAAACAGGAGTAATGGTTTGAGTGGCGGTTGTTCAATGAGGAAGAAGAGAAAAATAAATGGTGGGTGTGGTTTCTAACGACCCGTCCTAATCCATCTGGACGAATACATTACATTTGGTTACATCGTGAGGTACTTGACCTCTATATGATATATTTTACAAACATTGCATTCATTTTTTAAAGACAAACTTTCATTACATCGAAAGTTAACAGCATGCATACCATTTCATAATATATCCAACTACAATTGACTTAATAACATTCTTGATGAACTCAACGACTCAAATGCAACGTCTTTTGAAATATGTCATGAATGACTCCAAGTAATATCTCTAAAATGAGCAAATGCACAGCGAAAGATTTCTTTCATACCTGAGAATAAACATGCTTTCAAGTGTCAACCAAAAGGTTGGTGAGTTCATTAGTTTATCATAATCAATCATTTTCATCATTTTAACAGACCACAAGATTTTCATTTCCATTTCTCATAAATATACGTCCCATGCATAGAGACAAAAATATCATTCATATGGATTGAACATCTGGTAACCGACATTAAAAAGATGCATATAAGAATATCCCCTATCATTCCGGGACATCCATCAGACATGATAAAACAACATCGAAGTACTAAAGCATCCACTATAATGGATGGGGTTTGTTAGGCCCAATAGATATATCTTTAGGATTCGCGTCAATTAGTAGACCGGTTTACTAATTCTTAGGCTACCAAGCAAAAAGGGGCATATTCGGCTTCGATCATTCAACCATAGAATGTAGTTTCAGTACTTGTGTCTATTTCGTAAAACAGTTATAAAAGCAGCGCATGTATTCTCAGTCCCAAAAAAATATATATTGCAAAAGCATTTAAAAAGGGAGTAATGAAACTCACTATCCAATATTTTGTAGTACAAATATTCATACGACGATACTGAACAATGCATGGCTGACCTCGGATTCACGAACCTATATCATTCATATATATATTAAAACATATAATCGTAATCGAACAATTTATATATTATTAGTGACATAATTGTTATTTTAATGAATTACATGTTTCATTTAAATATATTTAGTTTATATACCATAAATAGATAATAAATATTTATTATAAAATATTAATATAGTTATGTTACATGTATTAAAAATAGTTATATATAACTAATAATTATTTGATAAAATAATATAAATAATAATAAATAAAAATTTGTATTACTTAATAATAATAATAATAATTAGATTTAATGATGATGATAATAATAATAATAATAATAATAATAATAATAATAATAATAATAATAATAATAATAATAATACTTATATTAATAATAATGAAAATAATTATACCTAAAAAAATAAGTATGTCACAGCCACTACAAGAAAATGCTCATTTGTGACGATCTTTTAGTGATGAGAAGTGACCAATCTATTTTAGTCACTAACTTGATTTAGTGACCAATTTAATATTTTTTTTAGTGACCAATAGTGTTCGTCACTAAAGTTCATTTTTTTATTGTAGTGAGCCCAGATTCGAACACATGACCTCTCGTTTCACAAACACCACGTACCCACGTACAAATGGTCTTACCAGTTACCACAATTAAATCTCACTATTACCCATGTAAACACATACACAGTAGTCGCACACTACACACGTTATTTGTCATTTACATTGTGCACGTATGTATATATGTGTATACTTTACTCTGAAATAAACTCCTTTTAATAATTCAAACTAGTCGGTGTATCACATGCTTCTGGGAACTACCAACTTAACCCAACCCCTACTTCATTCCCCATCTTCATTTGCACTACTCTTTGACCTCACCTTTCTATCTCTATCCACACACACAAAATTAAAGATTTCAAGATTAGCAAAACCTAAATTTAAAAATCTAAATTTATAGTGGGTTTGTATTAAAAACTTGAAATTTAGTAGTAATGGAAGGCTTACAAGATGATACAGGAGACGGTAGCGTGTTGTGTACTTAGCATCATACCCAGATAATATCATCGTTCACGCTACATCATTCGCATCGCCTTTTTCATTATTGGTCGTGGGTTGTGATTTTTAATCGAAGAAAATATAGAATATAGTAGTAGCCAGTATAAAAGTGGTGGTGTTTGTTTAGGGTGATGGTGGTGAGGTAACCGGTGGTGGTTTACGAAGAAGAGGATAGGGAGAGAGAGATTGAAGATGGTTTACGGTGATAATGGTTCTCGGTTTTTTTTAATGTGTTTTTAACCCTCATCTACCAGCAGCACATGGAGAGTGTTTGGTTGATATTAACAACGAAAAACAATAGGTTTCGATGAAGCAACAAGTGATTATTTGTTTGGGTTTGATCGCCGGTTTATATATATATATATATATATATATATATATATATATATATATATATATATATATATATATATATATATATATATATATATATATATATATATATATATATATATATATATATATAGCAGTAATTAGTTGTAGCAGCAAGGTAAATATGTGGGTTTCGTGATTTTGTAACCAGAAAACAAGAAGTATAGCTGCAGTACGTAATGAAGACGATGATGTTTGGTATCTTCATCGAACAAAACAAAAACAATAGTAGATGAAATGGTTCGTGGTGGCTCTCGTTAAACATAACAACCAAAAGTGGTCGATGGTTGCGGGTTTATGGTGGTGGTGGATAGGAGAAGATAATGGTTGTAGCTCGATGATAGGGTTGGATAATGGTGGTGGTTCAACGGTGATCGAGTGGTGGTTCCGGGTGATGGTTAAGTGGTGATGAAGATGAAGAGAGTGGGGTGGCCAGTGATGTGGTTGGATAATCCCGCAGCTGCGTTGGGCAAAAAGAAAAACAAATATGATGTCTAAATGTTGCTCGCTAAAACTCTGTTTGCTAAACAATCTTGATGGTGATTGATGTGTGCAGCAGCGTATACGAAATAGTTATATTTTTTATTGCGAAATACTATTAAATACGATACAATTTTACACAAGTTATTTATTTATTTATAGAGTGGATATACCTAAACCTTGCTACAACACTTACAGGCAGTGTACCTAATCGTACAGTAGTGTAGTTTTTAGTAAGTCCGGTTCGTTCCACAGGGATCTAGCCAAGTTTAACGCTATATTTTTAAAACTATATTTGTATAAATATAACTATATATATAAGTAGTATTATTATTATAAAAGGGGGTTTTTACCGTTTAATGACCGGTTTGTCGATTTTAAAACTTTAGTCGCAGTTAACAGTTAAAACCTAATGTAAAATATTAAAAATAAATATAACTTAATTTAAAGTGTAAAGTAAATGACAATAATAAAATTGCGATAATTAAAAATGCGATAAATAAAATGAAAATAAATAAAATTGCGATAATTAAAAAGTACGATAATTAAAAGTGCAATTAAATAAATGACAGTAAATAAAAGTGCGATGAAATATGAAATAAAGGAATTATGCTTATTTAATCTTCCGTAATCATGATGTTTGACGTGTTGATTTTAGTTTATTACCATGGGTTAATTGTCCTTTGTCCTGGATTATTCAATATGTCCATCTGGTTTTTGTCCATAACAGTCCATCAGTCATAAATATAGAGTGCGAGTGTCCTCGTCAAATTATCCTTATATCCGAAGTCACATATTCCAACTAATTGGGGACTTAAACTATAATTACACCAATTTTCCTTGTATATAATGCACCCCTGTTTTAATAAGTCCATTGACTATTAATCCATTCCCGTGTCCGGTTAAATGAACGATTTCTAGTACTTAAAAATATCCCACCCATCGTGTCTGATCGAGTGTATATGGTTATTTATAGGTACATCCAATTGTAAATCTTTATATTAAATTAATGAACTATCATTCAATTAAACAAATATAAAGCCCATTAATAGCCCATAGTCTAATTTTCACAAGTGTCGTTCTTTTGTCCAAACCCCAATTATGGTACAAAGCCCAATTACCCCGTCTTTAATATTTAGCCCAACATCATGATTACTTCAATTTAAATAAGCATAATAATAACTTAGCTACGAGACATTAATTTAAAAAGGTTGAACATAACTAACAATGATTAATAATAGTGTAGTGTTACACGGACAGAATTTCGACTTACACCCTTACAACATTCGCTAACATACCCTTATTATTATTAAATTAAAATTAAAATTATAATATATATATATATATATATATATATATATATATATATATATATATATATATATATATATATTACAGAGAGATAGAGAGGATTAGAAAAAGTTGTGTTTTTACTCGCAGAAAACTGGCGAATTTATAGAATGTGGCCTGCTACAGTAACTCATGCGGTCGCATGAGATTTTAGTGCAAACCTCATTCACTCGCATGGGCTCATGCACTCGCATGAGTTTTATGCCTATTTCCCATGCGATCGCATGGCCGTTAGATCCAGCTTACATATTTTTTGTTTGCTAGTTTGTCGACGTTATTTAATATAATACTAGTATATAATATATAAATAATTTATATAATTATTTAAATATTATATTATATTCTTGTGCATAGTTGACTTGTAATTTTAGCTCCGTTGCGTCGCGCGTTGATAGTTGGCTCAGGTCCCGGTTCCGATTTTTTGAACGTCCTTTCGTATAATTTAATATCTTGTACTTTGCATTTTGCGGCTCGTACTCTTGTAATTTTGAGACGTTTCTCATCAATAAATTGAACCACTTGAATTATATCTTGTACATTTGAGCTTTTTGGTCATTTGCGTCTTCAAATCGTCGTTTTTTTCTTTTGTCTTCGCACTTATTTATTTAAACGAATATTACATAAAAATAGAACAATTGCAACTAAAAGCTTTACATATTGGAAGGATATTGATACTAAATATATGTTCCTTTTTAGCATTATCAAATAACCCCACACTTGAACGTTGCTTGTCCTCAAGCAATACAGAATTTAAAATTAAATCACACTTCACTCGAATCACTTTTTTATTTTCACACTTTATACATCAGTGATTTTGATACGGCAGTATAAACAATGATAGTAACGATGTGGTTTACAGTCCCACATGACTATTAAAAATTTAGATTCTTTAAGGAAATTGGATCTTTATGAAAACATTTGATCTTTTGAAAATTTATTCTAGCTTTTACCCTAGATAAGTTTTCCGGAATAACCCTTCACCGGTGTTTGCAAATTGTTTTTGTGGGTTTGGTGGGTTTCAGATTTGAAAATTTTAGCTCAAAACTTATGGTTTTGTGTCACCCACTTGCTAACATTGTATTGGGAAAGAAACACGTCCAGTATAATTGCTCCGTATATTACCTTTCGGTAACTACCGTCCGGTTGTAAAGGAAAGCATTGAACAAGCAACTATTAAGGCAATGTCCCGTGACATGCTTTTGATTATGGTCTATATCGTGTCGGATGCAATTACTATCCTTTGTAGGAGCAATAGTAAAGATCACCCTATAATTTTTCGGTCTGGCACAAGGTCCTGTCTTCGACCATGCTATGCAACCACCGTTCTTACGGTTAACTCCCGATTTGGTTCAGGTGACCTAATGAATTCCAGGTGAATTCCTAAGATTTTACTTTCAATGGTAATGAACGCATTGAAAATAGGTTTTCAGAAAACAAATCGGTTTTAATTTGATCAAAATATTTTCTTGTTCAAGCTCAAGTTTAGATATCATCGAATTCCATGAGTTTGTAATTCTCAATCTTTAAATTCAATCTCAAGGATTGAATAATATCAGTCTTAAAAGCTAATTTTTAATCTTTAAGGAGATTATCCTTTCTGGAGGTCTGATTCATTAGTCTTATCAAGCTAATTTGCACGGCCTCCTCCCCATTTTACGAGACAGATCCTCTCATGGTTAGGATAAGTCTGACCACTTGGCGACCCTGTTTAATGCTGAGGTCCGTGGATTTTCTGCTGATTTTAGAGATGACTTTTCTAGATTTTTCGTCAACCTACAGCTAGTCTGGACGACAACTTCTTGACCTAAATCAAGAAGCGCGTGTCTTTTTCGGAAGACTTTACTTCCTTTTAATGATGGAATTGATTCATCGTGCAGATCCATCTTTCTTTCAAATATATTACAGTAAATCGGGTAAAACTGATTAGTTTAGTCCAAAGCAAAAGTACCTGTAATAATCTTGTACAAACATATGTGATATGTGTTTTAAATAACTTGGTAAATTCTTCCCACACTTAGCTTTTATTTATTCTTTTCTTTGCCTTTTTATTCTCCACTATTCCATTTTAAATGAATTCTAACGTTTTGGGTTGTTTCTCCATTTATGTTCTCTCCGAGGTAACAATAATTTCGGTATTATAACCTAGTTTTATCGTTCATAAATATGTATAAACATGATTTTGAATACATTAAGTTTAAAAATTTTCAAATTTTCACAAAATTTGGCAATTAAACTAAGTGTAAACCCGAGAGAATTTATAACCCTTCCCCACACTTGAGATCATGCAATGCCCTCATTTGCATGAAATCAGATTATAATTATAAATTTATGAGGGTGATTAGTGTAGAAAAATGATTAAAAATACCGAGTTTGCAACATATTATTTTATATCACATTTGATATTTTGCGTCTTGTCTTCAAAATTAGTAGCTTTTGCTGAACTTAATGTCAGTCTTTGAAAGTGCGTTGTTTTACCCTGTTTTGTACATAAGATAAACTACAAACATATATATATATATATATATATATATATATATATATATATATATATATATATATATATATATATATATATATATATATATATATATATATGTTTGTCTTTGAAAGTGCGTTGTTTTACCCTGTTTTGTATATAAGATAAACTACAAACATACATACATACATACATATATATACATACATACACATATATATATATATATATATATGGCCGAATCCACTTAAATAAAAACTTTATTTATTAAAACAATTTAAATGAATAATTTTTTAAAATTTTGTTTCCTTTTACTTTAGGTAGTTTCGATATGTTTACCTAGTTTGTCCCTTGACAAAATTTAAAATTTATCGTTTTTAAAGCGATTATTTTAAAAGCAAAGATTTTTTGGGTTTTTTTAATTTTTAAATTTTTTTGGTATACTTTAGATCAATAATATTAAAAATAATAATAACAAAATTTTTTCGCCCCGCCCTCGGGTAAAGCAATTTCGGTTCCATGACCTAGTCTTCAACTTACGATGAATTTTAGAAATCATTTTTTAAACTTAATGAAATAAAGTAAATTTTGTTTTTAAATTCACACAAAACTTAAATTTAAAAAAAAAACATATTAATTTTATACAAAACCTACAAAACAAAAAATTCAGAATGGGGAGAGAAAACTAGTTCTTTAGTGTCTGCTAGTGAAAAAGACCAATCGGATTCCATTCTCGGAACTATACGAGAACAGAACAACTAACCCTAGACAGCATTATTTCTTAGAACATTTGAATCTCCCCACACTTAGGTAGCTGTGGTGTCGAAATTGTGGTAAACTTCATCGTCAATTTCTCTTGGACCATAATCAACTTGCATATCTGTGACTTTTGCTTTAAGCCATTGGTCGGATTCCTGTGTAATATCCACAAATTCAACTAGTTTTGCCTTTTCTTTAGACGAAAGATTGGATACTAACCGGTTACATAACTTAAAGTTCCCCTTGGTTCTAGCATCGCGAATCCATTTAATAAGTTTCTTCATTGAACTATTAATAACGGAGTCATTTAATTTTGTATCAACAACGGGGTTCTTTGTTATCAGGTCATCATTAGGTGTTGCTTCATCTTCCCCACACTTAGGTGTTTTATTATTGTTAAGCACTACCGTTGGAGTTGGTAAAACAACATGGTTCTTACCAATCATTTTTGTTGGTTCAACGGTTTTGGTTGGTGGAGATTTAGACTTTCGACTCACAAAGGTGATCGATTTTTCATCATTACTAAGTGTCATTCCACCCTCTCTTACATCAAAAAATGCCCCGGTTGACGCTAAGAATGGTCGACCCAAAATTAGAGGAATGTTTGGGTCCTCTTCTATGTCAATGACAATAAATTCGACTAGAAAGGTTAAATTACCCACTTGAACGGGTAGGTTGTCAGCAATTCCAACTGGGTGCCTAATGGTTTGATCAAAGAGTCGAACACTCATTCCTGTTGGACTTAGCTCAACTACTCCTAATCTCTTATATAATGAAAGAGGCATAACACTTATACTTGCACCTAAATCTGCTAGTGCATCATACATGACACAATCACTAAGTAGACAAGGAACAATAAATTCACCCGGATCACCCAACCTAGGTGAAAGTTTTGGTGGAACTGTCTTCACCGGGTTTATCTTTACGGTTTTTGTTTCTTGCACTTTCTTATTCTTCTTCTTCTTTCCAGAGGTATCACAAACTTTATTACCTATTACTTGCTCATACTCAACTCCTTTTCTTGGAAACGGGATGGGTGGTTTGTATGGTGCCACCACTGGCTTTACATACTCGGTTGGTGGTGGTGTTGTAACTTCTTCATTGTTACTCACATCTAAAACCTTCCCATCTTCTAATGCTGGTTTTTCAAAATTTGTTGACACCATATTAACATTCTCATTCCAAGGATTTACTTCAGTATTACTCGGTAGCTTTCCTTGTTCCCTCTCACTCATCATGCTAGTAAGAGTACCTATGTGTTTTTCTAGATTCAAAATGGAAGCTTGTTGAGTTCTTAATGACTGATCAAACCTCTCATTTGTTTGGGTTTGAGATGTAATAAATTGTGTTTGAGATTCCATTAGCTTTGCCATCATTTCTTCCAGATTTGGCTTTTTCTCTTCAGTTTGTTGTGGTGGTTTATATAAGCTAGGTTTTTGTTGATTGAAAGTGTTGTTTTGAGTTGGTTGGTTATTCAGACCTTGTTGGTTATACGAGTTATTGTTGGGTCCATTTGGATTGTAAAGAATGTTTTGATTTCGATTGAAGTTTGGCCTTGGAGGTTGATAATTATTTTGATAATTATTTCCCGACCTTTGGTTCATGTAGGAAACATTCTCAGGTTGTTCCATCGTTTGCTCAATGTGACAATCTTTCATTAAGTGTGGTCCATCGCATTGTTCACAACTGATTCGTATTGCGTAAATATCTTTAGTCATCTTTTCCATTCGTCTCTCAAAAGCATCTATTTTTGCGGAAACGGAATCAAAGTCATGGCTAGAATCGGCTCTAGCCGCTTTAGATGATCGAAAAATATCTTTTTCTTGATGCCACTCATGTGAGTGGGATGATGTGTTATCAATAATTTTGTAAGCTTCAATTGCGGTTTTCTTCATAATGGAACCACCAGCTGATATGTCGATGTCTTTTCGTGTAGCAACGTTGACATCTTAGTAGAATATTTGTACTATTTGATAAGTGTCTAAACCGTGCTGAGGACATCCTCTCAACAACTTTCTGAATCTTGTCCACGCCTCATATAATGTTTCATTTGACTTTTGCGTGAACGTAACAATTTCTCCTTGAAGTCTCATAGCTTTAGATGCCGGAAAGAATTGTTTAAGAAATTTTTCAACTAAAACATCCCATGTATCAATCGCCCCTTCAGGTAACGATTCTAACCAATCTTTGGCTTCTCCCTTTAAAGTCCAGGGAAATAACATGAGATAAATCTGTTCATCCTCCACTTCTCGGATTTTAAATAGAGTACAGATCCTATTAAAGGTACGAAGATGTTCGTTTGGATCTTCTTTTGGCGTACCACTATATTGGCATTGATTAGTTACCATGTGTAGGATTTATCCCTTGATTTCATAATCTGGCGCATTAATGTCTGGCTTAATAATGGAGTGACCTTGGCCCGTACGTGTGGCTCTCATTCGATCTTCCATACTTAGAGGTTCCGTTACTTCCATAATTGAAATTGTTGAACACGAATCACTAGAGGATTCTGATTTAACGATTTGTGGTTCAGGAGGAATGATAAGTGGTTCAGGATCTTAGAATTGTCCTTGAATATCCTCCGGGTTTTCAATTTTGAAGTCGGGTTCAAAAAATGGATTATCGAAAATTTGAATTGGAGTACTTGGTCGACTAGATGACGATTCTAAAGAAAAATCGACGGCGACAATATTGGCTAGATGTCTTGATCGAGTTACAGGTTGTGAACGTATGAAAGGTGGTGAACGTTTTGCTCGGTGCATTCACTGAATATCCGATTAGTTATAAAAGATAAAAATTATATAAGTTATCAAATTAATAGACTTTTCTGATTTTGCCTACGTTTCGAATAGCCAATAGATGCAGCAGGTAGCCAGGACCCTTTAAATCGGAAGCCCACAACTCGCCACTAACAAATCCAACTATTACTACGAACCAGAAAATTTTGGATGTCTATTAATTTAACCGCTTAAAATAATTTTTCGTTTTGAATTTTTAGAGAAGAAATAGAAAATTCTATGTCCTAAAAACTAGAGCGTCGAGAAATAAGAAAGAAAAAGAGCGCGTCAGAAAACGTCGAAAAATAAAAATAAGAAAGAAAAACGTCGAAACTTAAAAGTCTAAAAACTAAATCTAAAAAGTTGCGCCTAAAGGTATTAAAGCTTAAAAGGAATTCTATATCCAAAACGGCAATAACTTAAAAAGTACTAAAATCTTAAAACGGCGTCACAAAATTCTAAAGCACCTAAATCTTAGTCTAAAGAAAAAGCACTTAAGGGATTTTACGGCAAAGCCTAAAAATATAGAAATAAAAATAAACTATGGCTTTTACCATATCTTAAAACTAGTTACGAGCGAAAAATATACAAATAAATGATTAAAATATACAATTTATAAAAAGATAAAAAAATAAAAAAATTACTTATTTTTATACAAATATTATTTTTATATTATTATTTTATAAAAGTATTAATTTATTATATTAATAAAACTAAATATAACTTAAAAATACAAAATAAATAACAACTAAACTAAATTATTATTAAAATAAACCCTAATTAGGTAATTAATAATAATAATTAATTAAATTAACCCTAATTCGGCTGTCCTAGGTTTCAGACGTGTCAGACATCACCATGCGGTCGCATGGATTTGAAGTTTCCGGTTCATGCGATCGCATGGGCCTGAATTTCGGATCACAAATTGGGCTTCTACAGTACCAGGCCCGATTATTTTTACTTTTTATTTTTTTTCTGTTTTTATAAAAATATATATATAAACAAATAAAAACTTATATTTAAAAAAAAACTAAAATAAAAATAAAGAAACTTAATAATTATATATATATATATTTAACACACTCTTAAAAATATATATTTTTTGTTTTTCTTTTTATATTTTTGTTATTTTTAAAATTTAAAATGTATTTTTACAAAAAGAAATTAAAACTTAATAAAAATCTTTTATATATATATATATATATATATATATATATATATATATATATATATATATATAGCGTTGCGCTTTCGGCGTTTAAGCAGTCCCCGGCAGCGGCGCCAAAAACTTGATGTGTGCAGCAGCGTATACGAAATAGTTATATTTTTTTATTGCAAAATACTATTAAATACGATACAATTTTACACAAGTTATTTATTTATTTATAGAGTGGATATACCTAAACCTTGCTACAACACTTATAGGCAGTGTACATAATCATACAGTAGTATAGTTTTTAGTAATTCCGGTTCGTTCCACAGGGATCTAGCCAAGTTTAACGCTATATTTTTAAAACTATATTTGTATAAATATAACTATATATATATATATATATATATATATATATATATATATATATATATATATATATATATATATATATATATAAGTAGTATTATTATTATAAAAGGGGGTTTTTACCGTTTAATGACCGGTTTGTCGATTTTAAAACTTTAGTCGCAGTTAAAACCTAATGTAAAATATTAAAAATAAATATAACATAATTTAAAGCGTAAAGTAAATGACAATAATAAAATTGCGATAATTAAAAATGCGAAAAATAAAATGACAATAAATAAAATTGCGATAATTAAAAAGTACGATAATTAAAAGTGCAATTAAATAAATGACAGTAAATAAAAGTGCGATGAAATATGAAATAAAGGAATTATGCTTATTTAAACTTCTGTAATCATGATGTTTGACGTGTTGATTTTAGTTTATTACCATGGATTAATTGTCATTTGTCCTGGATTATTCAATATGTCCATCTGGTTTTTGTCCATAACAGTCCATCAGTCATAAATATAAAGTGCGAGTGTCCTCGTCAAATTATCCTTATATCTGAAGTCAAATATTCCAAATAATTGGGGACTTAAACTATAATTACACCAATTTTCCTTGTATATAATTCACCCCTGTTTTAATAAGTCCATTGACTATTAATCCATTCCCGTGTCCGGTTAAATGAACGATTATTAGTACTTATGAATATTCCGCCCATCGTGTCCGATCGAGTGTATATGGTTATTTATAGGTACATCCAATTATAAATCTTTATATTAAATTAACGAACTATCATTCAATTAAACAAATATAAAGCCCATTAATAGCCCATAGTCTAATTTCCACAAGTGTCGTTCTTTTGTCCAAACCCCAATTATGGTACAAAGCCCAATTACTCCGTCTTTAATATTTAGCCCAACATCATGATTACTTCAATTTAAATAAGCATAATAATAAATTATCTACGAGACATTAATTTAAAAAGGTTGAACATAACTTACAATGATTAATAATAGCGTAGCGTTACACGGACAGAATTTCGACTTACACCCTTACAACATTCGCTAACATACCCTTATTATTATTAAATTAAAATTAAAATTAATATATATATATATATATATATATATATATATATATATATATATATATATATATATATATATATATATATATATATATATATATTACAGAGAGATAGAGAGGATTAGAAAAAGTTGTGTTTTTACTCGCAGAAAACTGGCGAATTTATAGAATGTGGCCTGCTACAGTAACTCATGCGGTCGCATGAGATTTTAGTGCAAATCTCATGCATTCGCGTGGGCTCATGCACTCGCATGAGTTTTATGCCTATTTCCCATGCGATCGCATGGCCGTCAGATCCAGCTCACATATTTTTTGTTTGCTAGTTTGTCGACGTTATTTAATATAATATATAAATAATTTATATAATTATTTAAATATTATATTATATTCTTGTAAATAGTTGACTTGTAATTTTAGCTCCGTTGCGTCGCGCGTTGATAGTTGGCTCAGGTCCCGGTTCCGGTTTTTCGAATGTCCTTTCGTATAATTTAATATCTTGTACTTTGCGTTTTGTGGCTCGTACTCTTGTAATTTTGAGACGTTTCTCATTAATAAATTGAACCACTTGAATTATATCTTGTACATTTGAGCTTTTTGGTCATTTGCGTCTTCAAATCGTCGTTTTCTTCTTTTGTCTTCGCACTTATTTATTTAAACGAATATTACATAAAAATAGAACAATTGCAACTAAAATCTTTACATATTGGAAGGATATTGATACTAAATATATGTTCCTTTTTAGCATTATCAGTGATAATAAATAATACTATAAATATTACAATAAGTAAAAGTTGTCAAAGAAAATGTGATACCCGCTGTACTCTTGTTATAAGAATTTCAACAAACTACAAAAACGTATGAAAACACATTTACCAGCCTATTATTGTGCCGACAAATTTTTTTTTTTTTTTTTTTTTTTGTGGATTTTTATATCGGGCTCCGTTGTAAATCAGTGGCGGATAAGAGTTTTCAGAAAAATCCCATATTTTTAAATTAACTATATTTATTTATTTTGGTCATTATGGTATAAAGTTCGATCATAAATTATTAAATAAAAATTACATTAATTATTTACTCCCAACCCTAAGTAAAATATAAATTTTTTTTAAAATTAAACAAATAGTTTCTAATTATATTTTTAATAAGCCTATAGTATATATAACTCATTTTCGAATCACCGTTTATTTTTAAATCACATAAGTTCGAATTAAACTTCTCTAAATAATAATCGAAATGTCCAACGAGTATTACAATCATTAAATATTTATTTTTAATATACTTTTATTTATATATATAGATATGTTTTAAATAATAATTATTATATTTTGTTTTATTTTACAAAGATAAATTTTAGTAACAACAACATACAATATTAAAAATTATTTTTCTAATTATATATATATATATATATATATATATATATATATATACATATACATATCAAGTTACAATTAATTGTTCGTGAATCGTCGGAACTGGTCGAAGGTCAAATGATTTCATGAAACAGTTCAAAAATTTTGAGACTCGGTTTAATAGACTTTATTTATCATGTCAAAACTATATAAAGATTAAGTTTAAATTTGGTCTGAAATTCCCGGGTCGTCACAGTACCTACCCGTTAAAGAAATTTCATCCCAAAATTTGATAGAGATGGTCATGGCTGACAATAAGTATGTTTTCATGATGCATACGAGCTAGAAATTAGAGTTTTTATCATTAGTGAGTAATATGGATAAAATGATTCATTTATGTGAAGAGGACGAGTGAAGCTATCACAAAAGAGTGAAATGATTAAATGCAGGTTCGTCTTAACCGGTGACATAGTCACGGTTGATTTTCCTGAATTCAAGGGAAATGATAGAACTATCAAGATAATATGTTCTTGATATGTTTAGAGGTTAGATAGAATGTAAGAGTCGTGTAACATGGCACATGATGACGTTATGATCTGTGAATCATTATGTTCCATTAGGAACTCAGCATGACTTACTGTAATATAATCACGTTGATCAAGTGTCATTATATTATACTAACTCATGTTTCAGTTCCCAACACTACTTCAATATCATTCATAATTCAAATTCGAATTTTTCAGAATTTTAGAAACCAAAACAGTTTCTTTTATGATATAACACAGATAGAGCGGAGAGATAATTAATATCGGACAAGAATATTTATGAAGATATCTTCAGAAATATTGAGGATATTAATAAAGAAAGATACGATGATATCTTAGAATTTCAGAATCAAATTATGATGAAGAAATTCATTCACGATGATTTAGAGCGATTAAAGAGTAAGATATTCACTAAAGATTTCATCAGAATCAGAATCATCAGGATTCTTTATGTACATGTTTAGTCTTTGTGATTTGTCTACAGTCTCCTTCATAATTTCGTATAATCCGCTTTTTGGTACTAACTTTTCTATTGAGCGTTTCCAACATTCCATTCTTTATTATCAAACTTACGACGATTAAGGTCGTTTACGGTTGTTTACAGTTTCAACTGCTTCATTCAGCTTTTTCAACATTCAGAGTATTGCTTTGTAGACTGAGTGCTTTTCAGGATTTCAGAATGAAAGATCATAGTTCTAAGAGATAAATGTTACATGTATACATATATCGGTTGATGTAGAAATGCTGCGAGATTCAAAATACTGATTGCTGATTCCCGGGAATTGGTATAGCAGTTCTCGTTACAAGATGCGGATGAGTATATGATAGGGTTTCAATGAATATAATGATTTTTCGGAAAGTCAAAGATCATTGAAGTTGCTGGTAAGTTTACTGCTAAAGTGGTGGAACATAAACGATTCCCTGGTAACGACGATGAAGGCAAACTTATATATCAAGATTATAATAGAGTTTATTCGAATGAAAAGTTGAAATTGATTTGTTGAAGCTGTGACAAAATTAGCTAATTTGGAAAGGGATTGTAAAGTTATTTTCGGTAATAATAATGCTAAAGGAATTTGCACATCTACGTGTTAAACTTTTACTCAGGTTCCAAGTGTTTTCATATGCATAACTATATGCATAAATCTTTTCTTTCGTAGATGAAGTGCAGTTGGTTCCTCCTCTAGATTGAGGTGTTTTCAAGAATCATGAAAGGTTTGAACGCAAATTGTAATCGATAAGATACAAATGAGGTTTAAGATGCAATCAAGTGGCAAACTTGAAGAATTGTTTAGTTTCATATGTTATAATCAATATTTTAATTCATTTTAATTGTCCAATGTTGGTAGTCCACAGTTAGCATTTCAATATTTCATACATAGTTTAATATATAATATTCGAATTAATTAATACGTATCGTGACCCATTGTATACATGTCTCAGACTCGATCACAACTCAAAGTATATATATTATTTGAGAATCAACCTCAACCCTGTATAGCTAACTCGATCATTACTGCATATAGAGTGTCTATGGTTATTCCAAATAATATATATAGATGCATCGATATGATATGTCAAAACATTGTATATGTGTCCCGATATTTAAAGTGCATAAAATAAATAACAGAAATTAAATGACGATAAATAAAATTACGAGAATTTAAATTGCGATAATTAAATTGCGATAAATAAAATGTAATACGGAATTAACAGTTAGCTAGGAATAGTTATCGTGGATTCTTAACAAAATTTCTCATAATAAATTTGTTTGTTTCTAACAAATTTTATTTTGTCCAATGTTTTCTTCATTATGCCACTTGTTGAATTCTGATAGGTCAAAATCCAAATATGAAATTGAATGAAAATGGTTATTCTACAGTGAACGGATACGTATATCTGTGGATGTAAGTAGGATAGTAAATGACTATTGAATTAGATTCGAAGAATGTACAGTTTAACTTATTAATGTGAAATCTAAATATTCCTCGGGTATTACCTACCCGTTAAAATATTTTCACGATTAACAGTTTGTACAAAAGAATTTTTAATTACAATCTTTATGAAAACATATATACATATATATTTTCTTCAGATGTAATCATGGATTTAATGAGTTAATATGATATTAAACTCATTTGATTTACCGTTAGAACTAGAATACATAATCTCTAAAAATTAGAGATTACATAATCGTCAGGAAGAACGAAGATAAATGATGTAGAACGATTCGTAGGACGATGATTATGCTCGAGGTACATAATGGGATGTTGAGGCGTGTGATGTTGAAACTTGAGTTGTTGTGGTACTGGTATTGATGTTGGTGGTACTATTGGTGCCGTTGATGTTGTTGAAGTTGGTACGTTTTGCACCATATTGATTACTCGAGCGCAAAATTCGTTGACTTCTTCTATTATTCCGGGATGATTTTCGGTCGGAACGAGTGGATGAATAAGGTTTAGAATTTTAGATAGAATATAATCGTGGCGAGATATTCGGGAAATGAGGGTGAAAATGGTGTTTCGGACTGGTTCTCCGGTAAGTGCTTTGGGTTCTTTGTCAAGAGGGGAATGTGGTGGATGGAAAGGGTCGCCTTCTTCGCGTCTCCATTGTTTAAGTTGACTACGAACTCATCAGATGAATTGGGGATGGCTGATTGGTTGATTCATTCTGGTGACGCTGCTTTCGGAGCTTAGGTGAACATCCGTGTCGGAATAGCTGTTGGGTTCCGAAGAACTTGAACTAGTGACGAGTTCCATTTCGTACGATTGAGTAAATGATTTTTTGATATGAAATGATTTTCGGCTATCGGATGGTATTCTAATTACATAGAATATCTATATACATAGAACAAAAGATTTCGTAGATTGCAGAGGAATATACTAGGCAAAGTTTACAGTAACAGATACGCTAAAATATGAATTAGCAGATACGCTAAGATATGAATTTTGTCTATACACTATTCATGCAATCAATGCAGTAAGATGTGTCTAGACTAAGAATGATAAGCAAGTGATTCCCTAAGAATGATAAGCAGGTAATTTTCAACACGAAATGATAAGCAAAACTTTTGACATGCAGACACGGTCGAAGTCCAGACTCACTAATGCATCTAATCAACTATTAGTTAGACACACTAATGCAAGACCTGGTTCGCTAAGACCACCGCTCTGATACAAACTCTAACGACCCGTCCTAATCCATCTGGACAAATACATTACATTTGGTTACATCGCGAGGTACTTGACCTCCATATGATACATTTTACAAACATTACATTCGTTTTTAAAAGACAAACTTTCATTACATTGAAAGTTGACGGCATGCATACCATTTCATAATATATCCAACTATAATTGACTTAATAATATTCTTAATGAACTCAACGACTCGAATGCAACGTCTTTTGAAATATATCATGAATGACTCCAAGTAATATCTCTAAAATGAGCAAATGCACAACGTAAGATTTCTTTCATACCTGAGAATAAACATGCTTTCAAGTGTCAACCAAAAAGTTGGTGAGTTCATTAGTTTATCATAATCGATCATTTTCATCATTTTAATAGACCACAAGATTTTCATTTCCATTTCTCATAAATATACGCCCCATGCATAGAGACAAAAATATCATTCAAATCGATTGAACACCTGGTAACCGACATTAATAAGATGCATATAAGAATATCCCCTATCATTCCGGGACATCCATCGGACATGATAAAACAACATCGAAGTACTAAAGCATCCGCTACAACGGATGGGGTTTGTTAGGCCCAATAGATCTATCTTTAGGATTCGCGTCAATTAGTAGACTGGGTTACTAATTCTTAGCCTACCAAGCAAAAAGGGGCATATTCGGCTTCGATCATTCAACCATAGAATGTAGTTTCAGTACGTGTGTCTATTTCGTAAAACAGTTATAAAAGCAGCGCATGTATTCTCAGTCCCAAAAATATATATATTGCAAAAACATTTAAAAAGGGAGTAATAAAACTCAATATCCACTATTTTGTAGTAAAAATATTCATATGACGATACTGAACAATGCAGGGTTGACCACGGATTCACGAACCTATATCATTCATATATATATATTAAAACATATAATCGTAATCGAACAATTTATATATTATTGGTGACATAATTGTTATTTTAATGAATTACATGTTTCATTTAAATATATTTAGTTTATATACCATAAATAGATAATAAATATTTATTATAAAATATTAATATAGTTATGTTACATGTATTAAAATTAGTTTTATATAACTAATAATTATTTGATAAAATAATATAAATAATAATAAATAAAAATTTGTATTATTTAATAATAATAATAATTAGATTTAATGATGATGATGATGATAATAATAATAATAATAATAATAATAATAATAATAATAATAATAATAATAATAATAATAATAATAATAATAATAATAATAATAATAATAATAATAATAATAATAATACTTATATTAATAATAATGAATTATACCTAAAAAAAATAAGTATGTCACAGCCACTACAAGAAAAATGCTCATTTGTGGCGTTCTTTTAGTGACGAGAAGTGACCAATCTATTTTAGTCACTAACTTGATTTAGTGACCAATTTAATGTTTTTTTTTAGTGACCAATAGTGTTCGTCACTAAAGTTCATTTTTTTATTGCAGTGAGCCCAGATTCGAACCCATGACCTCTCGTTTCACAAACACCACGTACCCACGTACAAATGGTCTTACCAGTTACCATAATTAAATCCCACTATTACCCATGTAAACACATACACAGTAGTCGCACACTACACACGTTATTTGTCATTTACATTGTGCACGTATGTATATATGTATATACTTTACTCTGAAATAAACTCCTTTTAATAATTCAAACTAGTCAGTGTATCACATGCTTCTGGGAACTACCAACTTAACCCAACCCCTACTTCATTCCCCACCTTAATTTGCACTACTCTTTGACCTCTCCTTTCTATCTCTATCCACATACACAAAATTAAAGATTTCAAGATTAGCAAAACCCAAATTTAAAACTCTAAACTTTATAGTGGGTTTGTATAAAAAACTTGAAATTTAGTAGTAATGGAAGGCTTACAAGATGATACAGGAGACGGTAGCATGTTGTGTACTTAGCATCATACCCAGATAATATCATCGTTCACGCTACATCATTCGCATCGCCTTTTTCATTATTGGTCGTGGGTTATGATTTTTAATCGAAGAAAATATAGAATATATTAGTAGCCGGTATAAAAGTGGTGGTGTTTGTTTAGGGTGACAGTGGTGAGGTAACCGGTGGTGGTTTACGAAGAAGAGGAGAGGGAGAGAGAGATTGAAGATGGTTTACGGTGATAATGGTTCTCGGTTTTTTTAATGTGTTTTTAACCCTCGTCTACCAGCAGCACATGGAGAGTGTTTGGTTGATATTAACAAAGAAAAAAAAATAGGTTTCGATGAAGCAACAAGTGATTATTTGTTTGGATTTGATTATATATATATATATATATATATATATATATATATATATATATATATATATATATATATATATATATATATATAGCAGTAATTAGTTGTAACAGCAAGGTAAATATGTGGGTTTCGTGATTTTGTAACTAGAAAACCATAAGTATAGCTGCAGTACGTAATGAAGACGATGATGCTTGGTATCTTCATAGAAAAAAACAAAAACAATAGTAGATGAAATGGTTCGTGGTGGCTCTCGTTAAACATAACAACCGAAAGTGGTCGATGGTTGCGGGTTTATGGTGGCGGCGTATAGGAGAAGATAATGGTTGTAGCTCAATGATAAGGGTGGATAATGGTGGCGGTTCAACGGTGATCGAGTGGTGGTTCCGGGTGATGGTTAAGTGGTGATGAAGATGAAGAGAGTGGGGTGGCCAGTGATGTGGTTGGACAATCCCGCTGCTGGGTTGGGCAAAAAGAAAAACAAATATGATGTCTAAATGTTGCTCGCTAAAACTCTGTTTGCTAAACAATCTTCATGGTGATAATAAATAATACTATAAATATTACAATAAGTAAAAGGTGTCAAAGAAAATGTGATACCAGCTATAATCTTGTTATAAGAATTTCAACAAACTACAAAAACGTGTGAAACACAGTTACCAGTCTATTATTGTGCCGACAGTTTTTTTTTTTTTTTTTTTTTGTGGATTGTTATATTGGGCTCCGTTGTAAATCTGTGGCGGATAAGAGTTTTCAGAAAAAATCCCATATTTTTAAATTAACTATATTTATTTATTTTGGTCATTATGGTATTAAATTCGATCATAAATTATTAAATAAAAATTACATTAATTATTTACTCCTAACCCTAAGTAAAATATAATTTTTTTTAAATTAAACAAATAGTTTCTAATTATATTTTGAATAAGCCTATAATTTATATAACTCATTTTCGAATCATCGTTTATTTTTAAATCACATAAGTTCGAATTAAACTTCTCTAAATAATAATCGAAACTTCCAACTAGTATTACAATCATTAAATATTTATTTTTAATACACTTTTATTTATGTATATAGATATGTTTTAAATATTAATTATTATATTTTGTTTTATTTTACATAGATAAATTTTGGTAACAACAACATACAATATTAAAAATTATTTTTCTAATTATTATTTATATATATATATATACATATATCAAGTTACAATTAATTGTTCGTGAATCATCGGAACTGGTCGAAGGTCAAATGATTTCATGAAACAGTTCAAAAATTTTGAGACTCGGTTTAATAGACTTTACTTATCGTGTCGAAACTATATAAAGATTAAGTTTAAATTTGGTCAGAAATTCCCGGGTCGTCACATAGTTATGGTGATCATTATGGTTGATGGCTCTTAGTTGCAAACACAGTAGCAATTAAACGAGTAGCATGTGGTTCACAGTTTATGTGATGATGGTGTGGAGTTTCAACCGAAAAGCATCAAAAAGCAGTGGATTGTTCTTGGGTAATGTACAAGTAGTAGAAAGTAGACGATGGTGGTTGTTAAGGATTCGGTTGTCAAGGTTGACTATGGGGGTTGTGGTGGAAGACGATGGTTGTTTTGTGATTTATATAGAAGCAAAGGTGGGTTGTAATGGTGGTTTGAAGTGGTGATAGTTGTCCTTGATCATAAGCATAAACATGGAGAGGAGGTGAAGTTGTGTGTTAAGTGACAATATGCATCTGCATATATATAATTCAAATATATAGAATATAGGATAGATAATAAAGTATAATAATAATACAATAATAATCATAAATCATTGAATCTGCAAGTGGATTTGAAAAGAGCTACAGTAATTCAAAAAGTGTCCAAATAGTAATATAACTTAATTCTCGTGAAGTTTACTTGTTTGCATACTACCGACAGTTTTCACGGAATGCTAAATCGTACTCCGTTGTTAATCAGTGGCGGATAAAAGTCTTCAGAAAAATCCCAAATTTTTAAATTAACAATATTTATTTATTTTGGTCATTATGGTATAAAGTTCGATTATAAATTATTAAACAAAAATTAACTCACTGTCAGCGCCCGATCGTGGGTAAAATATAAAAAGTGTTGAAATTTATTAATTAGCTTCTAAATATATTTTTAATAAGCCTAAAATTCATATAACTCATTTTCGGATCACCGTTTATTTTAAAATCGTATAAGTTCGTTTTTAACTTGATTAATAACTATCAAGATGACAAACGAGTGCTACGAGCGTTTATTAAATAAATTTTAAATCATATATATTCAATATACTTTTCATATATATATATATATATATATATATATATATATATATATATATATATATATATATATATATATAGATTTACAGTAATATCATATATTATTTTATTTACACAAATGAATTAAATCATATAAGTTTCTATTTCAAATTAATATATATATTTATATATATATATATATATATATATATATATATATATATATATATATATATATATATATATATATATTTACAGATAGTGGTTCGTGAATCATCGGGAGTAGTCAAAGGTCAATCGATTTCATGAAACATTTCAAAAATTTTTGAGACTCAACATTATAGACTTTGCTTATCGTGTCGAAATCATATAAGATTAACTTTAAATTTGGTCGGAAATTTTCGAGTCGTCAAAGTATAGACTGAAGTTGCCACAAGAACTCAGTGAGATTCACGATACGTTTCATGTTTCCAATTTGAAGAAATGTTTATCAGACGAAAGTTTGATAATTCCGTTAGACGAAGTGCAAGTTGATCCTAAGCTTAATTTCATTGAAGAACCTGCTGAGATTATGGATCACGAGGTTAAGCAACTAAAGCAAAGTAGAATTTCGCTTGTTAAGGTTAGATAGAACGCCCGTAGAGGACCAGAATTCACGTGGGAACGTGAAGACCAGATGAGACTTAAGTATCCGCAACTGTTTCCCAAGGAGACGACTACGGCGGATGAGCAATAAAATTTTGGAACGAAATTTTTCATAACAGGTGGGTAATGTAACAACCCGACTTTTTCCGTTTACTATCTTTACTTGTCCGTTAAGTGTTTAACGGTGGTTACTTAGACTTATGTGTTTAATAGAATTAAATACATGCTTATTAAAGAGATTCTTGAATTAATAGGTTATATTAATTTATGAACTTATTTCGGAAAGTGAAATAACTAGAAAACGTTACGATTAAGTTAATCGCCTAGAATGCTTTTCAGTTTACGGAACTCAGAAAACGACGAAATAATTATTTTTAATAATTATTTACTTTAAGAAAACTAATTTAATTTATTATTTATTTAATGAATTAAATCCGGTATTTTGTTTCAACGACTAGTTAACGTTCCGGAGATCCGGTACGGTTAACGGCAATGAAACGGACCACGGGCATATGAGTAAATTAGCAAAACCGAGCCCAGGACACCCCTTAGATGGCCATTCGGCCGAAACCCCCCAAGGCACCCCTTAATGGACTTGATTTGTATAGTGGGTCATTAGTTTGGTAAGTTTAGGCCCTAACCCGAAGTATTTAAGGCAAGGGAATCCCATAAACCCTCATTCTTATTTCATATAGTGGGTCTTTAGTTTGGTAAATTTAGGCCCTAACCCCTAAGATTTGCGTCAAAAGGTTATGTAATGCTCCCGATATGTAAAAACGAAGTTTCGTGTTGTTAAGTGAGCTGAATCTGTTTTCAAAGTTACATAAAAATTGTTTTCGCTAGGACCTGCTCGAGGCAACAACCCATTTTGTAAGAGTTTTCGCTATGACAGTCAGTCGCTAAAGATGTGTCGATGTTACCATCCCTATGATGCTTCTACTTTTAAACCTAGTACCTCCACAGCTACTGCTAATGACAACAACCCTAGTGACCTCACATTGCGAGTCGAAAAATTGGAGAAAATGGTCGAGTATTTGTTGAAGGAGCTTCAAAAACGCAAATAGAGATCGCTCGTTTAGATTTGTTCCACACTATTGAATACTATTTGAATATTACTGTTTATTATTTGATCTTCGCACATACATTGCTAGATGTGGTTTTACTTATGACATTAGAGATATGTTACTTTTGTTGGTTATGCATGATTTTTGAACGAGAAATTTTTATTACATTATGTGTTGGATTTATTAATGATTGATCATGCTTAGTGTTGCTACTACTATTGTTAATTATGTGACAACCCGAAAATTTCCAACTAAATTTAAACTTTATCTTTATATTATTCCGACACGATAAGCAAAGTTTGTTAAGTTAAATCTCAAGAATTTTAAATTGTGTTCATACATTCATTATAACCTCGACCAAATTCCGACGATTCACGAACCGTTATATATAAATAAATATGTATATATATGTATATATATTATAACTTGAGAATATTAATAAAGTATTAAACGTATAATACTTTACATGAACGTATTTGTTTCAATATGTTTATCTATGGAATTAGAAGATAATATCAAATGATTGATTTATCATATACATTATGATATGATTACGGGTCTATGTTATGAGGTCCACTGTGATTTAAGAAATCTATTCTTTTTGACAACATTCGGAAAATGGTAAAGTGATTTATAAGTAAGAACGTGAAGTGTAAATAACTTAGATGTTGGATATCGACAAGTTAAGTAACTCGACATTTTTCATTAAGATAATTTCATACGTTTATTTAACCTTTGAACTTTATCTCATGCTTCACCAACAAACTGTAATTTAAAAACTTGAAACCTATTATGAATATATATGATTCTACTTTTCTAAAACATTTTATGATATAACGATTTCCATTATTTTAACCTTTAAACAAAATGATTCTTAAAAATATATTTGGTTTTGGAAAACAAAATTATTATATTTATTTGATTTAGTTTCAAACGTACAAAAACGTTTTCAGTTTAAAAAGAACTTTATTTTTAAAATGTATATAACTTTTATAAATATCTAGAACCACTTTTGACAACTCATTACTTAACCAGTATGATAAAGATAACGATATTTATATTTTATTTTATTAAATATATATAATGATTTAAATTAATATTATATATATTTATACGCGTATTATACGTACATAGTTTTATACTTTTACTATACTTAAACTTTACCTTTACTTTATTTTTACTTTACTTTAACTTTAATAATTCACTTTAATAATTCATACTTTAATAATTCACTTTAATAATTCATACTTTAATAATTTACTTTAATAATTCATACTTTAATAATTCACTTTAATAATTCATACTTTAATAATTCAAAAATCTATTATAAATAGAATTCAATAGGTTTCATTATTTCATAGAAACTTGAAAATATTTTTCTCTAAACTCTCTCAATCGATTTACATATATATATGTACTCTGTATTATTTCAAGATATTATTAGTATACATAAAATATTACGTCAGAGTGCTGTCCGAGTGATTTTGAAATTGTTTTTCGAGTGGGATTGGATTAAGAAAATTATGGGTTATAGCTATGGAGGTGATTGGGTATGGTTCATGGGTATGCTCGTGAGGTCAATATAGTGTTTATCATCTCCGTTGCATCTACGTACCTTTCCTGCAATATTGAATCTCAATATTGATACGTGAGTACTCATAATTTAACTTTTACATACTAATAGTGTATCCCTGACTAGTGCTCGAGTATATAGGATTATGCATGTTTGTACTTTTGATATTGCCTTTAGTTAGGTTATGTTGAATCCTGAATTAGTTATATATGCGACTGAGATAAGGTATAATATATGCATGTCGTTGGAAAGCTAGCGAAAAATTAAGAACTTTTCATTTAGATATCGAATGATTTCGATGAACGGATTTGAAGTTATAGTCCATCGAATTTTTGTATTATTATTAAAAATGATTATTATTATCGTCGTTATTATCGTCGTTCTAGTTTTATCTTATTATTATTATTATTATCTTTATCAATAAAAGGATTTATCATTAAAAATTGTTATTTTTTATTATTATTACTATCGTTATTATCGTTAAAGTTATAATTAGTATTATTATTATTATCCAATTATTATTATTATTATTATTATTATTATTATTATTATTATTGGTATTTTTATTATTATTATCATTATTAATATATATATCATTATTTAAAAATGGTTATTGTTATTGTTAATATTATTATTACTATATTATCATTAAGATAATTATTAGTATTATCGTTAATAATGTTATAGTAACTATCATTATTAATATTAGTGTAATTAAAACAAATATTTGTAACACCTAATTATTTTGATTACTATTATTATCATTATTACGAACACGATATAAAAGACGATTAAAAGCAATTAAACGAAACGATTAGGAAATAATGGGTAAGAGTATCATGATGAAATTAAAATATTATAAGATATTGATTTAGATAAAATTATCGTTCTTATTATTTTTATCATTACTATTATTATTAAAATTATCGTTAGTATAAAAACTATCATTTTAACAAAAATTATCATTTTAATAGAAATGTCATTGTTACTATAGAATATCATTATTATTATTATTATTTTAAATAGAATTATTATTTTAATGATAATATTAAAAATTATCGTAAATATTAAAGTTATCATAATTAGAATTATCGTTTTATCATAATGTCATCTTAGTAATTATAAATATTGATATTTTTATAATAATAATTATTATTACAAAATAATACAACTTTTACTTACTATCATTATATATATTATTTTATCAAATAAATATTTGATACAAACATATTTTACTACGTGTAATAACTTACTTTAATAATACCTATCATATTATCTTTATAATATTAAATGAACCCTATAAATTTTATTAATTAATATATATAAAAGTATATTTTATTATATAAATATAATATAAAATTTTATTTATTAATAAATAAATTATATTATTTACTCTAATAAATCTTTTAAAAATATAAAACGACGATATTTAAACTATATATTAATCATGTATAGATTTTTGGAAATTATTTTGAGTCAAATTTACTTTTGTTGACTTTTGCATATTAGTCTCGAGCATTAGGATTGTGGTACACTATGACTTGACCTAATTTGTTAGACAAATATTGACCAACACATAAATATATATAATTAATTTAGGTTCGTGAATCCGAGGCCAACCTTGCACTTGTCCAATGACGTTATATGTATTTTTACTACGAAATACAGTATGGTGAGTTTCATTTACCTTTTTACCCTTTATATTTTTGGGACTGAGAATACATGCGTTTTTATAAATGTTTGATGAAATAGACACAAGTAATTGAAACTACATTCTATGGTTGAATTATCGAAATCGAATATGCCCCTTTTTATTAAAGTCTGGTAATCTAAGAATTAGGGAACAGACACCCTAATTGACGCGAATCCTAAAGATAGATCTATTGGGCCTAACAAACCCCATCCAAAGTACCGGATGCTTTAGTACTTCAAAATTATATCATGTCCGAAGGAGGATCCCGGAATGATAGGGGATATTCTTATATGTATCTAGTTAATGTCGGTTACCAGGTGTTCACCATATGAATGATTATTTTTTGTCTCTATGCATGGGACGTATATTTATGAGAACTGAAAATGAAATTCTTGTGGTCTATTAAAATAATGGAAATAAATGATTATGATAAACTAATGAACTCACTAACCTTTTGGTTGACACTTTAAAGCATGTTTATTCTCAGGTGTTAAAGAAATCTTCCGCTGTGCATTTACTCATTTTAAAGATATTACTTGGAGTCTTTCATAGCATATTTCGAAGAATGTTGCATTCGAGTCATTGAGTTCATCAAAGATTATTATTAAATCAATTTATAGTTAGATAGTGGATATTATGAAATGGTATGCATGCCTGTCAATTTTTGATGTAAAGAAAGATTGTCTTTTAAAAACGAATGCAATGTTTGTAAAATGTATCATATAGAGGTCAAATACCTCGCAATGTAATCAACTATTGTGAATCGTTTATAATGTATATGAACGGGTCCTTTCAGTTGGTATCAGAGCGGTGGTCTTAGCGAACCAGGTCTGCATTAGTGTGTCTAACTGATAAGTCGTTAGGATGCATTAGTGAGTCTGGACTTCGACCGTGTCTGCATGTCAAAAGTTTTGCTTATCATTTCTAGTCAAAAATCATCTGCTTATCATCCATAGGAAATTACCTACTTATCATTATTAGTCTAGACACGTCTTGCTACATTAATTGCATGAGTAGTGTATAGACAAAATTCATATCTTAGCGTATCTGCTAAATCATATCTTATCGTATCTGTTACTTTAAACTTTTCCTGACATATCCCGCAAATTCCTCCGTAATCTATGAAATCTTTTGATCTCTATATATAGATATCCTATGTAAATAGAATACCACCCGATAGCCTAAAAATCATTTTATATCAAAAATCCTTTATCCAATCGTACGAAATGGAATTTGTCATCAGTTCAAGTCACTCGGATTCCGAAATGGAATCTCACTCAAGCTCCAAAAGCAGTGTGACCGGAATGGATCAACCAATCAGTCATCACCTATTCTGGATGAATTGGGAATGGGTTTGTAGCCTCCTCAATCATTGGAAACAAGAAGAAGGCGATCCTTTCTATCCACCACATTTCCCTCTTGGCGAAGAACCTGAAGCACTTACCGGCGAACCTGTTCGAGACACCATTTTCTCTCTCATTTCCAGGGTATCTCGTCACGATTATATACTACATCAAATTCTAGATTTTATTTATCCGCTCGTTCCGACCGACAATCATCCTGGAATAATAGAAGAAGTCAACGAACTTCGCGCTCGGGTAGTGGCTTTGGAGAATATGGTGCAGAGATTACAAACACCAGCAGCAGCACCAGCAGCATAACCAGTACCACCATCATCAACGCCAACAGTACCATTACTACCTCCAACCACAACCACGTTGTAAACCTCAACTTCACAATCTGTCTCACTAGCATCAACGTCATACGCACCATAGATACCAAGGAGTACCAACAACAATAACTGATGAAGTATTAATTCATAACTTCATTGGAGAAACATTCCGCGGCGATTATATAATCTCTAAAGTCTTAGAGATTATCTAATCTAGCCCTAACCATAAATCAGTTAAGCGAACCAAAATGATAGAAGGAAGAGTAGAAACCCTGACAAAAATGGTGTGTGATTAACAAGTTAAACTTGTTTTACCAACAGCATCAACAGTACCGTCAACGTCACCAGCATCGTCAGTACAGTCAACCTCAGAATCAACAACACCTATAATATCACAAACTCTGTCAGTTCAAGAATCATTGTGGACATCATTACAAATCAATAACGTGTATATTGTATCAACAAGTTATGAAGAATTAACTCATTCCCTCTGAAGAAATTATATATTTATTTTATATATATATATATATATATTTTGAAATAAAAAATAAATCTTTTCGTGCTAAGCTATTGTGTGTGAATCTTAACTACTCGGTTAATTCATATTACAAATATGCAATAATGTACGTCCCTCGCCCGCGACTTAACCATCGTTAACTACAATCTCTGTCTCAATTCAACAAATTCCAATTCCTAATAAATCAAGTATATATTTGATTTTACAATTCATCATTGATGTAACCGAAACTTTTCAGATAACATCATTCATACTTTGCGAAGTTCACAAGAATTTAACGAAAACCAACATCACATCTCAACAAATAACGAAGTATTGATTCATAATTTCAATATTATTGAAGAAATACTTATGTAACCTCTAAAGCCTTCAAGGAATTATTCAATTCTAGTTCCAACTGTAAATCGAATGAGTTTAATTTAGTATTAACTCATTAAAATCTATGTTACATCTGAGGAGAATATATACATATATATTTTCATAAAGACTGTAATAAAATTCTTATGTACAAAATATTAATTGTGAAAATTTTTTAACGGGTATGTAATACCCGAGAGATATATATAAATTCACAATTAATATGTTACATTCTTCGAATCAGATTAAGCAAATTATCAATTATACTTCCTACTTTCACAATAATATACATTCTTTCATAGAAATCAAAACAACCATACTCATTCAAACCCAATTACCTATTCTGATTTTAAAATCTCAGAATTCAATTCGAGATATAACCGGTACCATCACTTTTAGATTCCTACATCTTTCAAAGCTATACTTTGACTTCAAAAGTGTGTTAGAACATCAAATGTATACAAACAATTACAATCTGTGTTCAAACCCTTCAAAAATCTCTGAAGATACTTCAAATAATGAGCAATCGAGATGATGATCCAACCACATATTACCCACAGTTATGTACTTAAAAAGCTCTCGAAACCAAAGTCATAATTCAACACATATCTGTGTCAGATCTTTTGGCATTTATTAGCAAAAATAACCTTGCAATTCCTTTGCAAAGTAGCAAATTATATCACAGCTCCAGCAAGACAACTTTGATTTTTTCATTCGGAGTAGCCTTATCATAATTTTGATATATGTGATTACCCTTTTGTTACCGGAGAACCTTTCATATTCCACCACATTAGCAATAAACTTACCAACAACTTCACTGATCTTGGGCATTTCGAAGAATCTTTATATTTATCGAAACCTCATCATTTACTCATCTGCCTCTTGTAACGAGAATTGCCATATGAATCATTGGGAATTAGCAATCAGTATTTTGAAATCTCACAGCATGTTGACGCCAACAGTTATACATAACGTCTATTTCCAAGGCTTACATACTTCGAATGTGAAGTTTCTGAAAAACACTCTGAACCGCGAACTAGTTCTCGAAATGCTGATGAAGCAACAAAAACTGTAAACGACCTTAGCAGTAAAAAGTTTGATGATAAAGATTAGTGTATACACAAAGCTCGGAAATAGAGAAGTTTTAGAACTGGAAAACGGATTGAGCAAAGTATGAAGAAGGCTGTGGACAAATCACAAAGACTGAACCTGCCTTCAAAGAATCCAAATGATTCAGTGTCTGCTGAAGTCATTAACGAATACCTTGCTCCTGACACTAAACCCTTACAGACAATATTCTTCATCATCCTCTGATATTAGAAATTCTAAGATATCATCGTATCTTTCATTATAAATATCCTCCATATTTCTGAAGATATTTCCATAACTATTCTTATCTGGAATCATTTATCTCTTTGCGCTATCTGTATTACATCAAAAAGGAAACTGTTTAGTTCCTCTACTCTGTAAACCTTTGAGTTTAAAATATGAATGTTTTTGAAGTAGTGTTGGAAACTGAAGCATGAGTTAGTATAATATAATGAAACTTGATCAACGTGATTATATTACAGTAATTCATGCTGAGTTTCTAAATGGAACGTGATGATTCACATATCATAACATCATCATGTGCCATGTTATACGACTCTTGTATTATATTTAACCTCTAAAATATCAAGAAAATATTTCTTGATGATTCGGCCTTTTCCAAGGTATTCTAGTAATTTGACAAGTCAAGATCGTGCCATCACAATTTTCTTCCTAGAACATTAACAATGTTCATTCCAAAATTCATATCTGTGAATTCTGGACCATTGCAAGCGGTGCTTAATCGCAAGAAAAAGAAACGAAAGGATAAAACTCCGAAATAGAAATTGGGGTATAAATTGCAGCAAATAAAAGAGAGCATTAACTGTGGATGACAATGATTATAGAAGATAGAAACAGAGACTTTGAAATATAAGGGAAGATATAAAGCCCAACGACAAACCAAAAATTATAAACCATATATATCGATGCATATAGCAATATAAAGACACGGGAGAATTAGAAACACTATAAACCCAAGAGTATAGTAGAAGTAAATAGATTCTTTCGGCGGTAGATGAAAAAGAAGAATGACCGATATGAAAGTTATAAGTATATCGAGAATCAGAACTGGATGGAGCATATTGATGAACACTTTAAAATATGAGTTGAGGGGGAAAGAATAGAAGGTGATGAAACATGACTAGGAACTTAGAAATCAACAGATTTAACTCACACAATGACGGAATAATTGAATCAAACCCTCTAGTAAATAGGTTAAGCTTTTTGGGATTAATTTAGTCATACCATAACTAAATCAAGTGTGATTAGATCAACACCTAGAGCTATTATTCACCACCTAGGTGATTTGGGTTGAGAGAGAATTGGAGGAGCTCACCAGATCTGAGTGTGTGTAACAAATGAGAGGCTTAACCTAAAATGAAGAACATAAGACTTTATATACCCATGTTGTTGACTCACCCGTACGATTCATCCATCACACATACGAGTTGGCTTCATCAGCCTTATGGGTGATCACTCACTCGTGTCTTCTCATTTAGGTTGTAATTGTGACTTAGCTCAGTATCAACCATGCGTATGAGCCTATCAGCCGTACGAGTAAGGCTTCACTCGGACGTCTGACTAAGTTTAACATAGTCAAACATCCAAATCTCGTTCCTGCAGTTGCTGTAACCACATACAAACACGGATAGGATAATAACGAACGATCATGGTGGCCTGTAAACTGTTGTACCTGCAATGGATGTGGGTAGATGTCTAGGGACTTGCATAAAATGCATCAACAGAAGGTGTGAGCTGTAAGAAAATGAAGGAGGTGAATTTATAAGAAAATCTGCGACAGAACAATTAAAATGGACGCTCGCATTTAAAGCGGATCCTAATTCCTTTTGTTACCGGAGAATCAAATCTTATTACAAAGATTTTCTTCAAATCCCTTGAAATCTGGAAATCAATCATATCTACGACAAATGATAAGATGAATCTACACTTACTCATTTCACTCTTCTATGTTAGCTTCATTCGTACTCTTCATATAAACGGATTGTTTATCCAAATTATTCGCTGATGATAAAACTCTAATTTTCAGCATGTATGCATCATGAAAACATACTTATTATCATTCACGACCTTTCCACTCAAATTTCGGGACGAAATTTCTTTAACGGTTGGTACTGTGACAACCCGGAAATTTCCAACTAAATTTAAACTTTATAAATTCAATTATTATTAAGTTAAATCTCAAGAATTTTAATTTGTGTTCATACATTCATTATAACCTCGACCAAATTCTGACGATTCACGAACCCTTATATATAAATAAATATGTATATATATGTATATATATTATAACTTGAGAATATTAATAAAGTATTAAACGTATAATACTTTACATGAACATATTTGTTTCAATATGTTTATCGATGGAATTAGAAGATAATATCAAATGATTGATTTATCAGATACATTATGATATTGTAACGACCCGGAAATTTCCGACCAAATTTAAACCCTAATCTCTATATATTTCCGACACGATAAGCAAAAACTTTAATGTTGAGTCTAGAAAGTTTAAAATCTATATTCGGATAATCAGTTACCCTTTGACCATGCCTGACGATTCACGAACAATTATTTGTAAATAGTTATGTGTATATATATATATATGTATAAATAATAATTGGTAATTAATATTAATTGGTATTATTATTACTAAAAATTTTGAAATTTTTAGGATCACTTTTATACGCTAACTGTTTAGCAATGGACACGATAGTACCCTTAATTTAAAAACTGTCAGACTGATACTGCACATGATATTTTGATTTGATTATTATTATTATTAATATTATTATTATTTACATTACTGTTACCAAATGAATCCGTGAACTAATTAGACATTGATTGAGGATTACTATTTGTGTCTTCTTACTTATCTTCTCTATATTTATATATACATACACTACATACATCGACATATGTTCAATGAATTATTTTCTTTCTCTGTGATCAAACCTTACACTACTATCCCCAACCTTATGACCAAACTCACACTTCTTTCTTTATTTCTGGAACTAACTCGACACCTTGATAATCAACATGATCAACCGCCACCTTATTCATCATCATCACCGTAGCTCCATCATCACCACACCCTCATTACTACCACTGCAATTATCATCTCTCTCTCCCTCTCTACAATCTCCTTTCGTAATCATGATCAAACACCTCACCATGAACAACCCACTTATTCTTGTTCTACTACTACTCTAGTGCTTTTGTTTCTGTTCGAAGTCCCAACCGTTCACCCTAGACCACCTTCAACAATCACTTTGTTTCATCCTCTTTCTTCTTCATCAATCAAATGAACCACCACTATTTTACCACTTCAATTCGCCACTCTCATCATCTAGTAAACACCCGACAACCGTCACTCTACAAACGAGAACCATCTCATCATCTCCACCATCTTGAAACCGTACATCATTATCAAATTTATTTGAAGACCACGAGGAGAGTCACCTTTGATTAACCTCTCTCTTCACGAATTCTTTTTCTGTTTTGTTTCGATATCTAAACTACGCTGGCAAATTCTTTTCCTGTTTCTTCACCTTACTCTCTTTCTTCTCTCTCTCCGAATTTTTCAGTTCGTTCCTTTGCTATTAACCTTGCTTCCACCAACCAAAACAACTACACATTGCAACTATCTTGCTGCTATGAACTTGTCTTCTATTTAATGTATCCCGAAATAAACTGAGTGGTATATGTTCCCCGTTTTAAAAGAAAATAAAATAAAAAGGCTGTATAATGCAAGTTAAAGTAACGCAATACAAGAAGTGTTGGGGCAGGTCTTCACAAAACACGGCCCACTCATGTTTTCAACATACAGAAAATGAAATAGGTAGCCGACATATTGGGGTTTGAAACCTTTATTTTTTTTTTATTCTTTTTTTGTGAGGATTAATAATAATGGGAAGCAATAATGGGGAAATATAAAAGTTGAGGACCACTTGATACCTTCCTTTTGCTCCGTGAATTATGGTTGCTTTGGTGGGAATTGTCGACACCTTCAAGTGGTAGCAAAAAGGAATACACTTTTTATAATACAACATAGAAATTAGTATTATTTTCTTTATTAGGTGTAAATACTATTGAGGAATCAGAAGGATGATAAGAAGACGATGACAAATATGATATAGTGATAAGGATACGATGATGATGATGCTCGACGATTGATGATGTCAATCCTAATCGGGCAAAGCTAATAGGAAACCCGAAATTTTGTTTATGTTATATGCAGATGCCATTTAGATTAATACGGGCTTAATTAAATTGACACTTGGGCCATAAGAGCTTTAGACATCCTTGACGGGCCGTGAGGGTATTGGGCCAGAAAGTGGAGATGGTGGCAAGATAGTTTGATGATGAAAATGGGTTAAAAAGAATAATTACGCGACATAGAACATAATGAAATAGATAGAGGAACGGTTTGAGCGAGTGACAGGTTCACAAAGGGTCTCGAGGTCGAACCCAGGCGGTTGCAATATATTTTTTTTCTTTGTAAAAAAAAAAGAAAAAGGGAAACAGTATCATACGGGTTATATAGATAAGACGTGTATAAAAATAGAAAATAGGCGATATAGCCATGGTCTTAAGTGTTGTGCTGTGAGCGGGAGGTCACGAGTTCGAGCCCTATCTGGGGCATTTTGTTTTTGGAAAAGCTCATGAGGTATTTATTATTATTATTATTATTATTATTATTATTATCAGTAATATTATTTTTATTATCATACTTATTTATAGTATTTTTATTAAAATTCTAATATTTTTTTTAAAAAAAAAAAACTATCATCTTTATTAAAATTTTCATTTTCATTATTATTATTAAATTATAACAAATAAAAATTTATACATAATATATATATTTATATTACCTATAAATATATATTAAACATTTTAACATATTTATATACACAAAATAAACATATATATAATATATAATTTAAGATATAATAGATAGACAAAATGTAAAACAAATTCTATATAAATTAAAATAACTAAATAAATGAATATTATATAATTAATATATGTAATTATTTGATTGTCATTATATGTGTTAATAAATATATAATTAATATAGGTTCGTGAATCCGAGGCCAACCTTATACGTGTTCAATGATGTTATATGTATTTTTACTACAAAATACATTAGGTGGGTATATAGTCCCTTTTAAACTTTAAATATTTTTGGGCTGAGAATACATGCGCTATTTTTTATAAATGATTTACGTTATGGACACAAGTGACTAAAATTACGTTCTACATGGGTTTGAATCAAAAATCCCCTAGCTTGGTAACTTTAACTATTGGTTTATGAACTGGTAGGCGCGAATCCTAAAGATAGATCTATCGGGTTTTACACCCCCACCCAGATGTTGTTCTAGTCACTACTAAACTAGAAGAACGGGTGTTTAGTACTTCGAGGTTAACGGAACGCACTTGATTCGGTGCACATATTATTATAACTCAGGGGTACACACTCTTGTTAAGGCTAGTTACCGGGTGCCCATTGCTTGGAATGCTTTTCATACACTTGCGAGTGTATTATGTTTATAAATATGAAATCTTGTGGTCCATAGTTATAACGCTGCTAGCAACAAAACCTATATCTCACCAACTTTATGTTGACTTTTTAAAGCATGTTTATTCTCAGGTACGAATTAAGTCTTCCGCTGTGCATTAGCTCATACTAAGGACCTTACTTGGAGTCGATCATCGCAATGGAACCAAATGTTGAAGACTTCGTCCGGGAGGATAAGGTCGAGGTCCTCACAGGTGGTATCAGAGCGTTGGTCTTAGTGAACCAGGTCTTGCATTAGTGTGTCTGACTAGTAGTTGTTAGAATACATTAATGAGTCTGGACTTTGACCGTGTCTATATGTCAAAAGTTTTGCTTATCATATTTAGTTGGAAACCATCTGCTTATCATCCTTAGGAAATAACCTGCTTATCATCCCAAGTCTAGACACGTCTTACTGCATTACTGCGTTGATAGTGTATAGACCAAACTCACATCTTAGCGCATCTGTAGACTTGCCTGATATATGCCGTAGGTTCCTTTGTAGTCTACGAAATCTTTGGTGTTATGGATCTCCTACATAGCTAGAATATCATCTAATATCCAAAAATCATTTCACATCGACGATTCCTTCCATCCACTAAACTGCTCGTTTGGCGATGAACCTGAAAGCACTTACCGGCGAACTTGTTCGAGAAACCATTTACCCTCTCATTTCTAGAATATCCCATCACGATTATATAATATCCTATATTTCGAATCTTACTCACTCGCTCGTTCCAATCGTCAATCATCTCGACATAATATAAGAAGTTAACGAACTACATGCTCGAGTAATGGTTTTGGAGGATCTGGTGCGGAGGTTACAAACACCAGCAGCAGCACCAGCAGCATAATCCGTACCACCATCATCAACGCCGACACTACTTTTATCACCTCAACCACAACCGCACCGTAAATCTCGACATCACAAACTGTATCTCGGATATCAACATCACGTACCTCAAAAACCTCATCTGAACTGCGAGTATGATCTTCGTTCTATATATCGTTCTACATCGATTATCTCCGCTTTACGTATCTTCTACTTCATTTATCTTCGTTCGACATGGTGATTATGAAATCTCTAATGTCTTAGAGATCATGTAATTCAGTATTAATGATAAATCAAATGAGCTTAATATCTTATTGACTCATTAAATCCATGATTACATCCGATGAAAATATATATGCAAGTATATTTTCATAAAAATTGTAATTAAAAATTCTTTCGTACAAACTGTTAATGATGAAAATATTTTAACGGGTGGGTAGTACCCGAGAACTATTTAGATTTCACATTAATAAGTTACATTGTACATTCTTCGAATCCGATTCAACGATCATTTACTATCCTACTTACAACTACCGATATACGTATCCGTTCACCACAGAATAACCATTTCTATTCAAATTTCATATTTGGATTTTGACCTATCAGAATCCAACAAGTGGCATAACGAAGAAAACATTGGACAAAAATAAAAAGTGTTAGAAACAAACGAATTAATTAATTGGAATTGTGATAGGATTTCACGCTAACTGTTCCGGCTAACTGTTCCCAGCTAACTGATTAACATTTAATTTATCGCAATTTACATTCTTGCAATTTTATTTATCGTCATTTAATTTCTGTTATTTATTTTTACGCACTTTAAATAACGGGACACGTATGCAAGGTTTCGACTTATCATATCGACCCATCTATATACATATTTCGGAACAACCGTAGACACTCTATATGTGAAGGTGGGAGTTGGCTATACAGGGTCGGAGTTGATTCCAAAATATATATATACTTTGAGTTGTGATCGACACCGAGACCGGTACACGGGTCACGATATGTATTATTTAATTCGAATATTTATATTAAATTATATATGAATCATTGAACCATCGGACTATTGGACTGCTAACTTTGGACAATTAAAATGAATTAAATTAAAATATTGATTATAACATATGAAACTAAATAATTCTTCAAGCTTGCCACTTGATTTCATCTTAAACCTCATTTGTATCTCGACAATTACAATGCGTGTTCAAATCTTTCATGATTCTTGAAAACCCCTCAATCGAGAGGATGAACCAACCGCGTTTCATCTACGGAAGAAAAGACTTATGCTCCTGTAAGACTCTCGGAGATTGAGTCAATATTTAACACGCAGCAGTGTAAATTTCTTTAGTGTTATTATTACCCAAAATAACTTTGCCGTTTCTCTCCAAAGTAGTCAATTTTGTCACAGCTCCACTTCGGCTTCTCAGAAAGATTACTCTTAGTATAACCTCGATATATATACGTTGTTCTTTCGCCATCATTACCGGAGAACCTTTTATATTCATCATATTACCATCAGCGTTTAATCATTTAAAAATACAATACTTCTGAAATCATCTTGGTTTGATAACCGATGACCCAGATCCGATAACTTTGAGAAAGCGGACGAAGCAGCATGTTGTAGATGGTTTTAATGACCAAAAGTTGATGATAAAAGAAGGAAGTGTTAGGAACGCTCGATAGAAAATTTAGTACTGAAAACCGGATTGAGCAAACCGTGAAGAAGGCTCTGAACAAGTTACAAGGACTAAACTTGTACATAAAGAATCATGACAATTCTGCAGCAAACACCTTGCTTCTGAATCTAAACCCTTACGGGTCAATCTTCATCATCATCCTTCGACATTAGAAAATCCAAGATATTATCATATCTTTCATTATAAATATCCTCAATATTTCTGAAGATATTTTCACAAATATTCTTATCTGGGATCATTTATCTCTCCGTAACATTTGCGTTACAACATAAAAGAAACTGTGTTAGTTTCTAAGTTCTAAAACTTTTGAGTTTAAAATAGGAATGTTTTGAAGTAGTGTTGGGAACTTATACATGAATTAGTATAATATAATGAAACTTGATCAACTTCATTATATTACAGTAAGTCATGTTAAGTTTCTAATGGAATGTGACGATTCACAGTACCATCATCACGTGCCATGTTACACGGCTCATACATTCTATTTAATCTCTAAATATATCAAGAAAATATCCTCTTGATGATTCGGTCTTTTCTAGGATAATCTGGTAATTTGACAAATTAAAATCGTGCCATTACCATTTCTTTCTTAATGCATTAGCTATGCTCATTTCAAATTTCATACCTACGAATTTCGGACTATTACTCGCTTGACTCGAAGTCGGGAAAGGAAAACAAAAGCATGAGGCTTTGAAAAATAATGAAGAATACAAAAGCCGATAACAACCCTCAGAAATTACAAACCCTGTATATCAATACCTATTGCAACGTAAAGACACGGGAGAATTAAAAACATTATAATTCCAAGGAAATGATAGAAGTGAATAGATCCTTCTGGCAGCAGTTGAAAGAGAAGAATGAAAGATATGAAAGTTAGAAGTGTAACGAGAATTAGAACGGAATGAAGCATTTTGAAGAATACTTTAAGGTATGATCTGAGGAGAAAGAATAGGATGTGAGATGTGGAAATAAGGAAACGAAGGGGTGAATTTATAGTGAAGTATCCGACAAAGAAATCGAAACAGATTGCTGCATTAAATCAAAGAAGATCCTGATCGCCGAAGAACCAAATCTCATTACGTAAGATTTTCCTTAAATTCCTTAAATCCCGGAAATCAATTATAATCACGTCATCGGTTAAGAACGAATCCACACTTACTCATTTCATTCTTTTGTGATAGTTTCATTCGTGCGCTTCACATGGTCGAATCGTTTTATCTATAGCTTCCAATAATGATAAAACTCTATTATTACCTTATATTCGTCATAAAAACATTCCTATTGTTATTTATGACAACCTCTACCAAATTTCGGGGACGAAATTTCTTTAACGGGTGGGTACTGTAACGACCCGGAAATTTCCGACCAAATTTAAACCTTAATCTCTATATATTTCCGACACGATAAGCAAAAACTTTAATGTTGAGTCTAGAAAGTTTAAAATCTATATTCGGATAATCAGTTACCCTTTGACCATGCCTGACGATTCACGAACAATTATTTGTAAATAGTTATGTGTATATATATATATGTATAAATAATAATTGGTAATTAATATTAATTGGTATTATTATTACTAAAAATTTTGAAATTTTTAGGATCACTTTTATACGCTAACTGTTTAGCAATGGACACGATAGTACCCTTAATTTAAAAACTGTCAGACTGATACTGCACATGATATTTTGATTTGATTATTATTATTATTAATATTATTATTATTATTTACATTACTGTTACCAAATGAATCCGTGAACTAATTAGACATTGATTGAGGATTACTATTTGTGTCTTCTTACTTATCTTCTCTATATTTATATATACATACACTACATACATCGACATATGTTCAATGAATTATTTTCTTTCTCTGTGATCAAACCTTACACTACTATCCCCAACCTTATGACCAAACTCACACTTCTTTCTTTATTTCTGGAACTAACTCGACACCTTGATAATCAACATGATCAACCGCCACCTTATTCATCATCATCACCGTAGCTCCATCATCACCACACCCTCGTTACTACCACTGCAATTATCATCTCTCTCTCCCTCTCTACAATCTCCTTTCGTAATCATGATCAAACACCTCACCATGAACAACCCACTTATTCTTGTTCTACTACTACTCTAGTGCTTTTGTTTCTGTTCGAAGTCCCAACCGTTCACCCTAGACCACCTTCAACAATCACTTTGTTTCCTCCTCTTTCTTCTCCATCAATCGAATGAACCACCACTATTTTACCACTTCAATTCGCCACTCTCATCATCTAGTAAACACCCGACAACCGTCACTCTACAAACGAGAACCATCTCATCATCTCCACCATCTTGAAACCGTACATCATTATCAAATTTATTTGAAGACCACGAGGAGAGTCACCTTTGATTAACCTCTCTCTTCACGAATTCTTTTTCTGTTTTGTTTCGATATCTAAACTACGCTGGCAAATTCTTTTCCTGTTTCTTCACCTTACTCTCTTTCTTCTCTCTCTCCGAATTTTTCAGTTCGTTCCTTTGCTATTAACCTTGCTTCCACCAACCAAAACAACTACACATTGCAACTATCTTGCTGCTATGAACTTGTCTTCTATTTAATGTATCCCGAAATAAACTGAGTGGTATATGTTCCCCGTTTTAAAAGAAAATAAAATAAAAAGGCTGTATAATGCAAGTTAAATTAACGCAATACAAGAAGTGTTGGGGCAGGTCTTCACAAAACACGGCCCACTCATGTTTTCAACATACAGAAAATGAAATAGGTAGCCGACATATTGGGGTTTGAAACCTTTATTTTTTTTTTTTATTCTTTTTTTGTGAGGATTAATAATAATGGGAAGCAATAATGGGGAAATATAAAAGTTGAGGACCACTTGATACCTTCCTTTTGCTCCGTGAATTATGGTTGCTTTGGTGGGAATTGTCGACACCTTCAAGTGGTAGCAAAAAGGAATACACTTTTTATAATACAACATAGAAATTAGTATTATTTTCTTTATTAGGTGTAAATACTATTGAGGAATCAGAAGGATGATAAGAAGACGATGACAAATATGATATAGTGATAAGGATACGATGATGATGATGCTCGACGATTGATGATGTCAATCCTAATCGGGCAAAGCTAATAGGAAACCCGAAATTTTGTTTATGTTATATGCAGATGCCATTTAGATTAATACGGGCTTAATTAAATTGACACTTGGGCCATAAGAGCTTTAGACATCCTTGACGGGCCGTGAGGGTATTGGGCCAGAAAGTGGAGATGGTGGCAAGATAGTTTGATGATGAAAATGGGTTAAAAAGAATAATTACGCGACATAGAACATAATGAAATAGATAGAGGAACGGTTTGAGCGAGTGACAGGTTCACAAAGGGTCTCGAGGTCGAACCCAGGCGGTTGCAATATATTTTTTTTTCTTTGTAAAAAAAAAAAGAAAAAGGGAAACAGTATCATACGGGTTATATAGATAAGACGTGTATAAAAATAGAAAATAGGCGATATAGCCATGGTCTTAAGTGTTGTGCTGTGAGCGGGAGGTCATGAGTTCGAGCCCTATCTGGGGCATTTTGTTTTTGGAAAAGCTCATGAGGTATTTATTATTATTATTATTATTATTATTATTATTATTATTATTATTATCAGTAATATTATTTTTATTATCATACTTATTTATAGTATTTTTATTAAAATTCTAATATTTTTAAAAAAAAAAAAAACTATCATCTTTATTAAAATTTTCATTTTCATTATTATTATTAAATTATAACAAATAAAAATTTATACATAATATATATATTTATATTACCTATAAATATATATTAAACATTTTAACATATTTATATACACAAAATAAACATATATATAATATATAATTTAAGATATAATAGATAGACAAAATGTAAAACAAATTCTATATAAATTAAAATAACTAAATAAATGAATATTATATAATTAATATATGTAATTATTTGATTGTCATTATATGTGTTAATAAATATATAATTAATATAGGTTCGTGAATCCGAGGCCAACCTTATACGTGTTCAATGATGTTATATGTATTTTTACTACAAAATACATTAGGTGAGTATATAGTCCCTTTTAAACTTTAAATATTTTTGGGCTGAGAATACATCCGCTATTTTTTATAAATGATTTACGTTATGGACACAAGTGACTAAAATTACGTTCTACATGGGTTTGAATCAAAAATCCCCTAGCTTGGTAACTTTAACTATTGGTTTATGAACTGGTAGGCGCGAATCCTAAAGATAGATCTATCGGGTTTTACACCCCCACCCAGATGTTGTTCTAGTCACTACTAAACTAGAAGAACGGGTGTTTAGTACTTCGAGGTTAACGGAACGCATTTGATTCGGTGCACATATTATTATAACTCAGGGGTACACACTCTTGTTAAGGCTAGTTACCGGGTGCCCATTGCTTGGAACGCTTTTCATACACTTGCGAGTGTATTATGTTTATAAATATGAAATCTTGTGGTCCATAGTTATAACACTGCTAGCAACAAAACCTATATCTCACCAACTTTATGTTGACTTTTTAAAGCATTTTTATTCTCAGGTACGAATTAAGTCTTCCGCTGTGCATTAGCTCATACTAAGGACCTTACTTGGAGTCGATCATCGCAATGGAACCAAATGTTGAAGACTTCGTCCGGGAGGATAAGGTCGAGGTCCTCACAGATATGATTACGGGTCTATGTTATGAGGTCCACTGTGATTTAAGAAATTTATTCTTTTTGACAACATTCGGAAAATGGTAAAGTGATTTATGAGTAAGAACGTGAAGTGTAAATAACTTAGATGTTGGATATCGACAAGTTAAGTAACTCGACATTTTTCATTAAGATAATTTCATACGTTTATTTAACCTTTGAACTTTATCCCATGCTTCACCAACAAACTGTAATTTAAAAACTTGAAACCTATTATGAATATATATGATTCTACTTTTCTAAAACATTTTATGATATAACGATTTCCATTATTTTAACCTTTAAACAAAATGATTCTTAAAAATATATTTGGTTTTAGAAAACAAAATTATTATATTTATTTGATTTAGTTTCAAACGTACAAAAACGTTTTCAGTTTAAAAAGAACTTTATTATTAAAACGTATATAACTTTTATAAATATCTAGAACCACTTTTGACAACTCATTACTTAACCAGTATGATAAAGATAACGATATTTATATTTTATTTTATTAAATATATATAACGATTTAAATTAATATTATATATATTTATACGCGTATTATACGTACATAGTTTTATACTTTTACTATACTTAAACTTTACCTTTACTTTATTTTTACTTTACTTTAACTTTAATAATTCACTTTAATAATTCATACTTTAATAATTCACTTTAATAATTCATACTTTAATAATTCACTTTAATAATTCATACTTTAATAATTCACTTTAATAATTCATACTTTAATAATTCACTTTAATAATTCATACTTTAATAATTCAAAAATCTATTATAAATAGAATTCAATAGGTTTCATTATTTCATAGAAACTTGAAAATATTTTTCTCTAAACTCTCTCAATCGATTTACATATATATATTTACTCTGTATTATTTCAAGATATTATTAGTATACATAAAATATTACGTCAGAGTGCTGTCCGAGTGATTTCGAAATTGTTTTTCGAGTGGGATTGGATTAAGAAAATTATGGGTTATAGCTATGGAGGTGATTGGGTATGGTTCATGGGTATGCTCGTGAGGTCAATATAGTGTTTATCATCTCCGTTGCGTCTACGTACCTTTCCTGCAATATTGAATCTCAATATTGATACGTGAGTACTCATAATTTAACTTTTACATACTAATAGTGTATCCCTGACTAGTGCTCGAGTATATAGGATTATGCATGTTTGTACTTTTGATATTGCCTTTAGTTAGGTTATGTTGAATCCTGAATTAGTTATATATGCAACTGAGATAATGTATAATATATGCATGTCGTTAGAAAGCTAGCGAAAAATTAAGAACTTTTCATTTAGATATCGAATGATTTTGATGAACGGATTTGAAGTTATAGTCCATCGAATTTTTGTATTATTATTAAAAATGATTATTATTATCGTCGTTATTATCGTCGTTCTAGTTTTATCTTATTATTATTATTATTATCTTTATCAATAAAAGGATTTATCATTAAAAAATTGTTATTTTTTATTATTATTACTATCGTTATTATCGTTAAAGTTATAATTAGTATTATTATTATTATTATTATTATTATTGGTATTATTAAAATTATTAACATTATTAATATATATCATTATTTAAAAATGGTTATTGTTATTGTTAATATTATTATTACTATATTATCATTAAGATAATTATTAGTATTATCGTTAATAATGTTATAGTAACTATCATTATTAATATTAGTGTAATTAAAACAAATATTTGTAACACCTAATTATTTTGATTACTATTATTATCATTATTACGAACACGATATAAAAGACGATTAAAAGCAATTAAACGAAACGATTAGGAAATAATGGGTAAGAGTATCATGATGAAATTAAAATATTATAAGATATTGATTTAGATAAAATTATCGTTCTTATTATTTTTATCATTACTATTATTATTAAAATTATCGTTAGTATTAAAACTATCATTTTAACAAAAATTATCATTTTAATAGAAATGTCATTATTACTATAAAATATCATTATTATTATTATTATTTTAAATAGAATTATTATTTTAAAGATAATATTAAAAATTATCGTAAATATTAAAGTTATCATAATTTGAATTATCGTTTTATCATAATGTCATCTTAGTAATTATAAATATTGATATTTTTATAATAATTATTATTATTACAAAATAATACAACTTTTACTTACTATCATTATAGATATTATTTTATCAAATAAATATTTGATACAAACATATTTTACTACGTGTAATAACTTACTTTAATAATACCTATCATATTATCTTTATAATATTAAATGAACCCTATAAATTTTATTACTTAATATATATAAAAGTATATTTTATTATATAAATATAATATAAAATTTTATTTATTAATAAATAAATTATATTATTTACTCTAATAAATCTTTTAAAAATATTTAAAAATATAAAACGATGATATTTAAACTATATATTAATCATGTATAGATTTTTGGAAATTATTTTGAGTCAAATTTACTTTTGTTGACTTTTGCATATTAGTCTCGAGCATTAGGATTGTGGTACACTATGACTTGACTTAATTTGTTAGACAAATATTGACCAACACATAAATATATATAATTAATTTAGGTTCGTGAATCCGAGGCCAACCTTTCACTTGTTCAATGACGTTATATGTATTTTTACTACGAAATACAGTATGGTGAGTTTCATTTACCTTTTTACCCTTTATATTTTTAGGACTGAGAATACATGCGTTTTTATAAATGTTTGACGAAATAGACACAAGTAATTGAAACTACATTCTATGGTTGAATTATCGAAATCGAATATGCCCCTTTTTATTAAAGTCTGGTAATCTAAGAATTAGGGAACAGACACCCTAATTGACGCGAATCCTAAAGATAGATCTATTGGGCCTAACAAACCCCATCCAAAGTACCGGATGCTTTAGTACTTCGAAATTATATCATGTCCGAAGGAGGATCCCGGAATGATAGGGGATATTCTTATATGTATCTAGTTAATGTCGGTTACCAGGTGTTCACCATATGAATGATTATTTTTTGTCTCTATGCATGGGACGTATATTTATGAGAACTGGAAATGAAATTCTTGTGGTCTATTAAAATGATGGAAATAAATGATTATGATAAACTAATGAACTCACCAACCTTTTGGTTGACACTTTAAAGCATGTTTATTCTCAGGTGTTAAAGAAATCTTTCGCTGTGCATTTGCTCATTTTAAAGATATTACTTGGAGTCTTTCATAGCATATTTCGAAGAACGTTGCATTCGAGTCATTGAGTTCATCAAAGATTATTATTAAATCAATTTATAGTTAGATAGTGGATATTATGAAATGGTATGCATGCCTGTCAATTTTTGATGTAAAGAAAGATTGTCTTTTAAAAACGAATGCAATGTTTGTAAAATGTATCATATAGAGGTCAAATACCTCGCAATGTAATCAACTATTGTGAATCGTTTATAATGTATATGAACGGGTCCTTTCAAATTAATGATAATGCTACTAGTGTACATTGTCCTTACTACTGTTACTACTACACGCTATGTATCGCTACTACTTATCACTAGTCCTACTAAAATCACTATGATTTAATATTATTTACTATGCATCACTGCTCGTTGCTGATATATTTTACTATAGCCTTGTTTACTATTGGAACTAGCGTGTTATGCTATTCTGTGTCGAAGTGCTCCCCATGGTGAAGAACATCAGGGCCACGATGCTCCGATTTGGGTCAGGTGCAAGAAGGCGTGCTACATGACCAAGGACTTCAGAGATAGAGCTCCAGTACTGTTTGTGAAGAAGAATGATGGATCTATGAGACTCCGTATTGATTACAGGGAGTTAAATAAGTTAACTATCAAGAATAGATATCCGTTGTCGAGGATTGATGATTTGTTTGATCAATTGCAAGGATCAGCGTGTTACTCTAAGATCGATCTTAGATCAGGTTATCATCAGATGAGAGTAAAGGAGACAGATATACCGAAGACATCGTTTAGGACACGCTATGGTCATCATGAATTTATTGTTATGCCGTTTGGATTGACGAATGCACCGGCTGTGTTCATGGATCTCATGAACCGTGTGTGTAATCCATATCTAGACAAGTTTGTTATTGTGTTCATCGATGATATTCTGGTATATTCTAAGAGTGAGAAGGAACATGAACAACATCTCCGTTTGTTACTAGAGATTCTTAGGAAGGAGCAGTTGTACGCGAAATTTTCGAAGTGTGACTTTTGGCTGCAGGAAGTGCAATTCTTGGGTCATATCGTAGGTGTCAATGGTATCCAAGTTGATCCTGCGAAGATAGAGACGGTTAAGAAATGGGAGACTCCTAATGTAGCGACCCGACCAAATCGTCATTGACGGCGCCGACTACTTAGGTCCCGTTACGTGGTCGTAGTCCCTATATGAGACTCGTTTGACCAAAATTATGTCGCATTCATTTGAAAGGTACAAGACTTGCAAGTTTAGTTTACAAAACCATTCGACAACAAGTCTAAGTTTACAAAAGTCATAAAGTATAAATGAAATAACTTGCGACATAATATAAGTTGAAAAACACAGTTGCTATAAATAGCGTAAGTATGTAAACAATATGTTTGAATCCAAGGGTGCTATCACTAGCGTATGCATGTATGTATCTTGACTCCAAGCAAATAATCAGAGTGTATGCGGAAGCATGTATCAAATAGCCATGTATGAACCTGAGAAACATATAGAAAACTGTCAACGAAAAACGTTGGTGAAATCATAGATGTATTTGTAAACGTTGTTTTTGAACCACAAGATTTAGTATTCCCATAGTTGATTATCAAAATCGTTTGCATTCCAAAAGTATTGTTCGCGAGCACCCAATTATCAAGACTTAACGTTTCCTTCCATTGAACCCCATCACTATAGTGTTAGAACATACACTGTTTCTCAAAAATATATTTCACCCGTAGACGGTAGCGAACCGTCCGTAGTGAGGGTTTGTCAAACCCGTATGGCCACACAATATAAGTTCTCGCTTACACCCTGCAAGTGTAACTAATGATAATCGAATTGAGGATTTTTGTTCTAACTCGCTGTGGAATGTTTGTTTTCCTTGTACTTGTGTTCAAAGTATAAAAGTAAGTAGCACCAAATGTAACAAAGTATATGTTTCTCAGCCCACAATTTAAAGTATAAAAAGTTGTTGAAAAGGTGGGACTATGATCTCACCTCGAGTGCACGAGTATAAAAGTACTTCACAAAGTAACGTATGCATGAAAGTTGCTTAGCCTTGACCTAAACAAGTAAGTTATATCAATTAACCGGTTACGACACAAGGTCGGGTGAAATGTGTTCAATTAGTCCTATGGCTCGTTACGACTCGAATAGTATAGCATGTGAATCACGTTGTCAAGTTTCATGCAAGAATCAAGTATAAAAACATGTTAGAACGATTGTAATAAAGTTTGAGTTGACATTTCAAAACCTTACCATTAGAAAGGAAATCTTATTACGTTTCCAACGATATTTGATTCATCGAAAACGGAGTTACGGTCAAAAAGTTATGGCCAAAACAAGTTTGCTGAAGTTCGGATGAAACAGGCAATTGTCGCGGCGCGACAAATGGCTCCGCGGCGCGACAAATGCCTATTTTGAAGGTCAGAAAGCCTGAAAAACATGTTCTAAAATCACCCTTTGGGCCACGGCGCGACAAATTGCTCCGCGGCGCGACAAATAACGTGGTCTGGTGCCTGGTCAGTCTCAAATGTTCAAGTCTTGGTCAAAACTTCAAACAACCATAAAACGCAAACCGTAAACAACTAGAAGGCGTATCTTATACCGTTGGAAAGCTCTTTTGACAAGGAACACAACTAACCACATATCATCAAACAAAAACATCATTTATAATAGCCGAAATCTCATCAAGTGATCAATAAAAGTCCATTTTCAAAGTTTCAAGTTCGTAAAACGTATTTTATGATTCGGGAATCCAATTTACACATACGATATGCCGTTTTGAAGGTAATGAAGCATACATTACAACTAAACACTTACTAATAACATTTCATGGCATTCAAGCATCAAAAGTTCATGTCAAGAACTATCAAACCCTAGTCAAACATCACAAAATCATTAATCGGGTTTTTGAAGTTTTCTTAATCAACCTACACATCCAAACGAAGCTAGTGATACTAGTAACACAATTAAAACATGCACTTTAACAATCTAACAACATTAACTCATCCAAAATCAAGGATTAAGCAAACCCATTTCAAATGTTCAAACTAGTTACTCAAAACAACGAATCGAGCAAACAAAACATATATTCATGTTATACACGAGCCATAGACACTAACTAACACCATTTCAAGTCAAAAACACGAATTTAAAGAAATTTAGAGTTTTAGAAATGTTACCCAAACGAGATGAAGTTTGTATCAAAATGTAGAGGATGAAGAGAGGATCACGAAAATGTAATCGGATTTATTGTGAGCTTCCAAGATTGAATTTAGATGATGAATGATTGAATTGGGTGTTTGTGTGTGTGTTCTTGATAGAGAGAAAGAGAGAGAGGTGTTGGTGGAAATGAATGGAGGAGGTGAAGTGGTTGACTAGTTGACCTAGTCACCACTTTGCCCACTTGTCAACTTAAGTCCCTCATGTTTGTAGTCGGGTGCGGGAATTAACCAAACGAAATATTTTAAAAACGCTCGAGTAGACGAGTGATGTTATAATTAAATAACGAGAATATTATAAACGTTAGTCAACGGAAATTGGGAATTTAAATAGCGAAAGATATTATTTAAAAAAAAAAAAAGACGGTGTTAAAAATAAATTTAACGAAAAAAAAACGCGGGATGTTACATTATCCACAACTCAAAAGAAATTTCGTCCCGAAATTTAGTTGGAAGTAGTAGTTGTTGAATCTTACTCGAGATCTTGCGTTGTAAATTCTACGAATAGGTGAAGGTACGTCCTTGAGTATTTCCACGAATTTTGACAGTTGCGATTTCACGTCGTCTTAGAGTTTGGGTTCACGATTCATGGTTTCGACCGGCCCTCCTAGGAATGAAGTTTATCGTCGATAGTGAGTTCATCAAAGGAGATAACAAGTTCTCGTTTCGCAAAACACGTCTTTGAGTTGATACATCGAATGTAGGATAAACGGAGACTCAAAATGAGTCGGAAAATCTAAACGGCTAGCGACGGGTCCAAAACACCCCAAGAATTTAAAGGATCAAAATATCGCGGATTTAGCTTCCTACGTTTTCCCGAAACGGATTGCACCTTTCCAAGGTGCGACTCTTAACGTGACGCGGTTTCCCACGTGGAATTTGAAATGTTTACGTCTAACATTGGCGTAGCTCTTGGTGATTACGAGTCGCGTAGGGTTTTACCAGAATATGAATAAATTTTCTCGGTTGCTCATGAATAATCCCGGTCCCGGTGAATTGGTCATCGTTTACTTGGTTCGACAAAGGAGAATGACGTTTCCGGTCACATGTGGTTTCAAAAGGAGTGATATTAAAACTCGAATGAAAATCATTGTAGTATGAGGATTCGGTTAAGGAAAATACTTTTCTCAAGTAAATCTGAAGTTGGTAATACAAATTCGTATTATGGTTTTCAAGACTTAAATCGTATGTTTGTCCGGTCCGTCGGGTTTTGGATGGTACGCGGTACTCATGTCTAAACGTGGTCCCGAGGCTTTTTGTAAGGTACTCCAAAATCTAGAAGTGAAACGAGGATCTCGATCCGAAACGGGGTACGTTTCCCTAAGGCATATTGAACAAGTTTGCTAGGAATTGTGAACGTTAGCTAGGACAAGTTTCTCAAGCAAAATTCGCGTCGCGGAAGATTTATCGGTTTCCAAAAACGTTCGTCGGAACTATTCACCCTCGAGGTGAATACTAGTATAACGTGGAGAGTCTCTCTCCATTGGGAAATTAGAATAAGGACCTCCTGAACCGGAAGTACGAGGGTGATGCAAGAGATGTTTCCGCCCCGATGTGAGCATAACGAGTAAATTGTAGTTAGTCAACAAGACTGCGCGAGGACGAGCTAGTATACCCGTGTGACATACGGTTGAAGTCGAATGGAATCGGTAATTCATTCGGAAGCATAAATATAATTTGTCAATAATTGAAGGTGTGTCCCCGGTATGGTTGTTATAAATATTCTCGGAGTTTTCGGATGTCCAATCATGAAAAGATGAAGTCATGTACATGGCACATGGTGGTGTTTAGGTTGATCGAGTCTAACCACCATCACGCGTCACTAGAACTTTGGTATGTCTTACCGTAATATATCTACGTTGATCGAGTGTAGTTATATTATGCTAACTCATACCTCCATTCCCACATCACTCCATAGATTCAAGTTCGTGTCATCGCGAAAATCTAAAATAAACAAAATGTAACGACGTCTCAAACGTGACTCGTATTAAATTGAAAGAATCAGTGCAACTCTAAAGATGCGTTTCCCCGAGGGAAGTGTATAAATGATTGTTCACGTCAAATCGGTTCGAGTCAAACAATAATGTAATTAGGTATGAAAAGAGCAACGAGTCATGATAACGAGTAGTACGCAATCGTAGTGATTAATAGTGATGACGATACTCATCTAGAGTGGTGGTGGTAACTTTACAACACTTGTGGATAGTAAGCTGAGACGGGGTGGATAACAACCAAGGAGTCAGAATTCCCGAACTAGAGTGACTAACGAAGTCGTGGTCATCCGTACGCGTATAAACCTTGAATTCGCGTGTATTACCAAAAAGTGGCGGAATACGAGTTCGTATGATGAAGGTTGGGTACCATTAAAAAGTTTTCCTAAGAATGATTCAAGTATAATGCACAAGTAGTCAAGTAAGTGCTATCTATAGCAAATGTATGTCAGAATGCAAATGCTAACTATCCGGTTGTAGTCTAGACTCACTAATGCGTCCTAACGACTCTGTTAGACACACTAATGCACATCCTAGTTCCCTACAACCAACGCTCTGATACCATCTGTAGCGACCCGACCAAATCGTCATTGACGGCGCCGACTACTTAGGTCCCGTTACGTGGTCGTAGTCCCTATATGAGACTCGTTTGACCAAAATTATGTCGCATTCATTTGAAAGGTACAAGACTTGCAAGTTTAGTTTACAAAACCATTCGACAACAAGTCTAAGTTTACAAAAGTCATAAAGTATAAATGAAATAACTTGCGACATAATATAAGTTGAAAAACACAGTTGCTATAAATAGCGTAAGTATGTAAACAATATGTTTGAATCCAAGGGTGCTATCACTAGCGTATGCATGTATGTATCTTGACTCCAAGCAAATAATCAGAGTGTATGCGGAAGCATGTATCAAATAGCCATGTATGAACCTGAGAAACATATAGAAAACTGTCAACGAAAAACGTTGGTGAAATCATAGATGTATTTGTAAACGTTGTTTTTGAACCACAAGATTTAGTATTCCCATAGTTGATTATCAAAATCGTTTGCATTCCAAAAGTATTGTTCGCGAGCACCCAATTATCAAGACTTAACGTTTCCTTCCATTGAACCCCATCACTATAGTGTTAGAACATACACTGTTTCTCAAAAATATATTTCACCCGTAGACGGTAGCGAACCGTCCGTAGTGAGGGTTTGTCAAACCCGTATGGCCACACAATATAAGTTCTCGCTTACACCCTGCAAGTGTAACTAATGATAATCGAATTGAGGATTTTTGTTCTAACTCGCTGTGGAATGTTTGTTTTCCTTGTACTTGTGTTCAAAGTATAAAAGTAAGTAGCACCAAATGTAACAAAGTATATGTTTCTCAGCCCACAATTTAAAGTATAAAAAGTTGTTGAAAAGGTGGGACTATGATCTCACCTCGAGTGCACGAGTATAAAAGTACTTCACAAAGTAACGTATGCATGAAAGTTGCTTAGCCTTGACCTAAACAAGTAAGTTATATCAATTAACCGGTTACGACACAAGGTCGGGTGAAATGTGTTCAATTAGTCCTATGGCTCGTTACGACTCGAATAGTATAGCATGTGAATCACGTTGTCAAGTTTCATGCAAGAATCAAGTATAAAAACATGTTAGAACGATTGTAATAAAGTTTGAGTTGACATTTCAAAACCTTACCATTAGAAAGGAAATCTTATTACGTTTCCAACGATATTTGATTCATCGAAAACGGAGTTACGGTCAAAAAGTTATGGCCAAAACAAGTTTGCTGAAGTTCGGATGAAACAGGCAATTGTCGCGGCGCGACAAATGGCTCCGCGGCGCGACAAATGCCTATTTTGAAGGTCAGAAAGCCTGAAAAACATGTTCTAAAATCACCCTTTGGGCCACGGCGCGACAAATTGCTCCGCGGCGCGACAAATAACGTGGTCTGGTGCCTGGTCAGTCTCAAATGTTCAAGTCTTGGTCAAAACTTCAAACAACCATAAAACGCAAACCGTAAACAACTAGAAGGCGTATCTTATACCGTTGGAAAGCTCTTTTGACAAGGAACACAACTAACCACATATCATCAAACAAAAACATCATTTATAATAGCCGAAATCTCATCAAGTGATCAATAAAAGTCCATTTTCAAAGTTTCAAGTTCGTAAAACGTATTTTATGATTCGGGAATCCAATTTACACATACGATATGCCGTTTTGAAGGTAATGAAGCATACATTACAACTAAACACTTACTAATAACATTTCATGGCATTCAAGCATCAAAAGTTCATGTCAAGAACTATCAAACCCTAGTCAAACATCACAAAATCATTAATCGGGTTTTTGAAGTTTTCTTAATCAACCTACACATCCAAACGAAGCTAGTGATACTAGTAACACAATTAAAACATGCACTTTAACAATCTAACAACATTAACTCATCCAAAATCAAGGATTAAGCAAACCCATTTCAAATGTTCAAACTAGTTACTCAAAACAACGAATCGAGCAAACAAAACATATATTCATGTTATACACGAGCCATAGACACTAACTAACACCATTTCAAGTCAAAAACACGAATTTAAAGAAATTTAGAGTTTTAGAAATGTTACCCAAACGAGATGAAGTTTGTATCAAAATGTAGAGGATGAAGAGAGGATCACGAAAATGTAATCGGATTTATTGTGAGCTTCCAAGATTGAATTTAGATGATGAATGATTGAATTGGGTGTTTGTGTGTGTGTTCTTGATAGAGAGAAAGAGAGAGAGGTGTTGGTGGAAATGAATGGAGGAGGTGAAGTGGTTGACTAGTTGACCTAGTCACCACTTTGCCCACTTGTCAACTTAAGTCCCTCATGTTTGTAGTCGGGTGCGGGAATTAACCAAACGAAATATTTTAAAAACGCTCGAGTAGACGAGTGATGTTATAATTAAATAACGAGAATATTATAAACGTTAGTCAACGGAAATTGGGAATTTAAATAGCGAAAGATATTATTTAAAAAAAAAAAAAGACGGTGTTAAAAATAAATTTAACGAAAAAAAAACGCGGGATGTTACACCTAAGTCGCCAACACAGATACGACAATTTCTAGGTCTCGCCGGTTATTATAGAAGATTCATCGAGGGATTTTGTACTATTGTCTGACCGTTAACAACATTGACTCACAATGGTAAGAAATATGAATGGACAGAGTTGCATGAAGCTACATTTTAGTTGTTAAAATAGAAGTTAACAACTGCACCGATTTTGTCTTTACCCAAAGGAACCGAGAATTTCGTAGTTTACTGTGACACTTCACGACAGGGTTTTGGTTGCGTTTTGATGCAACGTAAGAAGGTGATTGCGTATGGATCACGACAGTTGAAGGTACATGAGTTGAACTATACGACTCACGATTTAGAATTGGGAGCTGTAGTCTTTGCGTTGAAGATGTGGAGACAATATTTGTATGGTACTAAGTTTACTGTTTTCACGGATCACAAGAGTTTGCAACATATTTTCTATCAGAAACAGCTTAATATGAGACAGAAGTGTTGGATTGAACTATTGAACGACTACGACTGCGACATTAGCTATCACCCTGGTAAGGCTAATGTAGTGGCAGATGCTTTGAGTAGGAAGGAGAGAGTTAAGCCTATTCGAGTTAGAGCATTGAACTTGACTATTCGAAGGAATCTTACTTCTCAGATACGTGACGCACAGTTAGAGGCGTTGAAGGAAGAGAATGTTACTAACTGATGTGTGTAGCGTGGTGTACGAAATAGTTATATATTTTTAATGCGGATTGCTACAAAATATGACAAGTTTTAATTATTTATTTACAAATGGGATATACCTATACCTTGCTAAAACACTATAGGCAGTGTACCTAATCGTAGAGTAGCGTAGTTTTTAGTAAGTACGGTTCGTTCCACAGGGAGCTAGTGAAGTTTAACACTATATTTTTAACAACTATATTTATACAAAATATATATAATTATATAAGTAGTATTATTATTATATAAAGGGGAGTTTTTACCGTTTAGTGACCGGTTTGTCGATTTTAAAACTTAAGTTACAATTAAAACCTAATGCAAAATATTAAATATAAATATATCTTAATTTTAAAGCGTAAAGTAAATGACAATAATTAAAATGACAGAAAATTAAAGTGCGATAAAATATGAAATAAAGGAATTATGCTTATTTAAACTTCCGTAATCATGATGTTTGGCGTGTTGATTTTAATTTAGTCCGATGGGTTAATTTTCCTTTGTCCTGGATTATTTAATATGTCCATCTGGTTTTTGTCCATAATGGTCCATCAGTCATAAATATAAAGTGCGAGTGTCCTCGTCAAATTACCCTTATGTCCGAAGTCAAATATTCCAACTAATTGGGGACTTAAACTATAATTACACCAAGTGTCCTTGTATATAATTCACCCCTGTTTTAATTAGTCAATTAACTATTAATCCATCCCCGTGTCCGGATAAATGAACAATTATTAGTACTTATAAATATCCCGCCCATCGTGTCCGATCGAGTGTATGTGGTTATTTATAGGTACGTCCAATTGTAATTTTTATATTAAATTAACGAACTGTCATTCAATTAACAAATATAAAACCCATTAAAAGCCCATAGTCTAATTTTCACAAGTGTCGATCTTTTGTCCAAACCCCAATTATGGTCCAAAGTCCAATTACCCAATTTTAGTATTTAGCCTAACATCACGATTACTTCGGTATTAAATAAGCATAATAACGGCTTAGCTAGTAAACAATAATGAAAATAATATAAACATAACTTACAGTGGGTATTAATAGCGTAGTATTACACGGGCAGAGCTTCGACTTAAAACCCGTAAAACATTTCTTACAATAACCCAATTATTATTAAACTTAAATTAAAATTAAAATTTAAATTTAAATTATAAATATATATATATATATATATATATATATATATATATATATATATATATATATATATATATATATATATATATATATATATATATATATTACATACGTAAAGAGAAAGAGAATTGAAAAAGGTGTACTTAAATTCATCGATTACATGGCCTTTTATAGGCAAATGATTAATTTGAATTTTCACTTATGACCCCTGAACTATGCTCAATTAACAACTTTTTATTATTTAATATTATTCTTATTATGAATTATTTAAATATTATATTATATTCTTTTGCATAGTTGACTTGTACTTTCAGCTCCGTTGCGTCGAGCGTTGAAAGTTGGTTCATGCCTCGGTTCCGGATTTTCGAACGTCCTTTCGTACAATTTTATATCGTGTACTTTGCGTTTTGCGTCTTGTATTCTTGTAATTTTGAGACGTTCCTCATCAATAATTTGAACCTCTTGAATTGTATCTTGTACTTTTTAGCTTTTTGGACCTTTGTGTCTTCAAATCGTCATTTTCGCCTTTTGTCTTCGCACTTATTTAATATAAACGGATATCACTTGAAAATGGAACAATTGCAACTAAAATCTTGTCTTTCTTGGGGAATAATGCTATGAAATATATGTTCCTTTTTAGCCTTATCACTAACGAATCGCTTTGAGGAATTGATAAGAAGTTCGTTACTCGAGATGATGGAACCCGATATTTCATCAACAGAATTTGGGTGCCGAAGTTTGGCGGATTAAGGGAACTAGTATCAGAAGAGGCACATAAGACAAGGTATTCTATTCACCCTGGATCAGACAAGATGTACCAAGATCTTAAGGCACTATATTGGTGGCCTAATATGAAAGCTGATATCGCTACTTATGTTGGTAAGTGCTTGACTTGTGCTAAAGTTAAGGCAGAGCATCAGAAACCGTCAGGATTGCTGACACGGCCAGAGATTCCACTATGGAAGTGGGAGAATATTACAATGGATTTTATCACGAAGTTGCCAAAAACGGTGGGAGGATATGATACGATTTGGGTTATAGTTGATCGTCTTACGAAGTCCGTTCATTTTCTACCGATTAAGGAAACGGATAAGATGGAGATTACCGAAAGAGGAAAGTTAAGTCCGAGGTATATTGGACCGTTTGAGATTACCGAAAGAATTGGTCCAGTAGCGTATAGACTGAAGTTGCCACAAGAACTCAGTGAGATTCACGATACGTTTCTTGTTTCCAATTTGAAGAAATGTTTATCAGACGAAAGTTTGATAATTCCGTTAGACGAAGTGCAAGTTGATCCTAAGCTTAATTTCATTGAAGAACCTGCTGAGATTATGGATCGCGAGGTTAAGCAACTAAAGCAAAGTAGAATTTCGCTTGTTAAGGTTAGATGGAACGCCTGTAGAGGACCAGAATCCACGTGGAAACGTGAAGACCAGATGAGACTTAAGTATCCGCAACTGTTTCCCGAGGAGACGACTACAGCGGATGAGCACTAAAATTTCGGGACGAAATTTTTCATAACAGGTGGGTAATGTAACAACCCGACTTTTTCCGTTTACTATCGTTACTTGTCCGTTAAGTGTTTAACGGTGGTTACTTAGACTTATGTGTTTAATAGAATTAAATACATGCTTATTAAAGAGATTCTTGAATTAATAGGTTATATTAATTTATGAACTTATTTCGGAAAGTGAAATAACTAGAAAACGTTACGATTAAGTTAATCGCCTATAATGCTTTTTCAGTTTACGGAACTTAGAAAACGACGAAATAATTATTTTTAATAATTATTTACTTTAAGAAAACTAATTTAATTTATTATTTATTTAATGAATTAAATCCGGTGATTTTGTTTCAACGACTAGTTAACGTTCCGGAGATCCGGTACGGTTAACGGCAACGAAACGGACCACGCGCATATGAGTAAATTAGCAAAACCGAGCCCAGGACACCCCTTAGAGGGCCATTCGGCCGAAACCCCCCAAGGCACCCCTTAATGGACTTGATTTGTGTAGTGGGTCATTAGTTTGGTAAGTTTAGGCCCTAACCCGAAGTATTTAAGGCAAGGGAATCCCATAAACCCTCATTCTTATTTTTTTGGCCGATTGCTTCCCCCTCCCCTCTCCTTGTCGTCGATCACCAACCATACCACAACCACCATCAAAGTTACATAAAAATTTCTAGAGTGAACTAGGAATTGATTTAGACTTTTATCTTCTGTAATATGTTAGTTTATATATTACTTGACATGTTTCATTTGTATGCGAACTTGCGAGAACGTGATTTTCCATGAGATATATGCTCGTCTAAATGATATGTCTGTTTGATGACCAAAACTGGAAGGTCTGTAAAGGTTTGCAAAACTGTACAAATTGGATAAAGCAATGTTTTTGATTATTTTATCACTAAAATTTTGAGATGTTTTGAGATGACTCCAATTGACCGTTCGTCAAATTCTATTTTCTATATTTTATGAGAAATATTTCAAAACTGACGCGCGATCAGAAATTGCTGTAACGAACAATGATTAGACCCCTTCTGACTTCTGACTTTTATTTATCGTATGAGGCTTTGGCTGGACTTTTTGAAATCTATTTTAAGTTTAGTTAAGATCTGGAGTTGTTCATGATTTAATGATTTATGTGCTATGAGCTATAGTTGGATCTTTCTACGACGTACGAATTTCTAAGATGTGCTTTAAAGTGCGAAAGTGCAATATGCTTAACTATGACTTGTAAAGTGATACTTGATCTATGTTTGACTTGTTGACCATGTTTGTATGACTTACTGAGATGTTTGACTTTGACCGAGTTGACTTTAGGGTTGACTTTGGTTGACTTGCTTGGATTAGTTGACTTTTACTTGTCGTTAAGTCAGTCTAAGCACTAGCACTTTGCGTACACTATGGGTTGACATGGTTTGACCTATAAGTGTATACTTAAGATGATTTACTTATTTAGGTTGCGTTGTTCAGTCGAGATTGTTCGATAACCGTACGTTTTGATAAGAAAGTACAAGTGCTTTTGCTAAGGTGAATCTACAGTCCCTACTACATTTTTACAGGGATGAGATGCATGTTTTTTACAAATGTTTTACATATTAGGCACAAGTAACTTAAATGACTAAACATATGAGTTCAGATCAAAAATCCCTTAGCTTGATTATATTAGTTACTTTGTAAGCTCGACTTATAGGGACGGTACAGTTAGGTTTGACAGACCTCGCCTAAACTTAAAAGGCGTCTATTTTGTTGTTACTCGTACACTTGATCAGTGTATGCAATGATAGGGTAAACTGAAGACGTGGACTCGGCCTACGCAAAGGTTAAAGCTTTATAATCAAGTGCTCATGATAATGTATACTTTTCCCATGATGTTTTTCTAAGAAAATCTTGTGGCCTAACTTATGAAATGATTTACTAAACCTGTAGTTTCACTCAACGTTTTCGTTGACGTTTTACATGTTTCATCTCAGGTACTTAGAGGTAGTGCTTCCGCTTATCTGAAGTTATTATGCTGTTTGCTGCTAGAACTGGACGACGTCCAGCATATTTATCGTTTTTAATTCAAGAACAAACATTCGCATTAAACTACTTTATTTCAAGATGTTTTGGGTTCATAAACCATAGTCATTTATGTCAAACGTTTTTCAGTTACATTTTCTTTAATAAATGACTTTGATTTGATAATTAATGCGAATACTTTTCGAAAACGTCTCATATAGAGGGCGTGGCCGCTAAACTGTGGGACCAGGAGTTAATATTCCGTTAGTGGATTCTGACGGGGTATTACATAAGAAAAGCGATTAACATGAATGACTCTACCGAAGTTTTTTGCAACCTCAATCGTACAATTAGAAGAGACACAATCAAAAGGGATACCTTCCACCATTACCTTGACAATTCTGAAATACGTATTAATCCCTTTGGACATCGGAATAACATCGATAAACTCTGAATCATTCAGTTTTGGACCCATATTCATCCTTTTGAAACTTTCTTCATCACGACATTGAACTATATAAGCGTATGGGCCCCAGACTGAGATAGCCACGATTTCAATGTACCGACTTTTTAACCAGTTGAGAAGTTTTAGAGCATCGATTGGGTCTTTATCTATGATAATTGCAGACAAGGCAAGACGATCACTTGTTACTTCGTTAATTGATAAATTGATCAGTGGGGAAGTGTTTGAAGATTCTGGTGAATTAACACGGTGTTTATGATTATTGGAGATATGAGATCCATTAAATCCAGGTTTGACAAGTAAATCTTTTTTTGCATAGCTTACGAACAGACTTCTGTTGTTGATTACTTTGCCGTTCATCGAAGAGATGGCTTCGGATGCTTGAAACGAATTTGCAAACTTGACAAACGCAAATGACCGATTCTGTTTCCAAGAAATTCCCTCGATGATGCCAAACTTTTGAAAAAAGTTGTTGATAGTGGTGTGGTTGGTGAATTTGGATAAACCGCCCAGAAAAACAGTATATTTTTTTGAAAAATTAGGGTGTTGTTGGGATTTAACATTTGGTTTGTGTTTTTTGAAATTGGTGGAAAAGGTGTGTGAATGTTTGATTGGGATGGAATTTGAGAATGAGGGTCTGAAATTTGGGTTTGATTTTTGAGAGAAAAAAGCCATTTTATTATTAGGAAAAAAAAAATATTTGGGTGATGATATGTACACAAACAATTTTTATATGTACACAACTAAATTTGCTTTACAGTGTTGTACAGTACAACCTATAAAGCATGTTTAGTTGTGTACATATAAAAATTAGTTGTGTACATATCAGTCCCCTTATTACCATCATCTTTTCTAAAGGCTAATAAATTCTTATTATTTTCTTTTTAACTTTGAATTTTCTACCCACCTTCAATTTATTTATTTTGCTTCTATTTTCGCTTCTTTTTAACAATCAATTTTAACAATCATTCCTCCGACGCAACGCGTGATGACTCCTATCATTTTATCTAACAAGGAGCCAGTTTGGGTAAAATCTACTACATAAATAGATATACATTTTAAATTTTAAATTTCATATAAATACGGAGTACAAAATAGGGAAACATATATAAGCTCGGAATACGAATAATTTGACATGTTATTTTTATTTTCTTAAGTGTCAACAATTTAAAAGTGCCAAAATCAAATCCAAACATCTACTTATCAAATCTAAACACTATTTATTCAAATCACGTTAGCCGATTATTTTCTTCTATTTATATAAAACGCAAATCAATTTTATAAACACAAATTTAAGCACCTCTAAACCGATCAAACAAATTAATTTTATTAATTTTTCATACCCAAATAAACCAATAAAACCTTAAAAAAACTCACAAAAAATTCTGATGATGAAAATTTACACCAATAAAATAAATCATAAAAAAAAGGTTTTTGATCACTTGGGTCTTCATTATTATCCATCTTTTATCAGTCTAACATCTGAAAATAGCTTTTCTGTACTTCCTTCCCACATGGGTAAATTTCAAATTAAAGATTACATAATTTGATTCCGACCAATTGACTTTCACCGGAGTTTATTCTCAGCAATTTGCGCTAACGATTGCAAGTTACATTTCACAATTGTATCAACAAACACACAAGTCTCATCCTTTGTATTCCCTGGTGGTGTATCAACCACGTATGACTCAACAACCACCGTACCATTTCCGTCGAGTGTAGGGTGTAAAGTTGTCACCGATCGGTAGTTTAATAACCGGTGATCACCATCAACAACACTGAAACTGAGGACATGGCGCTCATCGTCTAAGATTTCAAGACGTTCAGTTGACCGAGCTGCGGGTAATCCGGAGATGACGTGGATTTCTCTTAATGTTCCGACGTCACCGTTTCCGACGAGTAAGTGACAGTTTTTAACGAAATGTTTGTATGCTTGTGGGTTATCAAAACGACGAACGACAGACCATACGGTGGAGATTGGTGCGTTGATTTGTTGGATCACGGCGGAGCAACATTGGTTTGGGTTGACCGTATGTGTGTGGTAGATTGCGACGGATTCCGGTACCGGAGTTGTGACGGTTGACCTTAAAATGTTGTTACCGCAACCTGTAGTCGTGTTGATTCTATCTAGTAGAAAAGATGGTGATTTTTGTGGGTTAGAAAGCATTTTATATCTTTTGATCTATTGAATGAATAGATTGATAAAAGCTTTTTCGATTTTCGATTTTGGATCTTGGTTTGTTGTTTAAGGTTTAGGTTTTGTGGATGATGGTGGTGTTATATACTAGTAAATGATAAGGGTGATGGTTCATGTGAAAGAAGTAAAATAAGGCTAGTTGGTTGAACCCTAATAAGGGCCATAAATAAATAATGGTGTTCTTTTATATATGAGAGATGTGGAGTAGACATATTTGACCTTATCAAATGGGCCGTTTCTTTAAGTATTTTTCAACTTGCAAGTTGTTTATAACTAGTGGAGAGCCCTCGCTATGGGGCGGGTTTGTTAATTATAGATAGGAATTTTTAGTAACAAATGTAATTTAGATTATTACACGAATGAACCAACAGTTACTATCATGAGGATCCGTAACCCCGAGACAGTTTGTTGTTTAAATAACCGCTAATAAACCGACAACAATGACGCATAAGACTGCAGTTCCAAATTCTTTACCATCACGACCTTATGACTAAAGCATTCAACTTTGGAGTCTCCCTGATGTATTGTTAAATAAACCCTGCAAACATAACTTTTTTATATTTTATAAATTAGAAAAGCAGAAAACCTTGAATATATCCAAAACTATGGATATGCATCCTTTAAAAATATCACAAACACACACAACTCAAAATCTAATAGAATCCATGATGCACACACATATAAGATCTCAAAGAAAGCCCACAGACTAAAGTATTCACATTTGCAAGAAATATAATAAAACATGTTAGACTTTTAACAAAAAAGATGGTGAAAAAAGTAATTAAAACATTAATACAACACTTTGGCACCAAAGCATTTAAGGGCAAAACATGAATAGTTGTTCTAAATTTATATCAGGTATAAAATATTTTAAATTCAACCTTCATGATTTGTAAACCCTGAGTAATAATTGGTCTTTTCTTGCAAACAAATCATGTTAGATGCAAAATCATAACTAAACTTTTACTTAACATGTAAGTAAAAGATAAACAAATGCAATATAACGTACCTCCTTTTGACTGGTTCTTGTTTATGTAAGCTGTAATTCGAGACAATAGACGATAGTTTACCTGATAAATCTGTTACTTTCTGGAAATTTTATGCTCCATACAAAACTGAGAATATATAAAAGCAATTGCAAGTAGAAGCAATTAAATATTTTAAGTAGGCATGCGTTGTAACGCTTCAAAAAGGCATAACAATAAAAGAATGTCAGAATCTCATGTAATTAACCATGATTGGCCTTGTTGAAGATCTGACAGTTACACCAGCACAGCAGTCCTGCAATTTAGAATGATTAAATATATAGTTTGACCAATTGACTTCAGTTCGAAAAGCAAAAAATGCTAAAAGTAATGGCATTTGCGGTCACCAAAGGCAGAAGCTTTAACAGCTGCTCTCTTCACTATCACCCTAAGCTTGTTCTGAATGACTAAACAGTTCTCGTTAACTGCAATATTCAATATTCCACACTTCTCCTTCGAATTGCTCAACCAATAGCAAACTGCAATCAACGAAATTCCACACATTTCAACGCTACTTTTCAATTCAGATTTATGTAATATATATACCATTTGATCAGAGTTTCTAGCACATGAAACTCACACCAGGCTCTTTGAAAGTCAACATTAGTCATAAAGCATTTACCATTCTTTGTGACTCTTTAGGGACTTTAGCAACATTATCCATCGATACCAATCTCATTAGCAACGGGAACATAAATCACAAATCTTAGAAATAAAGTCATTGTCGAATATTGGAAGTGTTTTGCTCGAGTTATCCACCTCTCCAGCTAATGTACTTATTGAGTCCCAATAGATAAGGTTTCGAATAGAGTGTTTAATTACAAAATCCAATTAACCACATTTAAGTGTATTACTAACCATCTAGCTGGCTCGATTTTAGGATTCAAAATAATATCTATATCACAAAAGAAAGTAACGAAAATACCTCTGAAGTTCATATAAGCAAGGGCAATAGTCAAGGCTAAAATCGCTAAAACTCGAGGAAACCCAAATATTATTGTAAATTGTTTTACTTGATTGTAAGATGTGAGCTCAAAGTGCTGATGTGGATATCCTGTAGAAGGTTTGTTCTCAAACTGCCCGTATCTTCCAAATCTGAGGGATGTAGGACTATTTATTGCTTTCTGTATGGCTTTTGTAGTTTCACAGTTTACCTTTGTCATCCTATATGCACTGTCAACTTCCAAAAGCTTCTCAAATTGTGCCTTATCATCGATCCCCATACTTGCATATATAGCGTTTCTCTGCATTAAGTAGTAACGTGTTATGGTTTATCAACAGATATTCATCTGTATTAAAATAAAGTTTTAGCATCTATAACAGTTTTAAAGCATGTAGGCATTTATTTTAAGAATTATTATTATTATTATGAGTTGTTGTAGGTGTGCTTATAAAACATGAACATCTTAAATCAATAATGTATATCCAAAATCTTTAACATGTAAATAAATAGCGAACATTTGATCATTTTAACATAGATTAATGTAAAAAACCCCAAGTACACAATTATAAATAGCTGTATTTACACCACTAATATATAGTTTTCTATAACAACAGTAAGCGAGTTCATCTAACCTTGTTGAAACCCACTATAATGTCCTAAAGCAGATGACACCCAAATAACGTAAACAACATCTTCAGGGAACATTGTACATAGAATAAAATACCGAAAGAAACACCGAGAGCAAAGTGTAACAAAAAATGTGATAAACATGTCAGTCGAATGAATCGGTAGCTAACTTCAAAATTCATTTTAAATAAAAACTACAACAAAGACCTTTCTTCAAAACTTCAAGAAACAAACATCTATCATTTTTCAAGTTTAAACTATACAACTAACCTTAGTTGTAGTCAATAGTCACTTTCTATAAGATATAATGCACAAAACTGATCTCCTTTTGAGAGATTTGGCCTGTAAATTTAAGCAAGTCTCATTGAGGCATTTCATTGAACACCTGGCATACAATACAACTTAATTTTTTGGTATGCAGTATGAAATGTCCCGTTCTTATTGATTAAAAACGTTCCATATTAATTGATTTCGTTGCGAGGTTTTGACCTCTATATGAGACGTTTTTCAAAGACTGCATTCATTTTAAAACAAACCATAACCTTTATTTCATCAATAAAGGTTTAAAAAGCTTTACGTAGATTATCAAATAATGATAATCTAAAATATCCTGTTTACACACGACCATTACATAATGGTTTACAATACAAATATGTTACAACAAAATAAGTTTCTTGAATGCAGTTTTTACACAATATCATACAAGCATGGACTCCAAATCTCGTCCTTATTTAAGTATGCGACAGCGGAAGCTCTTAATAATCACCTGAGAATAAACATGCTTAAAACGTCAACAAAAATGTTGGTGAGTTATAGGTTTAACCTATATATATCAAATCATAATAATAGACCACAAGATTTCATATTTCAATACATCCCATACATAGAGATAAAAATCATTCATATGGTGAACACCTGGTAACCGACATTAACAAGATGCATATATAAGAATATCCCCATCATTCCGGGACACCCTTCGGATATGATATAAATTTCGAAGTACTAAAGCATCCGGTACTTTGGATGGGGTTTGTTAGGCCCAATAGATCTATCTTTAGGATTCGCGTCAATTAGGGTGTCTGTTCCCTAATTCTTAGATTACCAGACTTAATAAAAAGGGGCATATTCGATTTCGATAATTCAACCATAGAATGTAGTTTCACGTACTTGTGTCTATTTTGTAAATCATTTATAAAACCTGCATGTATTCTCATCCCAAAAATATTAGATTTTAAAAGTGGGACTATAACTCACTTTCACAGATTTTTACTTCGTCGGGAAGTAAGACTTGGCCACTGGTTGATTCACTAACCTATAACAATATATACATATATATATATATATCAAAGTATGTTCAAAATATATTTACAACACTTTTAATATATTTTGATGTTTTAAGTTTATTAAGTCAGCTGTCCTCGTTAGTAACCTACAACTAGTTGTCCACAGTTAGATGTACAGAAATAAATTGATAAATATTATCTTGAATCAATCCACGACCCAGTGTATACGTATCTCAGTATTGATCACAACTCAAACTATATATATTTTGGAATCAACCTCAACCCTGTATAGCTAACTCCAACATTCACATATAGAGTGTCTATGGTTGTTCCGAAATATATATAGATGTGTCGACATGATAGGTCGAAACATTGTATACGTGTCTATGGTATCTCAAGATTACATAATATACAATACAAGTTGATTAAGTTATGGTTGGAATAGATTTATTACCAATTTTCACGTAGCTGAAATGAGAAAAATTATCCAATCTTGTTTTACCCATAACTTCTTCATTTTAAATCCGTTTTGAGTGAATCAAATTGCTATGGTTTCATATTGAACTCTATTTTATGAATCTAAACAGAAAAGTATAGGTTTATAGTCGGAAAAATAAGTTACAAGTCGTTTTTGTAAAGGTAGTCATTTCAGTCGAAAGAACGACGTCTAGATGACCATTTTAGAAAACATACTTCCACTTTGAGTTTAACCATAATTTTTGGATATAGTTTCATGTTCATAATAAAAATCATTTTCTCAGAATAACAACTTTTAAATCAAAGATTATCATAGTTTTTAATTAACTAACCCAAAACAGCCCGCGGTGTTACTACGACGGCGTAAATCCGGTTTTACGGTGTTTTTTGTGTTTCCAGGTTTTAAATCATTAAGTTAGCATATCATATAGATATAGAACATGTGTTTAGTTGATTTTAAAAGTCAAGTTAGAAGGATTAACTTTTGTTTGCGAACAAGTTTAGAATTAACTAAACTATGTTCTAGTGATTACAAGTTTAAACCTTCGAATAAGATAGCTTTATATGTATGAATCGAATGATGTTATGAACATCATTACTACCTTAAGTTCCTTGGATAAACCTACTGGAAAAGGGAAAAATGGATCTAGCTTCAATGGATCCTTGGATGGCTCGAAGTTCTTGAAGCAAAATCATGACACGAAAACAAGTTCAAGTAAGATCATCACTTGAAATAAGATTGTTATAGTTATAGAAATTGAACCAAAGTTTGAATATGATTATTACCTTGTATTAGAATGATAACCTACTGTAAGAAACAAAGATTTCTTGAGGTTGGATGATCACCTTACAAGATTGGAAGTGAGCTAGCAAACTTGAAAGTATTCTTGATTTTATGTAACTAGAACTTGTAGAATATATGAAGAACACTTAGAACTTGAAGATAGAACTTGAGAGAGATTAATTAGATGAAGAAAATTGAAGAATGAAAGTGTTTTTAGGTGTTTTTGGTCGTTGGTGTATGGATTAGATATAAAGGATATGTAATTTTGTTTTCATGTAAATAAGTCATGAATGATTACTCATATTTTTATAATTTTATGAGATATTTCATGCTAGTTGCCAAATGATGGTTCCCACATGTGTTAGGTGACTCACATGGGCTGCTAAGAGCTGATCATTGGAGTGTATATACCAATAATACATACATCTAAAAGCTGTGTATTGTACGAGTACGAATACGGGTGCATACGAGTAGAATTGTTGATGAAACTGAACGAGGATGTAATTGTAAGCATTTTTGTTAAGTAGAAGTATTTTGATAAGTGTATTGAAGTCTTTCAAAAGTGTATAAATACATATTAAAACACTACATGTATATACATTTTAACTGAGTCGTTAAGTCATCGTTAGTCGTTACATGTAAATGTTGTTTTGAAACCTTTAGGTTAACGATCTTGTTAAATGTTGTTAACCCAATGTTTATAATATCAAAAGAGATTTTAAATTATTATATTATCATGATATTATGATGTACGAATATCTCTTAATATGATATATATACATTAAATGTCGTTACAACGATAATCGTTACATATATGTCTCGTTTCAAAATCATTAAGTTAGTAGTCTTGTTTTTACATATGTAGTTCATTGTTAATATACTTAATGATATGTTTACTTATCATAATATCATTTTAACTATATATATAACCATATATATGTCATCATATAGTTTTTACAAGTTTTAACGTTCGTGAATCACCGGTCAACTTGGGTGGTCAATTGTCTATATGAAACCTATTTCAATTAATCAAGTCTTAACAAGTTTGATTGCTTAACATGTTGGAAACATTTAATCATGTAAATATCAATCTCAATTAATATATATAAACATGGAAAAGTTCGGGTCACTACAGTACCTACCCGTTAAATAAATTTCGTCCCGAAATTTTAAGCTGTTGAAGGTGTTGACGAATCTTCTGGAAATTGATGCTGGTATTTCTTCTTCATCTGATCTTCACACTCCCAGGTGAACTCGGGTCCTCTACGAGCATTCCATCGAACCTTAACAATTGGTATCTTGTTTTGCTTAAGTCTTTTAACCTCACGATCCATTATTTCGACGGGTTCTTCGATGAATTGGAGTTTTTCGTTGATTTGGATTTCATCTAACGGAATAGTGAGATCTTCTTTAGCAAAACATTTCTTCAAATTCGAGACGTGGAAAGTGTTATGTACAGCCGCGAGTTGTTGAGGTAACTCAAGTCGGTAAGCTACTGGTCCGACACGATCAATAATCTTGAATGGTCCAATATACCTTGGATTTAATTTCCCTCGTTTACCAAATCGAACAACGCCTTTCCAAGGTGCAACTTTAAGCATGACCATCTCTCCAATTTCAAATTCTATATCTTTTCTTTTAATGTCAGCGTAGCTCTTTTGTCGACTTTGGGCGGTTTTCAACCGTTGTTGAATTTGGATGATCTTCTCGGTAGTTTCTTGTATAATCTCCGGACCCGTAATCTGTCTATCCCCCACTTCACTCCAACAAATCGGAGACCTGCACTTTCTACCATAAAGTGCTTCAAACGGCGCCATCTCAATGCTTGAATGGTAGCTGTTGTTGTAGGAAAATTCTGCTAATGGTAGATGTCGATCCCAACTGTTTCCGAAATCAATAACACATGCTCGTAGCATGTCTTCAAGCGTTTGTATCGTCCTTTCGCTCTGCCCATCAGTTTGTGGATGATAGGCAGTACTCATGTCTAGACGAGTTCCTAATGCTTGCTGTAATGTCTGCCAGAATCTTGAAATAAATCTGACATCCCTATCAGAGATAATAGAGATTGGTATTCCATGTCTGGAGATGACTTCCTTCAAATACAGTCGTGCTAACTTCTCCATCTTGTCATCTTCTCTTATTGGCAGGAAGTGTGCTGATTTGGTGAGACGATCAACTATTACCCAAATAGTATCAAAACCACTTGCAGTCCTTGGCAATTTAGTGATGAAATCCATGGTAATGTTTTCCCATTTCCATTCCGGGATTTCGGGTTGTTGAAGTAGACCTGATGGTTTCTGATGCTCAGCTTTGACCTTAGAACACGTCAAACATTCTCCTACATATTTAGCAACATCGGCTTTCATACCCGGCCACCAAAAATGTTTCTTGAGATCCTTGTACATCTTCCCCGATCCAGGATGTATTGAGTATCTGGTTTTATGAGCTTCTCTAAGTACCATTTCTCTCATATCTCCAAATTTTGGTACCCAAATCCTTTCAGCCCTATACCGGGTTCCGTCTTCCCGAATATTAAGATGTTTCTCCGATCCTTTGGGTATTTCATCCTTTAAATTTCCCTCTTTTAAAACTCCTTGTTGCGCCTCCTTTATTTGAGTAGTAAGGTTATTATGAATCATTATATTCATAGATTTTACTCGAATGGGTTCTCTGTCCTTCCTGCTCAAGGCATCGGCTACCACATTTGCCTTCCCCGGGTGGTAACGAATCTCAAAGTCGTAATCATTCAACAATTCAATCCACCTACGCTGCCTCATATTCAGTTGTTTCTGATTAAATATGTGTTGAAGACTTTTGTGGTCGGTATATATAATACTTTTAACCCCATATAAGTAGTGCCTCCAAGTCTTTAATGCAAAAACAACCGCTCCTAATTTCAAATCATGCGTCGTATAATTTTGTTCGTGAATCTTCAATTGTCTAGACGCATAAGCAATCACCTTCGTTCGTTGCATTAATACACAACCGAGACCTTACTTTGATGCGTCACAATAAATCACAAAATCATCATTCCCTTCAGGCAATGACAATATAGGTGCCGTAGTTAGCTTTTTCTTCAATAACTGAAACGCTTTCTCTTGTTCATCATTCCATTCAAATTTCTTCCCTTTATGCGTTAATGCAGTCAAGGGTTTTGCTATTCTGGAAAAGTCTTGGATGAACCTTCTGTAGTAACCAGCTAGTCCTAAAAACTGGCGTATGTGTTTCGGAGTTTTCGGGGTTTCCCACTTTTCAACAGTTTCTATCTTTGCCGGATCCACCTTAATACCTTCTTTGTTCACTATGTGACCGAGGAATTGAACTTCTTCCAACCAAAATGCACACTTTGAAAACTTAGCGTACAATTCTTCCTTCCTCAATACTTCTAACACCTTTCTCAAATGTTCACCGTGTTCTTGGTCATTCTTTGAGTAAATAAGTATGTCATCAATGAAAACAATGACAAACTTGTCAAGGTATGGTCCACACACTCGGTTCATAAGGTCCATGAACATAGCGGGTGCATTAGTTAAACCAAACGGCATGACCATAAACTCGTAATGACCGTAACGTGTTCTGAAAGCAGTCTTTGGAATATCATCTTCTTTCACCCGCATTTGATGATACCCGGAACGTAAGTCAATCTTTGAATAAACAGACGAGCCTTGTAGTTGATCAAATAAGTCGTCGATTCTCGGTAGTGGGTAGCGGTTCTTGATGGTAAGTTTGTTCAACTCTCGGTAGTCGATACACAACCTGAATGTACCATCTTTCTTCTTGACAAACAAAACAGGAGCTCCCCACGGTGATGTACTTGGTCGAATGAAACCACGCTCTAAAAGTTCTTGTAATTGGCTTTGCAGTTCTTTCATCTCGTTGGGTGCGAGTCTGTAAGGAGCACGAGCTATTGGTGCAGCTCCTGGTACAAGATCTATTTGAAATTCAACGGATCGATGTGGGGGTAATCCCGGTAATTCTTTCGGAAATACATCGGGAAATTCTTTTGCGACGGGGACATCATTGATGCTCTTTTCTTCAGTTTGTACTTTCTCGACGTGTGCTAGAACAGCATAGCAACCTTTTCTTATTAGTTTTTGTGCCTTCAAATTACTAATAAGATGTAGCTTCGTGTTGCCCTTTTCTCCGTACACCATTAAGGGTTTTCCTTTTTCTCGTATAATGCGAATTGCATTTTTGTAACAAACGATCTCTGCTTTCACTTCTTTCAACCAGTCCATACCGATTATCACATCAAAACTCCCTAACTCTACTGGTATCAAATCAATCTTAAATGTTTCGCTAACCAGTTTAATTTCTCGATTCCGACATATATTATCTGCTGAAATTAATTTACCATTTGCTAATTCGAGTAAAAATTTACTATCCAAAGGCGTCAATGGACAACTTAATTTAGCACAAAAATCTCTACTCATTTAGCTTCTATCCGCACCCGAATCAAATAAAACGTAAGCAGATTTATTGTCAATAAGAAACGTACCCGTAACAAGCTCCAGGTCTTCTTGTGCCTCTGCCGCATTAATATTGAAAACTCTTCCGCGGCCTTGTCCATTCGTGTTCTCCTGGTTCGGGCAATTTCTAATAATGTGGCCCGGTTTTCCACATTTATAACAAACTACATTGGCATAACTTGCTCCGACACTACTTGCTCCGCCATTACTCGTTCCGACACCATTTGTTCCTTTCGTTCTATTAACCCCTGGTCCGTTGACCTCACACTTCGCCGCGCTATGACCATTTCTTTTACACTTGTTGCAAAATTTGGTGCAGAACCCCGAGTGATACTTTTCACACCTTTGGCATAGCTGCTTCTGATTATTGTTGTTGTTGCGGTTATTATTGTTGTTGAGATGATTGTTGTAGTTGCTGTTGCTGTTGTTGTTGTTGTTGTTGTTGTTGGGCCGTTTGTTGTAGTTGCGATTGATGTTGCGATTGTTGGGATAATTGTTGCGATTGCTGTTGTTGTTGTATTGGTGATTCTTATTACCGTTTTCCTCCCACTTTCTTTTGACTTGCTTCACATTGGCCTCTTCAGCATTCTGTTCTTTAATTCTTTCTTCAATCTGGTTCACTAGTTTGTGAGCCATTCTACATGCCTGTTGTATGGAGGCGGGCTCGTGTGAACTTATATCTTCTTGGATTCTTTCCGGTAATCCTTTCACAAACGCGTCGATCTTCTCTTCCTCATCTTCGAATGCTCCCGAACACAATAGGCACAATTCTGTGAATCGTCTTTCGTACGTGGTAATATCAAATCCTTGGGTTCGTAACCCTCTAAGTTCTGTCTTGAGCTTATTGACCTCGGTTCTGGGACGGTACTTCTCGTTCATCAAGTGCTTGAATGCTGACCACGGTAGTGCGTACGCATCGTCTTGTCCCACTTACTCTAGATAGGTATTCCACCATGTTAACGCAGAACCTGTGAAGGTATGCGTAGCGTACTTCACTTTGTCCTCTTCAGTACACTTACTTATGGCAAACACCGATTCGACCTTCTCGGTCCACCGTTTCAATCCGATCGGTCCTTCGGTTCCATCAAATTCTAAAGGTTTGCAGGCAGTGAATTCTTTGTAGGTGCATCTTACACGATTTCCTCTACTGCTAGATCCAAGGTTATTGTTGGTATGTAGCGCAGCCTGTACTGCGGCTATGTTTGAAGCTAGAAAAGTACGGAATTCCTCTTCATTCATATTCACAGTGTGTCGAGTAGTCGGTGCCATTTCCTTTAAAATAGTCAAATGGAACAAGTTAATCATACAGAATATTAAGAGTAGTTAATAGTATTTCGTAGCATAATATGAACTCATTTATAAAAGCTTTTTCTTCATATTAGCGTTTTATAAGTTTAAATTCGGGTAGTACCTACCCGTTAAGTTCATACTTAGTAGCTAATATACAATTCAACTACTACAATTCTATATGAAAAACTGATTATAATAATATTTCGCGTTCAAACTTTTTCACAATATTTTACAAACTTACAATACCGCTTATTTTACATATAGCATGAAATATAGCACACAATAAATTTGATACAAGATGGTTGTGAAGATAATTCTAGCTAGTACACAAGTCGTTCAGCAAAGGCAATAAAGACACGTAATTCATACGTCCAGAAACAAGTCATGCATTCTGGTTTTACTAGGATTACTTCCCATCCTTGGTCTTGTGGAACATAACCGTTATGGCAGTTGATAAGACAGCGTGTTGTAACGTCGTCAAAGGGACGAGGGTTACGTAATGTCCAACAGTCCCGTAACAATCTAAAAACCTCATTTCTTACCCCAATTACCGACTCCGTCACTTGTGGAAACGTTTTGTTTAATAGTTGTAGCCCGATGTTCTTGTTCTCGCTTTGGTGAGAAGCGAACATTACTAATCTGTAAGCATAACATGCTTCTTTATGTTGCATGTTAGCCGCTTTTTCTAAATCACGAAGTCCAATATTCGGATATATTGAGTCAAAATAATTTCTTAACCCGTTGCGTAAAATAGCATTTGGGTTCCCCGCAATATATGCGTCAAAGTAAACACATCGTAACTTATGGGTTTCCCAATGTGATATCCCCCATCTTTCAAACGAAAGTCTCTTATAAACCAAGACATTCTTGGAACGTTCTTCGAATGTCTTACACACTGATCTCGCCTTAAATAGTTGTGCCGAGGAATTCTGACCGACTCTAGACAAGATTTCATCAATCATGTCTCCGGGTAGGTCTCTTAAAATATTGGGTTGTCTATCCATTTTGTGTTTTTAAACTGTAAAATAGACAAGAGTTAGATTCATAAAAAAATACTTATTAATACAAGCAATTTTTACATATATCATAAAGCATAAGCACACTATATTACATATATTACACCACACGAATACAACTATCTTATTCCGACTCGCTCGTTTCTTCTTCTTCGGTTTTGGTTCGTTTTGCCAAGTTTCTAGGGATATATGATGTTCCCCTAATACGAGCCGTAATTTTCCACATTGGTTTAGAAAAACCTGGTGGTTTAGAGGTTCCCGGGTCATTGTTACAACTTAAGGACTTCGGGGGTTGACAATACATATAAAGTTCATCGGGGTTGGAATTAGATTTCTCTATTTTTATGCCCTTTCCCTTATTATTTTCTTTTGCCTTTTTAAATTCGGTTGGGGTAATTTCTATAACATCATCGGAATTCTCGTCGGAATCCGATTCATCGGAGAATTGGTAATCCTCCCAATATTTTGCTTCCTTGGCGGAAACACCATTGACCATAATTAACCTTGGTCGGTTGGTTGATGATTTTCTTTTACTTAACCGTTTTATTATTTCCCCCACCGGTTCTATTTCTTCATCCGGTTCCGATTCTTCTTCCGGTTCCGATTCTTCTTCCGGTTCCGACTCTTCTTCCGGTTCCTCTTCGGGAACTTGTGAATCAGTCCACGAATCATTCCAATTTACATTTGACTCTTCATTATTATTAGGTGAGTCAATGGGACTTGTTCTAGAGGTAGACATCTATCACATAATATCAAACGCGTTAAGAGATTAATATATCACATAATATTCACATGTTAAAAATATATAGTTTCCAACAAAATTTGTTAAGCAATCATTTTTCAAGTAAACACGGTCGAAGTCCAGACTCACTAATGCATCCTAACAAATTCGATAAGACACACTAATGCAAAATTCTGGTTCTCTAAGACCAACGCTCGGATACCAACTGAAATGTCCCGTTCTTATTGATTAAAAACGTTCCATATTAATTGATTTCGTTGCGAGGTTTTGACCTCTATATGAGACGTTTTTCAAAGACTGCATTCATTTTAAAACAAACCATAACCTTTATTTCATCAATAAAGGTTTAAAAAGCTTTACGTAGATTATCAAATAATGATAATCTAAAATATCCTGTTTACACACGACCATTACATAATGGTTTACAATACAAATATGTTACAACAAAATAAGTTTCTTGAATGCAGTTTTTACACAATATCATACAAGCATGGACTCCAAATCTCGTCCTTATTTAAGTATGCGACAGCGGAAGCTCTTAATAATCACCTGAGAATAAACATGCTTAAAACGTCAACAAAAATGTTGGTGAGTTATAGGTTTAATCTATATATATCAAATCATAATAATAGACCACAAGATTTCATATTTCAATACATCCCATACATAGAGATAAAAATCATTCATATGGTGAACACCTGGTAACTGACATTAACAAGATGCATATATAAGAATATCCCCATCATTCCGGGACACCCTTCGGATATGATATAAATTTCGAAGTACTAAAGCATCCGGTACTTTGGATGGGGTTTGTTAGGCCCAATAGATCTATCTTTAGGATTCGCGTCAATTAGGGTGTCTGTTCCCTAATTCTTAGATTACCAGACTTAATAAAAAGGGGCATATTCGATTTCGATAATTCAACCATAGAATGTAGTTTCACGTACTTGTGTCTATTTTGTAAATCATTTATAAAACCTGCATGTATTCTCATCCCAAAAATATTAGATTTTAAAAGTGAGACTATAACTCACTTTCACAGATTTTTACTTCGTCGGGAAGTAAGACTTGGCCACTGGTTGATTCACGAACCTATAACAATATATACATATATATATATCAAAGTATGTTCAAAATATATTTACAACACTTTTAATATATTTTGATGTTTTAAGTTTATTAAGTCAGCTGTCCTCGTTAGTAACCTACAACTAGTTGTCCACAGTTAGATGTACAGAAATAAATTGATAAATATTATCTTGAATCAATCCACGACCCAGTGTATACGTATCTCAGTATTGATCACAACTCAAACTATATATATTTTGGAATCAACCTCAACCCTGTATAGCTAACTCCAACATTCACATATAGAGTGTCTATGGTTGTTCCGAAATATATATAGATGTGTCGACATGATAGGTCGAAACATTGTATACGTGTCTATGGTATCTCAAGATTACATAATATACAATACAAGTTGATTAAGTTATGGTTGGAATAGATTTGTTACCAATTTTCACGTAGCTGAAATGAGAAAAATTATCCAATCTTGTTTTACCCATAACTTCTTCATTTTAAATCCGTTTTGAGTGAATCAAATTGCTATGGTTTCATATTGAACTCTATTTTATGAATCTAAACAGAAAAGTATAGGTTTATAGTCGGAAAAATAAGTTACAAGTCATTTTTGTAAAGGTAGTCATTTCAGTCGAAAGAACGACGTCTAGATGACCATTTTAGAAAACATACTTCCACTTTGAGTTTAACCATAATTTTTGGATATAGTTTCATGTTCATAATAAAAATCATTTTCTCAGAATAACAACTTTTAAATCAAATATTATCATAGTTTTTAATTAACTAACCCAAAACAGCCCGCGGTGTTACTACGACGGCGTAAATCCGGTTTTACGGTGTTTTTTGTGTTTCCAGGTTTTAAATCATTAAGTTAGCATATCATATAGATATAGAACATGTGTTTAGTTGATTTTAAAAGTCAAGTTAGAAGGATTAACTTTTGTTTGCGAACAAGTTTAGAATTAACTAAACTATGTTCTAGTGATTACAAGTTTAAACCTTCGAATAAGATAGCTTTATATGTATGAATCGAATGATGTTATGAACATCATTACTACCTTAAGTTCCTTGGATAAACCTACTGGAAAAGGGAAAAATGGATCTAGCTTCAATGGATCCTTGGATGGCTCGAAGTTCTTGAAGCAAAATCATGACACGAAAACAAGTTCAAGTAAGATCATCACTTGAAATAAGATTGTTATAGTTATAGAAATTGAACCAAAGTTTGAATATGATTATTACCTTGTATTAGAATGATAACCTACTGTAATAAACAAAGATTTCTTGAGGTTGGATGATCACCTTACAAGATTGGAAGTGAGCTAGCAAACTTGAAAGTATTCTTGATTTTATGTAACTAGAACTTGTAGAATATATGAAGAACACTTAGAACTTGAAGATAGAACTTGAGAGAGATTAATTAGATGAAGAAAATTGAAGAATGAAAGTGTTTGTAGGTGTTTTTGGTCGTTGGTGTATGGATTAGATATAAAGGATATGTAATTTTGTTTTCATGTAAATAAGTCATGAATGATTACTCATATTTTTGTAATTTTATGAGATATTTCATGCTAGTTGCCAAATGATGGTTCCCACATGTGTTAGGTGACTCACATGGGCTGCTAAGAGCTGATCATTGGAATGTATATACCAATAGTACATACATCTAAAAGCTGTGTATTGTACGAGTACGAATACGGGTGCATACGAGTAGAATTGTTGATGAAACTGAACGAGGATGTAATTGTAAGCATTTTTGTTAAGTAGAAGTATTTTGATAAGTGTATTGAAGTCTTTCAAAAGTGTATAAATACATATTAAAACACTACATGTATATACATTTTAACTGAGTCGTTAAGTCATCGTTAGTCGTTACATGTAAATGTTGTTTTGAAACCTTTAGGTTAACGATCTTGTTAAATGTTGTTAACCCAATGTTTATAATATCAAAAGAGATTTTAAATTATTATATTATCATGATATTATGATGTACGAATATCTCTTAATATGATATATATACATTAAATGTCGTTACAACGATAATCGTTACATATATGTCTCGTTTCAAAATCATTAAGTTAGTAGTCTTGTTTTTACATATGTAGTTCATTGTTAATATACTTAATGATATGTTTACTTATCATAATATCATGTTAACTATATATATAACCATATATATGTCATCATATAGTTTTTACAAGTTTTAACGTTCGTGAATCACCGGTCAACTTGGGTGGTCAATTGTCTGTATGAAACCTATTTCAATTAATCAAGTCTTAACAAGTTTGATTGCTTAACATGTTGGAAACATTTAATCATGTAAATATCAATCTCAATTAATATATATAAACATGGAAAAGTTCGGGTCACTACACAGTACAAATACATATCATTAAGTTTTTTGCATCAGTAAAGATATAAAGCTACTAAAATAAAGTGATGGACAACTTACTTTGGGAAAAAAATAATAAAATGATGGGCATAACTGTTAGTCTAGTGATAAACCTACATATACCTTTTAGAAATCATGAAGAAAAGATGGCGAAAATGTGTGGTAGATCGTGAGAAGCATAAAAAAGAAACCCTAAAATGAGAGGATGAAGAAGGTGGAGATCGCCAGAAGCATCCAGGAAAAATTTCTGGTTGGTGGTAAATAAATTTGGTGGAATCTTCTGGAGGGTTTTAGAGAAGGCAGAAGGGGGTGCGAAGTTACGAAAATATCCTTAAAGGGGTAGTAGGCACTTGTGTGTACAATTCCATAAGCATAAGGTGTAAGTGATTTAAGCTTGTGAGGGTACAATTCATTACCCCTTTATCATTTAGATAAAGGGATAATATTCACGTGGAAGTATTATTGTAGACCCTTATAGGATATCGTATAACAGATTTGATCCTTGAAGTTTATTTATTGGCAGTTGGCACCACACCTTAATCATTAGAATCATACTCCTACTTTAGGTTTGAGTATGAATTATAAAATCATCAAAAAGATATTAAGTTGCGTTTGATAAAATATAATGATTAAACGCTTAAGAGTTCACGATTTAATTAATTAAAAAATTCTAATTAAATGTGATCAACAATAATATATTTGATAATATTCGAAATGAACACTTTGAATGACGTAAAATTAACATGTTGACCGTGTAAATGAATACGTAAATGAATATAAATGCCCGGTAAGAGTCATGGATATAATATAAGAAGGATATTAAAGAAAAATTGAGATGTTGAATGATTAAGATAATATTTTAACTTTTAACGGACATTTTATTATCATTCAACATTATTTATCATTCAGATGTTAAAACACGTTGAATACTGAATGTTTCAACATTCGGTGTTGAATCATTTAATCAGAAACATACTAAGAGAGTTGTGGATATTGACGCTAATTATAAAAACTTAAAGATCATGTAAAGATAATAATAGTTCGGATGTTACATATGAATTGAATAGCTCATTGTAATCCTGATGTTAACTAACATTCTCGACACTAAAGATTTTTAACTATCTATCTAGATTCAATTTCGAGTGACGACATAATTTAAATCAAAAAGCTCAAATTTCTAGTCAGAATAACGCTGAAAAATTGAGATACACAATGATATACAAAAAGAGTTAACACATCATATGGCTCAGGGGCGGACCTTTATGGAGAATGGTGGGGCACTCGCTCCAGTTGGATTTTTTTTTAAGAAAAAAGATACACTTGAAAAAAAAAATTACTAAAAAATGAGGGTTTTTTTTTTATTGTTTGCTCCAATTGTCAATGGAAAAATTAATAAATTTTTATACCCGCCTCATTCACGATCGGGGCAAGTTCCACCACTGATATGGCCCACCTTATAAACGAACTTTATAGATTAATCTTTGTAAAACTAGACTTTGCTCATTTGGATAACCAGTATGCACATATTTTGATTGTTGATGCTGGTCTAGAGAATCACTAGTTAATATGGAGACCAAAGTGGTAATTTTCCATAGATGTGGGCCATCTGCGTCTTATTTGAAAACAAGTAAACTCACCAACTTTGTTTATTGTATAATTGAAAATTTTAAAATATATAAATAAAAATAAATGAAGATCAAGTTGAGCAAGTTGCATGACATTTTATAATACCAATGGGAAAGTGGGCCTCTAAAAACACCAGTTCCAGACGAGCCTTCTTTGTTCCTGAATCATCCTCCCTACTTGCTTAATAGTTTATTACAGTATTATTTTAATCCGAATTGAACCCAATAATTGTACATTGCTTTATATTAAAAAGTTTATTCCATTTTTGTGTACACGATTGATTAGTTTAACATTTTCACCAAGGATAATGGACTTGTATTTAGTAAATATTAGTAGTATATTATACTGATCGATATTGTTGAATTAAAAAATATTTCTGTCGTTAAAAAGTTTAATTGTCGAATGAATATCGATTATATATTTATCTAGAGTTTAAAAATAACACTCAATGTATAATAGATTAATAGATAAGGCGAAGTAGGCATTGCCCGAATGGTTCCTCAACTTTTTTTTCTTCTTTGGACAGCGATTGGGATCACTCGAGGGGGACTAAACCACCGGTTGCGATCATCTCCTGTTTCGATTATGCCGATGCAGCGATAATAACCTTGCCTGCTGTCCGGGAGGAAACCTTGAAACCGATCCAAGGGCACGACCAAGTAAAACCCCCATCCCCTTTACCCCCAAACGATATGGGAAAGGTGTCATGGGTGGATACTTCACCTCAGGGATGAAATTGTGTTTTTTATATGTAGCCAACGAGAATCGAACTACTGACCTCCCCTAAAGAAGGCAAGCCACCAACCGCTGGACCACATCACAACTTCCTTAATTAATTTGGATATTTGATGGAATTCGAAGCAGGTTCAATCTTTAAAGGGGAGTCTTCCCAATGCAGTTTTTCCCATACACGTGACACGGATATGATATGGTAAGTGGTACTCGATGTAAACTTTCGTTGGTAACTCCTAACATCGTGTTATAAAATTGTGTAATAGATAAGATCATAAGAATAAGCAGTTGACTACAGGAAATATTCTCTCAATAAAAATGTTTTTTGTTAGGTGAACTAAAGAGATGTGAATCAGAAATGACGGTGAGTTTTATAATTTTTCTGTTCCATTTTTATTTTCAATTGATTCTTGTATTATTTTAGGCTAGGTTGTTTCAAAAGAAATATTACAGTAATATTTAGAGATTTTTACCCGAATTTTCCAAACATGGATATCAGAATATATTACTACGAAATTAGAAATAATTTACTCCATATATAAACACAAACGTTTAAACACACAATTTTTCGCATTATCTTGTAGGATGCAACTTCAAGGCCTACTTAAAATTTGAACCAGATTTCTTTCTTATTCCTATTGCTATTGTAACTAAGACCACAATTTGTATACTAGTAACATAATACTCCGTACTTCCGTAGTAAACACGGATGAACGAAATCACAGTTTTGCTCTAACGTGGCAATTTCGTAATAACAGTATATATATAATTGCAAATCAGATATGTTAATTGTTACCTTCACAAGTTTTCTAAGTTTTGTTATAAAAAAAAAAAAAAAGGTAGAGATTAAGAGGATAAGACTGCTCATTAAAAACTAAAAAATAAATCACACCAAATTTAAAGAAATTTATCCAAAGGATCAACACCGATCAAGCACCACCACAAGTTTTAACCGTTCGCACACTAAAAGAAATCAAAAAACTTAAAAATAACAAATTCACTTAAAACTTTATCTCTCTCTCTCTCTCTCTCTCTCTCTATATATATATATATATATATATATATATATATATATATATATATATATATATATATATATATATATATATATATATATATATATATATATGCTCCAAACCCTTTTTAGGGGAGATTAGTGTTTCGACCCCGGTTGACTACATATTAAAAACACAATTTCATCCCTGCCATGAAGTATTCACGCATGACACTCATCCCATATCGTTTGGGGTAGTAAATAGGAGGGGGTTTTACTTGGTCGTGCCTTTGGATCGGTTTCAAGGTTTCCTCCCGAGCAGCGATGAGGGCGGGTTTATTATCGTTGCATCGGCATAGTTGAAATGAGAGATGATCGCAACGGGTGGTTTAGTCCCCAATTCCACTAAATTGAAAGAACCGTCCTTTTTTTATGGTATGAAGAGTATTTGAGTGATTCAATCACATTAATAATTTGCAATGTTATTAGGGAAGAATCGCGGATGAGTGTTGATTTCAAAATTCAAATTTGAGTGAGAAAGAATAGTGGATTAAATCGTATGAAATACAATGGAAGGTGTAACGTAAATGCCCTGATTTTATGGAGCCATTTAAATGTATAGTTACTGTAATGTGATACTAATATGTTTTAAGGGTATATAAGTCTTTTAATTTAGATGCCTAAAATTTATTAGTAATTAAAATGTGTTATGTGAATGGATGGATAGATTAGTGTGTTCTATTACCCTTATATACTAATTGTCACCCTAATTTTGGTCGTTTCAGTCACCAAATGCCCACAAACGACATCTCTCACCCCATTAAAAAATTCTCTGCTTCGTTTCCTCTCTTCCAGATATTTCTCCACACCTCTCCATATCCTTCCACAGATTTCCCATATAAGAAAACCACCCCAGATCTCCATCAAAATTACACTATGTGGTGACCCCGCTATCGTTGCTGTTACCATGACATCGGCGGTACCACCAACAACGACATTGTGACCGATTTATTGTTGCAGGAACTATAGGGTTTCAATAATTTGTTTCACATATTTCGGTGGGAATGCGTGACGAGCAGAGGTTTCTTTACCCGTTTTCTTAAATCAATAAAGTAAGAATTTTTCCTTCACCTTCATTTAGGGATTTTTTGTTTTATGTCTTCTAGTGTTTAGTTTTGGAACCTAGATGGTGTTGTTGCTAGGTTTTTTCATTAAACAAACCTATTTATTGTTGCAGGAACCATGTTGCTTTTCGAATTTGTGTTTTGTGGCGAGTTTATTTCAATTAAGATTTGTTGTTGTTATCATATGCTTGATGCTTTCGTTATGGTCACAAGGTTTGCAGGGTTACGAATTCAAATCTGGGCTGTGAAGCTGCGTTGGCAAAATGGTGGATTAGTTCAGTGGAAACGAGTTAAAAGGGTGCTTGGAAAATTGGTTTAAAGATTTCACTAAAAAGTATGGATTAATGTAAACCCTTAGTCCACATACATACACTACCTATAGTCTATACTAGAAAAATGAGGACCGCGCGTTGCGGCGGTTACAATGAGGTAGACGTTGGTTCTTTTTCGTAATACCTGACATTAATTATATTATCCGATCATATACAAAATGTATACATAGCTTATATTTTCTGGCTAAGCAAGCAAAATGGCCATGCATATGTACACAACTAATGTTTCGCTCATTTGCTATCTGATATTGTCGATAGAGTTGTCCAGCAACCAGCTGCTACATCCGATTTTGACATCCGTTTAAAATATGTTTACATTCAAGAATAGCAAACATATTATATATCGTTTTCAAGATTATCGGGAACTTTCAACCTACGGGTCCGCAAAATAGGCTCGAAAGTCATTTTAACACATTTACCTAAAATGACACCAAGATGAGTTAACGACCCAAATTCTTATCCATAATACCCAAATGACTCAAATCTGGATCATAATTTCACACCTTAACCAAAATAAGCTCAAAACCCATTTCAAAAATACCAAACCTGTTGTAAATCACATTTCTAATAAACTATAAACTATGACATGATAATAATGTAACAAATTTTTAACAAATTAATTAACAAATTTTAAATTAAATACATATATCAAGTAACAAATTTTTAACAAATTAATTCTTAGTATAGATAAGGGGACTCAATGAATTAAAATACCAATTAGCATATGGGAGTAAGATACACATCGTTGAACATCTTTTTTTTTTTTTTTGGTATTTTTTAGGACTCATAGAACACAACGTACAATTTGTAACAATCAATAACATAATAATAAAGTTAGAAACAAATTAGATAACCTATATAAAAACTGAAGAAACAAAAACATCACCTTTACAAAAAGGCTATCAAATCTGTTGAATATACCTAAATCATCAGGAAAAAGTAAAAGACGATAAGTATAAAAAAGGTATAAAACTGACCTGTGGAATTTTCTTCCTTTTGTTGTGGTTGGTGGGAAATCGTATTGAAATAAAAGATGAAGGAAGCATACGGCGTCGCATTTGGCCCAAAGCTTCTGCAATTGGAAAAACATAATCATCCCCAATTCCTCCACTCGTTAATCAATATATTGGTAGTCCTCAAGCAAATAATGGTTTTTTATATAAAAGATAACAATTCTAACAGTGCATCACGAATAGTTTTTTTTTTTTTTTTTAGAAAAGCTCTAAGTTTTAATAATAACAGCAACGCAAAAGCTATACAAAACTAACACCTATGTTCACGGGAAGCGAACTAAAATGAGCTCCAGAAAAAATACAATAAAATGACATGTCATACAGCTTGCAGCATGCCATTACACCATTACAACTATCATTACAAAAGGCACCAAACCATTACAACTAACACCAATTATACTAACCCTTGTTTATGAATATGATACTTTTCGGATTGGGTTTCCATTCTTCTAGATCGCCTTCGAGCCTAGTGTTGATGGCGATTTTACTTGACGGTTGAATAATTATTGTAGCGACCCGACCAAATCGTCATTGACGGCGCCGACTACTTAGGTCCCGTTACGTGGTCGTAGTCCCTATATGAGACTCGTTTGACCAAAATTATGTCGCGTTCATTTGAAACGTATCATGCTTACAAGGTTTAGTTTACAAAACCGTTCGACGACAAGTTTAAGTTTACAAGAGTATAAAGTATAAATGAAATAACTTGCAACATAATTAGTTGAAAATCACGGTTTGCTATAAATAGCGAAAGTATGTAGACAAAAGTTTGAATCCAAAGGTGCTATCACTAGCGTATGTATGTATGTATGCTTGACTCCAAGCAAGTAATCAAAGTGTGCGGAAGCATGTATCAAGTAGCCAAGTATGAACCTGAGAAACATATAGAAAACTGTCAACGAAAAATGTTGGTGAAATCATAGGTGTTTTAGTAAACGTTGTATTTGAACCACAAGATTTAGTATAAGATGATTATCAAAATCATTTGCATTCCAAAGTTGTTGTTTGTATCCCGGGCACCCAATTATCAAACTTAACTGTTTTGCACCCTTTGCGTAGTGTTAGAACATACACTAGACCCGAAAATATATTTCATCCGCTAATGGTAGCGAACCGTCCGAATGAGGCTCGTCAAGCCCATGTGATCACATAATATAAGTTCACGTTTACACCCTGCAAGTGTAACTAATGATAATTGAATTGAGGCTTTTTGTTCAAACCCGTACGTGGAATGTTCGTTTTCGTACTTGTGTTCAATGTATAAAAGTATGATACGTATATGTTTCTCATCCCATAGTTTAAAGCATAAAAGTTGTTTGAAAGATGGGACTATGATCTCACCTCGAGTGCACGAGTATAAAAGTACTTCACAAAGTAAACGTGTGCATGATAGTTGCTTAGCCTTGACCTAAACAAATAAGTTGTATCAATTAACCGGTTACGACACAAGGTCGGGTGAAATGTGTTCAATTAGTCCTATGACTCGTTACGACTCGATTAAATATAGCATGTGAATCAATTTGTCAAGTTTAATGCAAGATACAAGTATAGAAACAAGTTAGGAAGGTTGCATAATCATTTGGTTAAGTTTGACAAAAAGTTAAATTTTGGTCGGTCAAAGTCAACGAAAAAGTCAACACATTCGGGTCGGGTCCCGAACTATTTTTCTGAGGTTTTTAATCATATATGAGCATGTTAGAACAAGTTACATGTGAATCGGAGGTACGTAGCATAGCAAACATTATTCAAAAATCGACAAAGTTGGACAGACCACTTTGGCGCGCCGCGCGGGTATATGGCGCGCCGCGCCATTACCTGTGCAGAGAAATCTGGCAGTTTTTAAGTTTTATGCACGAACCTAACTTCAAATACCCATAAATCCTAAACCGTAAACATCCAAAATAAGTATCTTATATCGTTGGAAAGGTATTTTGACAAGGAATACAACTAACCACTTTTCATCAAGCAAAAACATCATTTACAATAGCCGAAATCTCGTCAAGTGGTCATTAAATGTTCAAAACCATCGTTTCAAGTTTACAAAACGCATTTTAAGATTCGGGAATGCAATTCACACATATGATATGCCGTTTTGAAGGTAATGAAACATACGTTACAACTATACATTTACAATTTACATTTCATGGCATTCAAGCATCAAAAAGTTCGTTTTAAGTCTATCAAACCCTAACCAAAATCCACAAAAATCAATATTCATGTTTTTAAAGTTTTCTTAATCAACCTACGCATCAAAACGAAGCTAGTGATACTAGTAACACAATTAAAACATGAACTTTAACAATTTAACAACATTAACTCATCCAAAATTAAAGATTTAGCACACCCATTTCAAATGTTCAAACTAGTTACTTAAAACAACGAATCGAGCAAACAAAACATATATTCATGTTATACACGAGCCATAGACACTAACTAACACCATTTCAAGTATATAAAATGAATTTAGAGAAATTTAGTGTTTTAGAAATGTTACCCAAACGAGATGAAATTGGTACCAAAATGTAGAGGATGAAGAGAGGATCACGAATATGTAATTTGTTTTGATGTTTGCCTCTTGATCCGGATTTAGATGATGATTTTTGTGAGTTGGGTGTTTAAGTTCAAAAATGGAAGGTGAAGAGAGAAAGAGGAGAAGGAGGTGAGAAGGTGGGTGGAGATGAATGGGTGGATGAGGTGGGTTGACTAGTTGACCTAGTCAACTAGTTTGCCCACTTGGCAACCTCGGTCCCTCAAGTTTCAAAGCGGGTGCGTGAATTCACCAAACGAATATTTTAAAAGCGCTCGAGTAAACGAGTGATGTTATAATTAAATAACGGAAATATTATGAACGTTTGTCAACGGAATCTACGAATATAAATAACGAAAGATATTATTAAAAAAAAGATAGTGTTAAAAATAAATTTAACGAAAAAATGCGGGATGTTACAATTATGAACGAACTAACCTTTAGACTAAAACCACCCGGATTGGCGCCGTTTCAAACCTGCAAAAATAAAAAGAGTACTTACCAACTGTAATCGTAGCAGAAACAGAGAATACATAATTCAAAAGTAAGCTTTTGAACTACATAATGTTGCACATAAAGGGAAGCAAAGGTATCAGTAAATCTGTAGTAGATTTGAGCTATATGGAGTGACACCGGCTTAATGGGTAAAATATCAAATAACAACTATTACCCAATAACGTAGCATGTAACAACAGTTCGCAACACATGTAAATAATTGATAATTAAACCTACAAAATTAACATGCTCGAGAAACACAAAATATCACTCATGTCTCTATAAAGTGAGATCCACTTAACGGAAAAAACATATAAAAATGAATGGACATAGACAGCAGTCAAACACACTGCGACTAATTGTCAATAACACAATACGTAACAGCAGCCACAGCAAATGTAATGTAAATAACAAAACATACAAAAACAGTATAATGGAGAGGTGTAAAAATTGGTACTTAAACTTACAATAACAAAAAATAAAGTGATTCAAAATATATTGCAGATAATATCTTCAGTCGTGGGTATAAACGATAATGAACTTTTCGAGCTGAATAAGACTTCCTACTACTTGAACCACTCAAAAAAGACTTACCAACTGATTCAACAGCAAGTACACATACAAATGGAAACAACATAAATACGAATTAGCTTCAATAATCGTAGACGAAAACTTTGAGAATAAACATTGTACATCACATTTTATATGAACAATTTTATACCACCAATTCATGCCTTCTTGAAGACCTTAAAAATCATGACAACATCATTAAATCAAAAAATATTAGATATAAACAGTTATATTTTCTAAATGGCTGATGCATACTAAAGTACTACATAAACATCTTCAAGTTAATAAATGCAAAAATTATGAGGAAAATGAAGAAGAAAAAAAATGAGGCTCAGTTATCTGCCTAAGTTCAATCAAGAGAAGATGGCACAACATGGCTGCAATCCGTAGGTTGCCCTGCCAAGTCTTGGCTGCAACCCAATGTGACCACAAGAAATGTTCTCGCACCAACTGATATTAATCTTTGGAACACAACTTATGATTAACAGTAACACAAAAACACAACCATGAACAATATTAGTAGACCTTGATAGCATACGAACATGAAACTTACTTTATTTTCATGAGTTTTGGGACCTGGTAGCCTAAAACAAAAGGGCAACTTAATTACAATATGTTATATAATATAATTACAATGTCACAATATATATATATATATATATATATATATATATATATATATATATATATATATATATATATATATATATATATATATATATATACACACACACACACAGATTCTATTTTGGTTTAGAGTCGGGTGATATTGACGATAAAAACAATACTAAAAATTAGTATGGTATGACACATGCTTTCGCAAAAATTAAAGGGAAAAAAAGAGATCATAAAATAAGTCATAATGTCAAGCGAAAAGTGTGCTACTATGTATAATTTTTTTAAGAATCTCAATAAATGGTATTTTGATAATCACCTGAGTTATAGCGTAGCCAAAATAAGCATCATAAACAGGCATCCATGCCAAAGAATTTTTTGAAGGTAAACGTTGACTTATCTACCCCTAATTCTCCCTCTTTATCAATTTCTTCATTAGCACCTCTCAATTTCATTGGCTTCGTCAGCTTGCTTGTTCTGAAAATTAAACAGCACGTCCTAATACCTCTTGTTTATTTATCTTTAATACCTCCTGCACTTGATGAATTAGTCAATAACAATACCAGCACCTATAAAAATTTAATAAGATGAAATATAAAAGAAGAAATGAGGCTCAGATATTATGTGTTTGAAATCAAGCACGGAAGCATGAATCGCCATGGCTGCAATCTTTAGATTGCCCCGCCAAGATACGAACTCATTTTTCCTCGTTGCTCGACCCAACTCCCACGTATATATCATCATAGCTTTTTTTTAACCTTCTTGATATAAACCTCAAACGGGAGCTGTGAAAAGCATCATACATTTTCTTTGATCATCTACAAAAGAGACGCTACCATGTCTGAGGACTACAACCAAACTCTGCAGAGAGGCTGCCATGTCCAAAGACGGCAACGAAGCTCCTCGAGACGACCCGAAGGCAGTCAACATAACCAACTGCCATTACCGTGAAACTAAAACAATCAACATCGACCTGCGTTTGGTACAATAAACCATACCTTTAGTCATCTGATTCTAAAAGAAAATAAATCAGAAAATGTCGACTTCATATAACAATAAAAACACATGTTGGTTAACGACATAATGCAATAGAATAAGAAACCCAAATAATCAACATATTATTAGTCATAAAGAATTAGCATAAGAAACTCATAATTAAAGTGTAATACCTAAATCTTAGGAAAACTAAAAAATACTAACCTAAACACAATTTGAAAACCATCTAAATTCACCATCGACACAAACCAGTGAGAGCAAAAAGTAAAAAGAGAATGAACAAATCAACTTAAATATCAATTAAACCAACTTACATTTGAATAACGGCGGGGAGGAAGAGCAAGTAATCATCGTCAGTAATGCTACCGGAAACAGCCGCAACGGCAACCATAAAATCCACTGCAATAAAAATCAAGCCCTAAGCAAACACTCAACTATCACATCGCAAGCATCAGATTGTCAGGTACGAACGATTATGATGCTGTTTATGCTACCGGCGACAGCGGAACCGACAACCATAACATCACCTCCAACGGCACCGCAAGAAAATCAAACCCTAGGGTTAAATCGAGACTACCGCGATACGAAAGACAAACCACGTGATTATGATTGTCTGATTGTTTACCAACAAAACCCCAAAAAATCCAAGCGTAAATGAATTGGGGAAACCCTAGATGCCAAGAAGAATCGCCAACAGGAGTGCAGAGAGGAGAGAGTGAAGAAACGTGGTTTTTTTTTTTTTTTTTTTTTCCTTTTTTAGATGGGAGCAGATGTCGTTTTGGGCAAAATTTGGGCGGGGTTTGGGACAAAACGACCAAAACCGGCGTGACTATTAGTGTATAGGAATAATTTAGTTAATATGTGCAATTTTCGTATTTGCAGACACTTTTATCCAGACGCTATCATTTCATTCTTCTTTGAAGAGAACAATGAAAAGAATGAAATAAAAATTAATTTTTTTGTGATTTTGAAATTTTGAAGGTGCCTCAGGTATTTTTTTTTTTTTTTTTTTTTTTCCTTTTTGTTTGATGTTTGAATTCTTATTTAACCTGTTGTTACTATTATTTTTTATGTTGTTCTTGATGATGATGGTGTTATGTAAGTAGAAGCTACACCCAAGCTGGTTCTTTAGATGATGGATGAAAAAGGACTCACCATTTCCTAAGTGAAAAGTCATCTTGAGGTTCATCTTTTTATCAGATCATTTTATATACTTTTCTTTAAAAAACATTTTTATATAACTTTACTATTTTCTTGGTTTAATTGTGGTTTTGTTAGTTGTTGGTAATATGATACCCATGGAAGTCTGCCAAGCTGTTCTTTTTATCGTTCAAACATTTGTTTCCACTTTCCAGGATCTCACTGACGTCTTTGCTGCATTATAGTGGTAGTTCTAATAGTCAAAATCAATTTTAATAGAACACTGTGTGTATGTGTATTAATGTTTATGATTGTTGATATGAAAGCCAATAAAATGTTTTTTAAATCGCATGATAAGAGTCCTAACGTATCAGTTTTATATTTTATTACAACCTGTCCGATTATTGTACCGAATTTCTGGGTTATACTATGGAAACGGAACAAACAAATGGGGTCTGAACTATAGCGCTGGGTAAATGTGTAGTTTTGGTCAGCTTGCTTTGAAGTGGGTTACGCGTGTATGCTACATTTACTATTGTTTGATTTATTTGTGGAATGAATTTCAGCTGCTGTTTTGGCACATTTGATGATGGTAGCTTTGGTGATTTATGTTTAACTTTTATGTTCATTTTTTAGAGTTGGTCAGAACGTTGCAATTGGTATAGTGGTATGACTGGAGGTTTGGCCTATATTCTTGATGACGATAACTTCATGGGTTTAAACAAGGTATGGAAGTGATGACTGTTTTAGCTAAATATTAACCTGAATTTACGGCTGCTCTTTTGGGTTGATATATACGTCTGCGTGCATGTATCACCTGAGTCGTTTTGTTACACGATTATTGTGTTTTAGATGGGCTAAATTTATGTACAAAAACTCACCTCAATTGGATGAAATAAAGGGAGACAATGCCTAATGCAACCTATTTGGTTGCCCTATGTGATTTTCTATTCTTTTCAGGTGGTCAACCCACGTCGTCTTTGGTTTCTGATTGGCATTTTTCACTCAGCCCAGAACAAGCAGGTTGGTTGCTACGGTTCGTTTAGTAATGTGTAACATTCGTGTTTAGTTTGTAGTAGTTACTCTTTGTGTGTTGTTTGGCTGTATGTTTATAATTGTTGTAGTTGTTGATGTTATTTTCATATGTTTGGTCACTTGGTTCGTTGAACTTCTGTATATCTAAAATGTACCGATTTTGCAGCTGCTTTTTTAGGTCGATCTATAAGTCTACACGTGTATACTACTTGATCTGTTTTGTATCATGATGATTTGTTTTAAATGGTTAAAGTCATACATAAAACACTCACTTCAAGTGTATAATATAAAGGAAGATAATGAGTGATAAAAGTTATCTCTAATGGTTTAAAAGTACTTTCATTTGACTTTAAGTTAGTGAGTTTAAACAAGGTATGCAAGTGATGACAAATCGTTGTCATGGAAAATAGTCTACCTTCAAGGACGCATAAGTTTTTTAAATCCAATAATATAGATTACTTGCGACTTTAATAGACAAATTATCAGATTTATGTCAATCACAATCATGATGGTAATAACTATTACCGACCCATAGGTGTACACAGGCGGTAGTACAATTCATGACCCATGGCAAATGATTTAAGGTAATGTTATTCGAGGTAATGGCATGTAACAAAGGACCAAAGAACAATTTGAGGTAATGACATGTAACTCCGCTTTTCATTTCAGGAAGATGGATTGATCCAAATGCTTAATATTTGCTTCTACATCATACACATATCACTAACACTTATATGCTTTACACTGTGGTAAAATGGAACAGTTAGCTGAACTGGTGTCAATCTCGAGTCTACGACCCGGTGACAGGTCAAAGATGATAGAGGCCATAGTGTACAGATGTTGGGTAATGAAAAGGCTAAATAATCCCAGACCCACTGGATACAGTGTCATGCTCATCGACACACATGTAAGTATAAGTATATATAATAAATATGTACAATAAATCATATACTAAATGTCTAAGCTATTCCTTCTAGGTTTTATTAAAATTTTCTTTATCAGTAATCATTTCCTAACACCAACGTTTCAAAGAAAACCTTTCAAGGTCATGAGAGGCCTGGATGAAATTGAAAAAGAAATTTGGAGAGAATGAAGAGATTAAAGTAGAGGTAACCATGTTCAGGGTTAATTCACGTACCGCAAAAGATGGTGTTACCACAAATGATGATCTGGAGCTTCACTTTTCAATGGTGATTGATACCTTTAACGATGAAGAAAATGGTATTTTAGAGTTTGTTTGTAACGTATGGCCTGACAATAAACCATACTTAGGCCCTCCATTTGAGTAAGTTTCTTTCTTCTTCGTATTTTTTGTCAAATATGGTGGCTTGGTAGGTGGATTTGTGGTCAAATACTCACATGTATTTGATGGTATATGTGCTGGATGGAAGACTTTTATTATGGCCGGTGATTTCATGTGATACAAATAAGACTTTCATGCCATGCAAACTTCACCAACCCCATTCCCAAATCTCTATAAATACAGACATATGATAATTCATTATGTGTCACAAAAAATTACATACTTCTTTCTTTCATGTACTAAAAGATTAAATAGAGAGTTTGTGAGATTAATCTCCTAATTACAAGAGATATAAAACTTGGTACTTATCCTTATAATTAGAGAGAAGTGTAATTCCTATTATTCTTATTAGTGAAACGTTTTCTTTCCTTGCCCGTGGTTTTTACCCTATTGGGGTTTTCCACGTTAAATCTCGGTGTCACTTTATTGTCCTATTTCAATTATTACTAGCGGTTTGCTATAATTCGGTGTCGCTTTTCTCAACAAGTGGTATCAAGAGCTAAGGTCTAATATCTAGTGTGTATTAATCTACTTATCGTATGCTCTGTGGTTGCCACGGGAGTGGATCGTCCACATCAGAAAATAAGTAAGATTATTTTCACTCGGTAAAAGTCCTTGGGTGTTATTTCAAGAAAAATAATATTGTCGAAAAGAAGATTGTAATTATAGCAATGTCTACGAAATTTGAAATTGAAAAGTTCAACGGGAGTAACTTCTCGTTATGGAAACTAAAGATGAAAGCTATCCTGAGAAAGGATAAGTGTTTGGCAGCCATCAGTGGACGTTCCGCCGAAGTCACTGATGAAAAATGGGAAGAGATGGACGGCCAGGCTATCGCAAATCTTCATCTAGCACTAGCAGATGGCGTTTTGTCTAGCATAGAAGAAAAGAAGACGGCGAAAGAGATTTGGGATCATCTCGTAAAATTGTACGAGACCAAATCACTCCACAACAAGATATTCCTTAAGAGGAAACTTTATGCGCTACGCATGAATGAATCTACTTCAGTTAATGAGCATATTAATTCTTTGAATACTCTATTTTCTCAACTCGCTTCATTAAGTTGCAATATAGAGCCAAAAGAACGTGCTGAACTTTTACTTCAGAGTCTACCTGATTCGTATGATCAACTCATTATTAACTTAACCAATAATGTTCTCTCGGAGTATCTAGTCTATGATGAAGTTGCGGCTGCTATTCTAGAAGAAGAAAATCGGCGCAATAACAAGGAGGACAAACAGGCCGGTTCACGACAAGTGGAGGCCTTATTGGTGTCAGGAGGGAGATCAACGGAACGTGGCCCAAGTGGGAGTCACAATTATGGTAAACCGAAGTCTAAAAAGAAGAAGACCTATACATGCTACAATTGTGGCAAGAAAGGTCACCTGAAGAAGGATTGTCGGAGTTTAAATAACTCAAATCCTCAAGGAAATATTGCAAGCACTTCAGATGATGGGACTGCTTTGGTTAGTGAGGCAGTGGTAGCAAATGAAGGCAGAAAGACATTTGTTGATGTCTGGTTATTTGACTCGGGAGCTACTTTTCACATGACCCCTAGAAGAGAATGGTTCAAACAATATGAACGTATCTCAGGAGGATCTGTATATAGTTGCAATGATCATGAACTAAAGATCATTGGAATCAGAGATATCATTCTGAAGATGCACGATGGTACAGTTCGTACTATTCAAGGTGTACGACACGTGGAGGGTTTGAAGAAGAACTTATTGTCTTTAGGACAATTGGATGATCTTGGTTGTAAAATGGTGATACATGAGAAGATCATGATAATCAAGAAAGGCGCAGTTGTACTTATGAAAGGAGAAAAGGTGGGTGCTAATTTATACATTCTGAAAGGCGAGACGGTACAGGAATCGGAAGCATCTGTTGCTTCGAATAGTTCAAGTGATAAAGTTGCTATGACATGGCATCAAAAGCTTGGACACATGTCTGAGCAAGGTATGAAGATTCTTGTTGAAAGAAATCTTATTCCTGGTCTTACAAAGGTATCGCTACCTTTCTGTGAGCATTGTGTAATCAGCAAGCAGCATCGCCTGAAGTTTAACACATCAAATTCTAGAAGTAAATTGATTCTAGAATTGGTTCACTCTGATGTGTGGCAAGCACCAGTTCAATCCCTAGGAGGAGCAAAGTATTTTGTATCATTTATTGATGATTACACTAGGAGATGTTGGGTGTACCCAATCAAGAGGAAGGCAGATGTGTTTGAAGTTTTCAAAGTTTACAAAGCGCGGGTTGAACTTGAATCTGGTAAAAAGATCAAGTGTTTAAGGACGGATAATGGAGGAGAATACACTGGTGATGAATTTGATAAATTTTGCAAACAAGAAGGTATCAAAAGGCAGTTCACGACGGCATACACTCCTCAACAAAACGGAGTGGCGGAGCGGATGAACAGAACCTTGTTAGATAGAACAAGGGCGATGTTGGCAACTGCAAGCTTGGGGAAATCATTCTGGGCAGAAGCAGTCAATACTGCCTGTTACGTGATAAATCGGTCACCGTCAACTGCAATTGAGTTGAAGTCACCGATGGAGATGTGGACTGGAAAACCAGTTAATTATTCTGACCTTCATGTATTTGGAAGTCCTGTGTACGCAATGTACAATTCTCAAGAAACGACAAAGTTGGATCCGAAGTCCAGAAAGTGTTTGTTCTTGGGGTATGCTGATGGAGTTAAGGGGTATCGCTTGTGGGACCCCACTGCCCACAAAGTTGTCATCAGCAGAGATGTTGTCTTTACAGAAGACAAAGAACTTGAAGATGTTAGCACTTCAAAAGAAACTATACCGATACAGGTGGGTAACGAATATCATAAAGATTCTTCTGAAGCAGTACCAGAGCACGATGAAAATCAAGTAGTCGTTGATGAAGCTCCAGCGACTCGTATTTCTAATCGGGAAAGGAAACGTCCAGGATGGCACTCGGATTATATTATGGAAAGCAATGTTGCATATTGTCTTCTAACAGAGGAAGGAGAGCCAACAACTCTTCGCGAGGCACTGAATCATTCAGATGCATCTCAGTGGATGACGGCTATGCAGGAAGAAATTGAAGCTCTTCATAAAAATAAAACATGGGAACTTGTGCCATTGCCGAAAGGTAGAAAACCTATTGGAAATAAATGGGTGTATAAGATCAAGCGGAATGGCGATGATCAAATGGAGCGGTATCGTGCAAGACTGGTGGTTAAAGGATATGCTCAGAAAGAAGGTACGGACTTTAATGAAATATTTTCTCCTGTGGTTCGACTTACAACAATTCGAGTAGTTCTAGCGATGTGTGCTACATTTGATTTGCATCTAGAGCAGCTAGATGTGAAAACTGCATTTCTTCATGGAAATCTTGAAGAAGAAATTTATATGCTTCAACCAGAAGGTTTTGAACTACAAGAAAAAAAGAACTTGGTTTGCAGGTTAAAGAAATCTCTGTATGGTCTCAAACAGGCGCCGAGATGTTGGTACAAGAGATTTGCTTCTTTCATAATGAGCCTTGAATATAACAGACTTTATGCAGACCCTTGTGCATATTTCAAGAGGTTTGGGGACAATGATTTTGTCATTTTGCTGTTATATGTAGACGACATGTTGGTTGCAGGCCCCAACAAAGATCGTATTAATAAGCTGAAGGCTCAATTGGCTAGGGAGTTTGAAATGAAAGACTTGGGTGCCGCAAACAAGATTATAGGGATGCAAATTCACCGAGACAGAGATAATAGGAAGATTTGGCTTTCTCAAAAGAATTATTTGAAGAAAGTATTGCAGCGCTTCAATATGCAAGATAGTAAGCCAATCTCAACCCCACTTCCTACTAATCTCAAGTTATCCTCCGTTATGTGTCCTAGCAGTGAATACGAGAGGAAGGAGATGTCTCGCGTACCGTATGCATCAGCAGTGGGAAGTTTAATGTTCGCAATGATATGTACAAGACCAGACATTGCACATGCAGTGGGAGTAGTTAGTCGGTACATGGCGAATCCTGGTAAAGAGCATTGGGATGCGGTAAAAAGGATCCTAAAATACATTAAGGGTACTTTGGATGTTGCATTATGTTATGGGGAACCGGAATTTATTGTCAAAGGGTATGTTGATTCAGATTATGCAGGTGATATGGATAAAAGTAAATCTACCACTGCATATGTTTTCACACTTTGTGGTGGAATAGTAAGCTGGGTTTCGAAACTGCAGTCAGTTGTGGCGACGTCAACAACAGAGGCAGAATATGTAGCAGCTACTCAAGCTACTAAAGAGGCAGTATGGTTGAAAATGTTGTTGGAGGAACTCGGGCACAAACAAAAGAATATCACTCTATTTTGTGACAACCAGAGTGCCTTGCATCTTGCAAGGAATCCGGCATTTCATTCAAAGACAAAGCATATACGAGTTCAGTATCACTTCGTTCGTGAGAAAGTGGAAGAAGGAACCGTGGATATGCAGAAAATTCATACTGATAAAAATGTGGCTGATTTTCTAACAAAGTCAATCAATCGTGACAAGTTTATTTGGTGCCGTTCCTCATGCGGCCTAGCGGAAACGTAAGTAACATCATTGGCAAGGAAGAATTATCGTGTGAAGATTGATTGAGTTTTCAATCAAATCTTCAAGTGGGAGATTGTCAAATATGGTGGCTTGGTAGGTGGATTTGTGGTCAAATACTCACATGTATTTGATGGTATATGTGCTGGATGGAAGACTTTTATTATGGCCGGTGATTTCATGTGATACAAATAAGACTTTCATGCCATGCAAACTTCACCAACCCCATTCCCAAATCTCTATAAATACAGACATATGATAATTCATTATGTGTCACAAAAAATTACATACTTCTTTCTTTCATGTACTAAAAGATTAAATAGAGAGTTTGTGAGATTAATCTCCTAATTACAAGAGATATAAAACTTGGTACTTATCCTTGTAATTAGAGAGAAGTGTAATTCCTATTATTCTTATTAGTGAAACGTTTTCTTTCCTTGCCCGTGGTTTTTACCCTATTGGGGTTTTCCACGTTAAATCTCGGTGTCACTTTATTGTCCTATTTCAATTATTACTAGCGGTTTGCTATAATTCGGTGTCGCTTTTCTCAACATTTTTTATACATTGCACTATCTATTGCAATTCCAAAAAATACGGGTTCGATAAATTATGGTGAAAGTTTATGTGGTAATCCATTTTGTAACGGGTCGTTATTTGTGTTCCTTTTGTAGGGGTTGAAACACCTTTCCAAAGTTTGTGATAGGTAATTTATATGTCGAATATGTGGTAGGTAATTTGTAAGTCAAATATGATACTGAAGATATACAGTATTGTTCTAATGATAATTTACATTATGAATTAAGAGATTTATGAGGTTTTAGGATCAGAACTGCACTTTGGAAGATTTGCGATATGTTTGACCCATTTTCTTTTTAGACATTTGACACGTTAAAAGTAAGACATAGCCTGCATCAGCCCATTTGTAACAAGTAAATGGGTTGATCTTGCCACCTTCATATGCTTATACAAAGATTTTATACATGTTGGCTATTTAATCCGAGTGGAAGTTTAACTGCATCTAAGGTCCATTTCTTCATGTTTTTATATCAATAAACTACTTGGTTTTTATATCAATGAACTACTTTAAATGCAAATATTTGTTCTCTGCAATACCAATTTCGGATTTCAACGTTTTTTATTCATCTTTCAGTGATCTAGATGATGAGATACATAGTGCACTGTATGAATTTTTGGAGATGAGGAATGTAGATGATGAACGAGGCCATTTTGTGTATGCAAACGGATATTCAGGAGTTTATATTCAATAGAAACCGCGGCAACGCGCGGTCCGAATTTCAACTAGTTTTGATCTAATGGCTAAGATTTGATTTAAAGATTCAAAATGAATAATTATTTCACAATTTTGCTCCTGCTTTAATAAGAGAAGAGAGATACTTACTATATACAACAATTTATATATATATATATATATATATATATATATATAATTTTTCTTTTACGTACATGACCTACTAATATGTATAATTTTTTATACTCCTACCTTTTAATTAACATAAGATTGGTTGAAACTTTAGATAGGCAATCTGTAATTATAAACGTATAGAACAAACTAATTTCTCGCAAGACCGCTAGTTATAATTACTTAAATATATAATCGTCGCATTAATTTTAGCTAGCGATTTATATAAATAAATATGAACGTTTAAATATTGATGTGTATGCCACCATTAGACTCAGTTATTAGAACTTTAGCACAACGATAATTGAAACATAAATTATCGACGACTCCTCTGCCGCAACGCGAGGACCGTGCACTAGTATATACTCCGTATCAGTAGATCAATAGAAAGTATTCTTTTACTGGAGTTGTAATCCATTGAATTCAATAATTTACTTGAAATCCAACGAACCAATCAGAGCGTGATATGTGGCGCGATAATCACATGTGATTGAAAAAATATATTTTTTTTTTGAAAAAAAAAATTTGATTTTTTTTTAAAAAATTAGCATGTCAAATCTAATCACATGTGATTTTAAACTCAATCAAATGTGCTTCTGCATGTCAAATCCAATCACATGTGATTGAAAAAAAAAGAATTTAAAAAAAAAATTCAAATTTTTTTTGTTTTTCAATCACATGTGATTGAATTTGACATGCAGAATCACGTGTGATTGAGTTTTACAATTAAATGAGATTGGCATGCAGAATCACATGTGATTTACTGCATGTCAAATCCACTCACATTTGATTGAAAACAAATTTTGAAAAAAAAAAATTTTGAAAAAAAAATCGGGAATTTTTTTTTCCAATCACATGTGATTGTCGCGCCACATGTTACACTCTAATTAGTCCGTTGAATCTTAACTTAAAAGTTGAATTTATTTGAATATTTCTCTCTTTTAAAGTGCTCCCAATAGAGAAGTTCCTCCATCTTAGTCCTTCAGCGCCACATCAGCACTTCCTTTTCATGACTAAACCCAGGACTAAACACTCTTAACCATGACACTCCTTCCTTCCCTTTTTTTATAATTATTTATGAAAATTAAATACTTATTTAAATAAAACTAAACTTTTATTAAAGATTAAAAACATTACAAATAATTAAAATTAAAACATAGAGTATAAAGTAAAATTACATAAAAATTAAATAATTATTCGTCTTCGTCTTCGCCTTCGTCATCGTTAACGTGTGAAGGTTGTAGTGACCCGAACTTTTCCATGTTTATATATATTAATTGAGATTGATATTTACATGACTAAATGTTTCCAACGTGTTAAGCAATCAAACTTGTTAAGACTTGATTAAATGAAATAAGTTTCATATAGACAATTGATCACCCAAGTTGACCGGCGATTCACGAACGTTACAAAATTTTAAAAACTACATGTTGTGGTATATATAGACATATATATATGGTTGACATGAGATTATGATGAGTAAGTATCTCACTAAGTATATTAACAATGTGTGATATACATAAGAAATGAGATTACTAAGTTAAGAAACTCGAAATGATATATATAACGATTATCGTTATGATAACGTCTACTAAATATATATGTATCATATTAAGATATTGATACACTATATTTAACATGATAAAATGATATTTAAATATATCATTAAGTGTGTTAACAATGAACTACATATGTAAAAACAAGACTACTAACTCAAGAATTACGAAACGAGACTTATATGTAACGATTATCGTTGTAACGATATTTTAATGTATATATCATATTAAGAGATATTCATACATCATAATATCATGATAATATAATAATTTAACATCTCATTTGATATAATAAACATTGGGTTAACAACATTAATTGAGATCGTTAACTTAAAGGTTTCAAAACAACACTTACATGTAACAACTAACGAAGACTTAACGACTCCATTAGAATGTATATATATGTTGTGTTTTGATATGTATTCTTACACTTTTGAAAGACTTCAAGACACATATCAAAGTACTTCTACTTAACAAAAATGCTTACAATTACATCCTCGTTCAGTTTCATCAACAATTCTACTCGTATGCACCCGTATTCGTACTCGTACAATACACAGCTTTTAGATGTATGTACTATTGGTATATACACTCCAATGATCAGCTCTTAGCAGCCCATTTGAGTCACCGAACACATGTGGGAACCATCATTTGGCAACTAGCATGAAATATCTCATAAAATTACAAAAATATCTCTCTTCTTATTAAAAGAAAAGCTTAATTATGAAATAATTATTCAAATTAAGCCTTCAAAATGAATCTTATCCATCAGATCTAGGTTTTACAAACAAATCTAACCATTCATTTGATTTACAAAAATTAATTACTAATAATTTTTAGAAGTCTTTGTATAAAGACATTTATACCCTTATATATTTGTTTCATACGGAGTATGAGAATCAGATCAGGGGTCATTTACATCTAATAATTCATTAGGGTTTTAAACTTTCACCCGCACTAAAAAAAAACCCTGCCGAATCATTCTCTAAAAAATTCTACCTCTAATCTGTAATTCGTTTTTCAGAGATTACCAATAAACGGATTGTAACGATTGATATCAATCTAACATGAAGAATCGTCAAAATAAATGCATGTATCAATTTTTTGAATCAGATCTGGCGGATTCATCTTTGCATAATTGATAAAGGTCGGTAAAGTTAGGGTTATGATTTCGGCTTAATCCAAAGTAAAATTGTTATGAATTCGATATGGCTAATCAATTTTGTCTATGTTGCTCTTAATTTCGTCTTAATTTTTCGTCTGTATTTTTTCGTATTTGAAATATTAGTTTTATTCTTTTTCTCATTTCATTAACATCCTCGAATACATCAAAGTCTGCACTAATCCGTAAATTTTTTCATTTTTCAGGCTTTAGGTTTTGATAGCATTCCCCATTGGTATAGTTTGTTTTATTGTAAGTTATTCTATGTTCTATACTTGCGAATTATATATCCTTTTTATACATGTTGGATGACTAATAAGAATATTGGTTACTGTTTGTGATTTGTATCTTTTAAAAATCATAAATATATTTTTAGTATTATTTGATAAATATAAATATATTCTTAGTATTATTATTTGATTGTGTTGAGCAATAAAGAAGTCATATGACAATTTCCGTATCATTGCTATGATGACGAGGATGATGAAGAGGATGGCATACTCACCAAATAGTTTGTCCCTTTCCGGGCCAGGTGAATTTCTTGATGATCTTTTGATCATCCTTAATAAAAAAAGCTTCTTTAGATGAATGTTCCATGATTTCTATGCGGGCTTATCTCATCTTTGTATTAACTTTGTAGTGGGCTTGCTTTCTGCCGTAAAAGCCGTGTGTATATGGTTCTGCCATTGCAACAATCACATGACCCTGAAACGATCTCCTTTGTAGACAACTTTTGGATCATGATGAAGGTAATTATCAGGTATTTGTATTCACAAAAATCATTTCATTTTATTAAATGAAATCTTTTATATCTATTAACCATACTCTTACTCTTTCATGTTTATATATATTTATTTTATCGTGTGCTTACAGTTCTTTTTCTTCTGCCTCGAAAGTGCAATAATTGTATAATCAGCTGCAATACAAAGGTATGGTTGAAGGTATGCAACCATTGTTCAATGGTAACTTATCGCAAGAAGTTGGAACATTGGTTGCATACCGTTCTATCACATTTTTCTTGCTGCAAGTAACAAAAATGTTGATTACCACAGATGCATAAAATAGCGGTCTTGATGACATTAAGTGCATATTCTGAATCCATTTGGCATCTACTCAACTATTACTTATTAGCAATGGTGTCATATTTTTGTACACGACTTATTAATTTATACGAACGTCTACTTTTTGATTCAGTCAAAATGGACTTTTGGATAATAGTATTATTTTGTTTGTTGTTAGAAAGGTTATGGGTTTATCGATCAGTTAATATAACTAAGAGATTAGTTCAAATATATAATTAGATGTTTTTTAATGTCATGATAATTTACTTAAAGTCCGTATAACTTATTATAACTTACTGTTACTAATAAAGGTGGCAAATTGTCAGATTCAATAATGGGCCATGATGGGGTTGAGTTGAAATGAGTCATTTTTTGTATGAATCGACACTTACACACCATTTTGCTCCACTTAAAAAGATATGGTACACTAAGGTTGATGATATATTTCGTATGAAATAGCATAATACGTGATTACTAAGCTCTTTGGATTAAGTATGAAATTAACTATGTTTGGATCATGACTTAACTCTCAACCACTAAGAGCTCATGAAAGTATCTGTTATTGGATTTGTATTTATGCAGGTTATAAATAATAAATGAAGTAGAACGGTATAGTGTGAGGTCATTGACTATATAGATGATAACGACACCTATCATCATTTTCACATCACCCTTAAATTGGGGGAAAAAACGCATCTACAACTGCGCATAAACAAAAGTCAAGGTAGGATCTTTATTGTTGATTGATGTTTTCCTAATCGTTTAAAAATTCCAAAGTTAATATTTTTAAAGTAATTTGACTTTATCATAAAGGGACAACCAACCATATAAACTATAGTTTGTGTTACTTTGGTTTTTCTGTCAAGCGGGTTGGGCTAGAAGGACTGCAATATTTTTTATAAACCGCAAAGACAAAAAGGATAAGCTGGTGAAACAACGAATTACATGTACGAATTTTATGAAATTTTATGATATTGTTTAGCATCAGCATGCTTTTGGTGTTTGCGTATAATGTAAATTTGCTAATTCAGTCAGGGTTATGATTGAATTACTTATTGGCCTGGATAATATGAACTTATTGAGCACCCCGAGTTTTTAGTTTTTCATAGGGACGTGGTGTTTGGGCTTGGGCTCGATAAGTTGTGTCCTTCAGGAACTGTGATAGGGCTTGAAGATGGTGAGTAGTTATCAAAAGCAGCATGTTATACATCCAAGGTACACATTTGTATCTTTTTTGTGTTCATTAGATGTTTGCAAAATGGACGGGTCAGGTGGGTTGTCTAACGGGTCAACATAGGTAAAGATGTATCCTAGGGTTTCGATTGGTTTATCAACTCTTTTAGTATAATCTCTTCCTTTACTCAATAATTTATCTATCTAATACTTTTCAAAGATAGTATTACTCAAAAGGGTTTAAACATTAAATATACATTTGCGATGTATTCAACATTTCTTTTAATTAAGCTATTTATTCATTATATAAATATATATATAGTGTGTTTAGAAATTGGGTTGAAATTTCCACTCTGATGTGCTTTCTATGTCGTTGTTACTTAATGATAACTACTTTGCATTTCTTACAGGCTCCTCAGAATGCATTTTTACTTGTGGATAAATGTGACCGTAATGTTCCCACAATTAATCCAATGCCTGAAAATGTGATCCATATTTAAAAGTAGGGAAGTTACATTTAAAGATTTAAGTACAATGCCTACAAAGCTTCGTCAACTTGCATTTAAAGGTACCGAGTAGTTTATGATCTTGAGAAGTCAATTTGTAAATCCATATATGTTGACTGGGAATGCACCTCATTTGGTGTTTTTTTAATTACGAATACTTATTTACTTATTTGGTGATCTGTTAATCTTCATTATTTGTTTTCTTTAATTTCTTAATGCGCTCTATAAATGTTGCCCAACTTAATCATGCCTTCAAATTGAGGGTTCAAGTAATATAGCAAGTTATGCTTGGTGACCACCTTAAGTCGTCCATGTGCAATTTTTGTTTGATATTGTATTTCCAACATTCATACATATTTAATATTCTTTTGAGGTTAGATGTGTAGTTACAATTTAGAAATATATACCATATACCTTTGGTAAATGATAATCTAATCTTTCATAATATAATATGATGATATGATTACAAATAAGATCTCCACCAATAAATATGATAATTGAATAGAACGTAATGGTGAAAAACCTCAGAGTTCAAAATGGTTAAATTGGCGTGGTGTTTTGGTGAAACACCCAGAGTTCAAAATTTCGAAACAGTGATCAATTGATATGTATGTGTAGTCATAAGCATTTGTTATTTTAGCAATTTATAAGATGCAATTTGATCTTGATCGTATTTCAGTCCTACATATTATAAGATGAGATTTGATCTTGGTTACTATGTAGTCCTTTTTTTGATTATGTAATACATTTTAATACACTACGATCAATTGTTCAACACTTCTGATTTCTCATTTAATCAATTTTCACCCTTTTTACATGCCGATGATTTACGTATTTCTACTTTGAAAAAAATTCAAGACATACTCACCATAAGACAAGCATCGATGACATTACTCACACTTCACAACTACTTCAATAGATTGAGATTGTTTAATCACCAATGAAAAGCTATACCTATATAACGTTTATTTGATTCTATTTAACGGATATTTTATTTTGAATTGCATTTTTATGTTCCAGCAGTGTTAAAATTTTCATTTGATTAGTATTTCATCTTATTTCAAGTTCAACATATCACTATTCATAAAATGTGTAATAATCAATCATCATATAAAAACTCCGTTTCTATTTTACTATAACAAATTTTTTTTAAAGAACCCCGCGAATTCACGGGTCTTTAACTAGTTAGTAATCATTCATGACTTATTTACATGAAAACAAAATTACATATCCTTTATATCTAATCCATATACCAACGACCAAAAACACCTACAAACACTTTCATTCTTCAATTTTCTTCATCTAATTGATCTCTCTCAAGTTCCATCTTCAAGTTTTAAGTGTTCTTCATAAATTCCATAAGTATAGTTTCATAAAAATCAAGAATACTTCCAAGTTTGCAAGTCTACTTCCAAGCTTTCTAATCCATTCCAAGTAATCATCTAAGATCAAGGAACCTTTGTTATTTACAGTAGGTTATCTTTCTAATTCAAGGTAATATTCATATTCAAACTTTGATTCAATTTCTACAACTATAACAATCTTATTTCGAGTGAAAATCTTACTTGAACTGTTTTCGTGTCATGATTTTGCTTCAAGAACTTTCAACCCATCCAAGGATCCTTTGAAGCTAGATCTATTTTTCTCATTTTCAGTAGTTTTATCCAAAAAACTTGAGGTAGTAATGATGTTCATAACATCATTCGATTCATACATATAAAGCTATCTTATTCGAAGGTTTAAATTTGTAATCACTAGAACATAGTTTAGTTAATTCTAAACTTGTTCGCAAACAAAAGTTAATCCTTCTAACTTGACTTTTAAAATCAACTAAACACATGTTCTATATCTATATGATGTGCTAACTTAATGATTTAAAACCTGGAAACACGATGAACACCATAAAATCGGATATACGCCGTCGTAGTGAAACCGGGGGCTATTTTGGTTTGGATAATTAAAAACTATGATAAACTTTGATTTAAAAGTTGTTCATCTGGGAAAATGATTTTTCATATGAACATGAAACTATATCCAAAAATCTTGGTTAAACTCAAAGTGAAAGTATGTTTTTCAAAATGGTCATCAAGATGTCGTTCTTTCGACGGAAATGACTACCTCTTTAGTAATTGACATGTAACTTAAATTTCCGACTATAAACCTATACTTTTTCTGTTTGGATTCTTAAATTAGAGTTCAATATGAAACCATAGCAATTTGATTAACTCAAAACGGATTTAAAATGTAGAAGTTATGGGTAAAACAAGATTGGATATTTTTGATCTTTTTAGCTACGGGAAATGTTTAACAAATCTATACAAATCATATCCTAGCTAACTTATATTATATTATACATGTATTCTAATATATTATGTAATCTTGGGATACCATAGACACGTATACAAATATTTTGACATATCATATCGACCCATGTATATATATTATTTGGAACAACCATAGACACTCTATATGCAGTAATGTTGGAGTTAGCTATACAGGGTTGAGGTTGATTCCAAAAATATATATACTTTGAGTTGTGATTTAGCCTGAGACGTGTATACACTGGGTCGTGGATTGATTCAAGATAATATATATCGATTTATTTCTGTACATCTAAATGTGGACAACTAGTTGTAGGTTACTAACGAGGACAGCTGACTTAATACACTCAGATCTTTAAAACATAATAAAAATGGTTGTAATTATATTTTGATCATACATTGATATATATGTACATATTTGTATAGGTTCGTGAATCGATCCGTGGCCAAGTCTTATTTCCGAGGAAGAAAATATCTGTGAAAGTGAGTTATAGTCCTACTTTTAAAATCTAATATTTTTGGGATGAGAATACATGCAGGTTTTATAAATGATTTACAAAATAGACACAAGTACGTGAAACTACATTCTATGGTTGAATTATCGAAATCGAATATGCCCCTTTTTATTAAGTCTGGTAATCTAAGAATTAGGGAACAGACACCCTAATTGACGCGAATCCTAAAGATAGATCTATTGGGCCTAACAAACCCCATCCAAAGTACCGGATGCTTTAGTACTTCGAAATTTATATCATATCCGAAGGGTGTCCCGAAATGATGGGGATATTCTTATATATGCATCTTGTTAATGTCGGTTACCAGGTGTTCACCATATGAATGATTTTTATCTCTATGTATGGGATGTGTATTGAAATATGAAATCTTGTGGTCTATTGTTACGATTTGATATATATAGGTTAAACCTATAACTCACCAACATTTTTGTTGACGTTTAAAGCATGTTTATTCTCAGGTGAATACTAAGAGCTTCCGCTGTTGCATACTAAAATAAGGACAAGATTTGGAGTTCATGTTTGTATGATATTGTGTAAAAACTGCATTCAAGAAACATATGTCGATGTAATATATTTCTATTGTAAACCATTATGTAATGGTCGTGTGTAAACAGTATATTTTAGATTATCATTATTTGATAATCTACGTAATATTTTTAAAACCTTTATTGATAAAATAAAGGTTATGGTTGTTTTAAAAATGAATGCAGTCTTTGAAAAACGTCTCATATAGAGGTCAAAACCTCGCAACGAAATCAATTAATATGGAACGTTTATAATCAATATGAACGGGACATTTCAAAGGTCCTGCCTCATCTTGATTGTTTGGATTTCTTGTTGGGTCATGTCGAATTCGATAATGAGGTGGAAGATTATACACGTGTTCTACAAGCATATCTCGTAGTAGTCGATGAATGCCCACATCTCTTAATTCCGCGTCCGCCCGCATATGCGCTTCAACCCTTTCTTGGAATGTTCCTCGTGCACGTCGAATCGGAAGATAATTCTCTTCAAGTCCACAAAATGCACGGTTGTTGTCCTCGGTTATCATATTATTTAATATCACACATGTTAACATAATCCTTCTAATTTTGCGGATATAATACGGTCTTGCCGGATGTTGAACAATTGTCCATCGACCTTGTAGTATTCCAAATGCTCGTTCAATATCTTTTCTTGCCGATTCTTGATACTTTGTGAATTTTGATTATTTTGGATCAATCGAATTTCTGAACGACTTAACTAGTGTGGAATTCCGGGTAAATTCCATCCGCAAAATAATAACCTTATCAAACGTACACCTGTTAACCGTAAACGTGCACAGTGGAACTCCGCCGGCTAATAAGTCGCTAAACAAATCAGTTTGATTAAGTACATGGATATCATTATTTGATCCCGCAGTACCGAAATAAGCGTGCCAAAAGCATCCATCATACGACGCTACCGCTTCAAGCATAATTGATAGTTAACCATAGTCACCTCGTGTATAATGACCCTTCCAACGTGCCGGACAATTTCTCCATCTCCAATGCATACAATCGATGCTTCTTAACATCCCCGGAAATCCATGTATTTGAGCATGTTTAGCGGTCAAACGTTGCACATCTTGTGTAGTTGGTTTTCTCAAATATTCTGTTGCGTACAAGTGAAAAATTCATTTGCAAAATTTGTTTAAACAATCATATGAGGTTTGTTCACCCATATGCAAATACTCATCAAAAAGATCGGCCGACGCAGCATACGTAGTTGACATATGGCTGATGTTACTTTTTGAACAATATTAAAACCAAGTAGCCCACAAGCATCACGTCTTTGATGAAAATAAGTAAAATACCCGGGAATCGGAGTTTGGGAAAAATTTATTATACCTTGACATATACGAAGAAACAAAGGTTTGCGCATTCGATGACGTCTACGAAAATAATCTTCTGGAAACGTACAAGTGACGAAAAAATAATCATTCCATAAAGTTTTTGCGCGACCTTCACGATCTCTATATAAATATCTTCTAGGTGCTCTTGGTACGGGTTCAACTTCTTCATTATCGCTTAACTCATCCAAATGATCAAGTCTTTCGAGTGTTTCGAGTGCTCTATTATTAGTGGTATTCATGATCATTAATACCAAATTTATATCGGGATAGAAATTTGGGTTATTTGGATTCATTTTAATTTAGAAAATGGATTAATAATTGAGATGATAGTTGATATTGAATATGAAATGTATATGAATTGTATGTGTTTGAGATGTATAAAATGAAAGGACAAATTGCCCAAAAAGGTATCATAAAGTCCACTTTTTTTCAATAAAGGGTATATCGTTTTTTTTGTTGCCCACAAAGGATTCTGATATTAATTTAGTGCTTAAAAAGGTCTTTAATTGAAAAATGTATGGAATTGAGGTAATAGCTGACACATGGCATTTTTAAATAATTTTTTTGCGGTATATTCCACATGTATCTTCCTTGTCACTCATCTTCTCCGACCGAATTCCAGTCATCCTCTATTATTTTCTTCAATTCGAACACAGGTAAAGAGACACCTTTTAATGGTTACAATAATAAAAGCATATCAATAATTAAATGAGAAAGAGATGCATCCATTTCCTTTTTCCAGTACCTCCTTCTGAACTATTAACTTAACTACTCTTGTTTCTTCTAATTGTTCAATGATTTCGTTCTCCCCTTTTGACCCAAATACTCTCCCCGCAAAAAAAACCCTCCTTCCCCAATTTCAATTTTCATACCCCTCCCTTTATTCATCGTCGGCTTCCCAATTTCCGGCAACAAATGGTCAACATCCGGTCACTAGTCCTTTTCTCAAGCTAATCCTAGTGGTTCTATCCTAGATCTTTCGTTTTTGGGTTTCCTCAAATCGATGGACGCTACTGCTGCTGCTTCAAATCTTGGATCTATGATGCTGATCTTGGATCTGCTGGTCTTCACGTCACGTGTAAATCACACAGCTGATGAACCAATTGAAGAGAGAAGATCTTCTTACGGAGCTGTGGTGGTTATTCTAACCGGAAGTTTCAGGTGCTGGTGGTTGTAATAACCGGAGGTGTCATAAAAGGTTTTCTAGCGTATGATCTTTAATTACTTAGGTGACTTAAAAGGTTGCTCCATTAATTCCGTCTTGCAATATCTGTGAAAAGTAGTACAAGTGACTTTAAAGGTTGTTTATTGTTTTACTTCAATTATTGAGTATAACATCAAACTGATACGAGTCACAACTGATAAACGACTTTAAAGTTAGTAAACTTTTAGAGATTTTTAAGAGAAAGATACCTTGAACAAACTGATATTAAACGATTTACACATCACGTGTTTTACCTGTGTTCAAATTGAAGAAAAAAGTACAGGTTGACCGCAATTTGGTCGGAGAAGGTGACCGAAAAATGACGTGTCAAGGAAGGTACAAGTGTAATATACAAGTTAGCACACACACAAAATATTTAAATGCCACATGTCAGATATTACCTCAATTTCAATCATTTTTCAATTACAAACCTTTTTAAATGAAAGGACCCGTCCTAATCCATCTGGACGAAGTCTTCAACAGTTGGTCCCATTGCGAGGTTCTGACCTCTATATGCCATGAACGACTCCATGTAGTATGAGCAAATGCACAGCGGAAGATTTCCTTCATACCTAAGAATAAACATGCTTTAAAGTGTCAACCAAAAGGGTTGGTGAGTTCATAAGTTTATCATAAAACAATAAAAATTCTGTAATTTTGTTAGACCACAAGATTTAAATGCTGCATGGTACAAATGGGCCCGAATCCTATACCCACCTGTAATGTACATGCGATATCTTTTAAATACATTACACCTTTCTCGTGTACGAAATCATTTTTCATAAATCTTAGTAACCGTACACATATCTCGTGCACAAAAATAACATACACATAACCTGTGTAAAAAATCATTCTCTCGATACATAACATTCAATTTTCATTGCTTTCATAGCTTGTCTTGGTAACCGACCTTAACATATAATGCGCATAATAATATCCCCAAAACAGAACATCTCGTCTGTATAATAATCATATAAATTTCGAAGTACTAAACATCACGCCCACTAGCCCTTCCGTCTAGTGAACATTCTGGGTGGAGGTGTTAAACCCGGTAGCTACCTTTAGGATTCACATCAATTAGGCGTGCACTAATTCTCAAAATTAGTGATGTTCCCTAATTCTTAGGTTACCAAGCAATAATAATCAGGGGAAAAATATTCATAACAATTGTGGCAATTATCACGTCCATATAATTCAATGGTGGCAATTATCACGTCCACATAATTCATTCGAGGAATGTTTTGCTTGTGTCTATCTCGTCAAACATTTATAAAAGCATTTCATGTATTCGCAGTTCAAAATGTATTTCAAAAGCATTTAATAAAGCAGTTGTAAAAGTAGCGCATGTATTCTCAGTCCCAAAAATGTAAAGAGTAAAAGGGAATCAAATGAACTCACCATACTGTATTTTGTAGTAAAAATACATATGATGTCATTTAACAAGTGTAGGGTTGGCCTCGGATTCACGAACCTATATCAATTAATTTATATATTAACACATAATATTAATCAACTAAGTTATAAATTTTATAATGTGTTATGATTAATATCCTTATATATAATTATATTAATACTTATAATAGGTTATATTATATATATAATAATAATATATTTGTTAATATATTAAAACATGATAGTTTGTAATATTAGTTATATTTATGTTACATGTAAAAATTATATTTTATATATATAAAGAATATTTGTTGTAATAATAATAATAATAATAATAATAATAATAATAATAATAATAATATTCATAAAATTAATAATAATAGTAATTTTCATAAAAATAATAATAATGATAAAAATAACAAAAATAATAATACTTACTAAACTAATAATAATAATAATGTAAAAGGAGACTACCTTCAAAGAAATCCTAAAAATAAATGCCGTAGCCCAGGCTCGAACTCAAGACCTCCTGGTTAATCACAAACATTACTAACCAACTACTCTGCTTATCTTTTACTAATATAACACGGATTTAAATCCTTATAACTAGTGTTTGTTGTCTTCCATTTACTATCAGCCCAACAGGATTTATTACGGCCCATATACAGAATTTTGCACCATATTCTCCAAATTAATTACTCGAGCGCGAAGTTCGCTAACTTCTTCTATTATTCCGGGATGATTGTTGGTCGGAACGAGCGGATGAATAAGGTTTTGAATTGTGGATAGAATATAATCGTGTCGAGATACCCTGGGAATGAGGCTGAAAATGGTGTTTCGGATAGGTTCGCCGGTAAGTGCTTCGGGTTCTTCACCAAGAGGTGAATTAGGTTGGTGGAAAGGATCGTCTTCTTCTTGTCTCCAATGATTTAGTAGACTACGAACCCATCAGATGAATTGGGGATGGCTGATTGGTTGATCCATTCCGGTCACACTGCTTTCGGAGCTCGAGTGAAAATCCATATCGGAATAGCTGTCGGAATTCGAGGAATTCGAACTGATTGAGGGATTCATCTCGTACGATCAGATGAAGGATTTTCAATAAGAATTATATTATAGGATGTATATTAGTACCCTGCAATACATAATTTACATATGCATATATAATACTAAAAATCCATAAGTTACGGAGGAATCTACGGAAGCTGTCAGGCAAAGTTAACAATAATAGATACGCTAAGATATGAATTTATCTATACAATGTCTATACAATAGAGGCAGTAAGACATGTCTAGACTAAGAATGATAAGCAGGTAATTTTCTAAGGATGATAAGCAGGTAACTTTCGACACGAAATGATAAGCAAAACTTTTGACATGCAGACACGGTCGAAGTCCAGACTCACTAATGCATCTAAACAACTATCAGTTAGACACTAATGCAAGACCTGGTTCACTAAGACCACCGCTCTGATACCAACTGAAAGGACCCGTCCTAATCCATCTGGACGAAGTCTTCAACAGTTGGTCTCATTGCGAGGTTCTGACCTCTATATGCCATGAACGACTCCATGTAATATGAGCAAATGCACAGCGGAAGATTTCCTTCATACCTGAGAATAAACATGCTTTAAAGTGTCAACCAAAAGAGTTGGTGAGTTTATAAGTTTATCATAAAACAATAAAAATTATGTAATTTTGATAGACCACAAGATTTAAATGCTGCATGGTACAAATGGGCCCGAATCCTATACCCACCTGTAATGTACATGCGATATCTTTTAAAAATGAATGCAATGTTTGTAAAATGTATCATATAGAGGTCAAATACCTCGCGACGTAATCAACTATTGTGAATCATTTGTAATCGATATGGACTTCGTCCAGATGGATTAGGACGGGTTATGAAATTAAGCACTAAATTGAAATCACAATCCTTTGTGGGCAACAAAAAAAACAATATACCCTTTATTGAAAAAAGTGACTTTTATATTACCTTTCTGGGCAATTTGCCCTAAAATGAAATATATGTGTGTTTATATAGAGTATAAAATAAGAAAAAAAAATTAATTTTGCAACGGCCTAAAATATGACCGTTGCATTTCAAATGATCGCTCACAAATATGATGGATATGGATGAAATGGAGCTCGGTAACTTTCATTATACCTGTGTTTTTTTCGCTCGACTGAAATTGATGACGTTTTTGTCAGAAATCAACTGTAAAGAACAAAAAAAAAAAAAAAAAAATTCAATAAAATTAGTGTGCTTGAACACAGATACACCAATTTTATTTTAAATAACTATAAACCCTAACAACACCGTCGATTTGCACATTGTTATCATCTTCTCTCTGTAAGTGTTGTTGGTGTTTTTTTTCATTTTTTGGCGATTTATAATTGTTATCGCTTCTTTTGATTTGTGTCTCGATTTTTTGTTACTTACAGTTTGTACAGTCTTATGTTGTTTATGATATGTGGTTGTGTGATGTTTTTCATGCTTCTAGGGTTGAAATTGTAGTTTGTATTCTGTTTTTGCCGTTTCGATTCGAGTCAAACAGAGCCTCATGTTTGTTTTCTGTCATAATGTCTCCTAAAAAGATAGAATATCAATTCCACACTTGTTTGGGATTCCAATTCATTTGACATAAAAATTCCTTTAAAATAATATCACTGTCCCTTCAAATTCTTTATTTATTCAGTTCAAAAAATAAAAGATCACTGTATTTTCCACTGGTGTTTCAGGTGCAAGTTTCAAGCGACGATTTAAGCCATCAGATTTCACCGACAGTGGTACGTCTTATCTTTCGTATTTTCCTCAACCTTTTTTTCTTTCAAATTTAGCGTCTAGGTTTCTGGATATGCTGTAATCGATGCGTATTAACGGTTTTTTGCCAGTTGTTGTCGATTTGAACATGCTGATGAGCACGGCCGGTCAAACTTTGGTCAAAAATTTTGCATGCCCCGGGCGAAATAATTATAAAATGCCCCCAACAGTTACGCAAACATATATCTTTATGAGATTTAAATTATGTGTATTAATAATTTTTTCGAAATGATGCCCCTAACCGCGTGATGCCCCGGGCCGTCGCCCACTTCGCCCATAGCCTTAGCCGGCCCTGCTGATGAGGGTTTATCTTTACTAAATTGTTGAGAATTTTGGGCTTGGCATGCTATGTTCAATTTGGTCGAGTAATTTATGTTCGTTTTGTGCATGCCCATTTTTTGCATTCTAGGTGATGACATAACTGTTTTTTGTTTGTAACCCGAAACCCTGTCCTGTTCTCATTCTTTGTTCTTTTCTAAAATGGGTTGTTATTTTACTCATTTTCTATCAATGTTAATGTTAATATTGTGCTATCCTAAAACGCTGACTTTGCAGAGATACGACCCAAACCCAAAGCAAAGGCAGCTGATGCATCTGTCCTTGCGCCCAAATTGGGTGCAGATTCCAGACTGAATGTGTTTGTGGTGGTTAACTGATCTGATAGTTTCCATTTAATTTGTACACACAAGTATCATAATTCATAGTTTCTGATGTGTTTGTGTATTCTCCGCTTTACCTTCGATGTGGATGAGCTTATAAATGATGTATCAACAATGTGTTTATTTTTCCTGTTCATATTATGATTGAAATTCTTTTTGTTGTCAAGAACATATAATGAAGATTCACCATATGATAAACTGAATGTGCTAAACAGATTAGCTCATATCAACTCACCCTAGCTTACATAAGATTTTTATGATCATAAATAGTATATTTGATGCATGGTGACACTGCAAGGTGAGTTTAGTTTTCTTATTAGTATGTTATCATTGTTAGCTTCCGTTATCGTCAAGTCACTATGGTTGTCACTTATTGGTTGCATGACTGATTATTTGGCTTTGTAAATTATGTAACTTTGTTACTTTTAGTTTGAGCTTTGATATTAAATGACCTTTTTCTAATTAATTGAAGTCATGAGTATTAACAACAAATTAACACTCTAATAGCAACCAATTCTTTGAGTTTTTTAGGTTTTGTATCCCACAACAATAGATTAACATCATCATATTTTATCCATCTGTTAGCTTTCGTGTTTTGTAAGGTTTTTTTTTTTTTGTCTTTGCCACATTTTTGGGAAACATTTATATCATAAGTTTTATTGTAGCTGCTAATATGTTGTATCTACTGGGTGCTTACTTTTTGTGATAATCGGTTTGTGTTTCATGTGACAGATGATTTCAACGACTAGTTTGTGAGTGACACTGCCTTGTTCAAAATCAATCAAAAAAAAAAAAAAAAAAAAATCATATTAAAGTCAAAGAATGGGTGATGAAAACGTTAAAAAGGAGAAGATACTGGTGACGGTCAGGATGAGGCCGTTGACTCAAAAGGAGCTTATTGAAGGTGATCTTATTGCTTGGGATTTTCTTAATGACACTACTCTTGTTTCAAGAAATTCGAATGGAAGTTTCACATTTGGTTCGTTTCTACCACTAACCTAACCTAACCTAACCTAACCTAATCGTTTGGTGATTTTGATTATGATATTAATTATTTATTTATTTTATTTCAGATAAAGTCTTTGGCTCATCTTGTCCAACTAACATGGTCTATGAACAAGGCGTTAGAGATGTTGCCCTTTCTGTTATCAAAGGGATTAACGGTCAGTAGTAACTACTATCTTCTTCTTTCTCATTGTTTAATCACTTTCATTTTATCATCAATTTATTTATTTATTTTTTTCTAACATTTATTTATTGCAGCTACCATCTTTGCATATGGTCAGACTAACAGTGGCAAGACTTACACCATGAGGGGAATAGCAGAAAACGTTATCCATGACATTTATGCTCATTTTCAAATTGTTAGTTTATCTCAATCTACCTTTTTACTTCTAGACTTGTCAAACAAAGCATTTTTGTCATTTATTAATAATTTAATATTTGATGTTTTGTTTTATCTTCTAAATCGTATACGTTCATCTCAAATGTTTTTTTGTCCGTTCCTAAGTAAATGGGTCCATACATCTTAACTCTTATTATACCTTTGTTCTTTACAGGCGGAGGAAAGTAGTTATATGTTGAAGTTTTCTGCTCTTGAAATCTATTGTGAAAAAGTGATGGATCTCTTGAACCCTAGTTCCAGGAACCTTCGTATCTTTGAAGATTCTGATGTAAAGACATTATCATTTAGTATAAGATTTTTAAGCTTTCCTTAGTTTATCGTGTATATGTACACTAACTAACTAACTAACTAACTAAGTAGTTGTATTTTGTGTGATTCCAGAAAGTCACAGTAGTGGAGAAGCTAACTGAGGAGGTAGTCAAAGATGGTCAGCATCTTAGGTCTTTAATTAATACTTGTGAAGGTAATTGCCGTCTTCAAATGTATCATGTAACACCCTTTAACTGCTCATGACTTGTCAAAAAGGCCCTTTGATTCAATCTCATTATTTATACACTTGGTTTTAATTGCAGCTCAAAGACATGTGGGTGAAACTTCTGTGAATGACCAAAGCTCAAGATCACATCAGTTAATCAGACTGGTACATACATATATCAATATCCTTATATGAATTACTATATGTACTGCTAAATAAAGTCTAGTAGATACTCAACTTATAACCATACATGTTTTATGGTAACATGATTATCATAAGTTTCAAATGATTTTCTTTTTCAGACTATTGAGAGTAGTTTCCGTGATGATTCGGGATGTTTAACATCTCTCTAAGCAAGTTTGGTATGTTTCTTGATCAATTAGATTTTTTTTTTCCAATAAAGTGTTCAATTAGTATTTGCTTATGTGGTGTGGTGATTACTAGTTAGTTCTTTGTTAACTCGTGAATTTGTTAATATTTTGCAGTGTCTTGTTGATCTTGCTGGCAGTGAGAGGGCATCTGAAACAAAGACAGTTGGTGCTACATTAAACGAAAGCCGGCACATAAACAAAAGCCTGCTAACTTTGAAGACTGTGATTAGGCTTTTAAGGTTAGTTGTTTCTTTCTTAGTCATAGATGTAAATCAAAATAATGACCAGTTGGAAAATTACATCAAATATTAAAACTGTTATTTGGTGATCTTAGACATACATATACATACATACATTATATGAGCACAAGGTTGAAAAAGGAGCGAGACGGGGTCTAGACCTTTGAGGGTCGAGACGGATGTTGACCAACGTTGACTTTTATGTATATACATATATACATTTTTTTAAAGTCAAAAACTTTCGTTGACCAATTTGTACCTCTAATCTATATCAATGTCAATTTAATACAAAAGGAATGAAACTAAAATATGACAATTTTGAACGGTTTGACCGACTTTCTGACCTTTGACCGACGTTGACCCGACTTTTCCTGACTTTTGACCGACTTATTAGATGTTTATCTTTGAGTCGGGACAAGCTAGCCATTTGCAACCGATGTCTGAGCAATAACACAGTTTTCTTGTTATGCATTGGTGATGATGGTGGGAAGAAGAAGAAGAAAAAGGAGGAGGAGGAGGAGGAGGAGAATCATATACCTTATAGAGATTCGAAGCTCACAAGAATCTTGAAGCCTTCAAGGTACATTTAATAATAAATTTACTTAAATATGTATTTATTTATGATATGATATGAAATTCTATATTTTAATATATATTGTTCTTCTTATACTACTAGGTGGTTATTATTAGTCCGGAGGCTTCTTGCTCTGAATGTTTGAGATACAGATGTTTACTGCTTGAAAAGGATAAAGAGATCCAGCAGGTATGCATGTTTGCACCTTTTTCACACCAGGGATGATAATGACTTGGTTTTATTGCTTCAAACTGTTTTGTTGAAATAGAATAAGTTTTTTTTTTTTAAATAGCTTAAGCGTGAGAGAGACGCTGCAGAATCAAAGCTTGAAGAAGAAGCAGCAGCAGCAGCAAGAAGAAAGGTGCAGAAGGTAACAGAAAAAGAAGATGATGATGATGATGAGGTGTTTTTTACAGTACATGAGGTTGAGCCACCTGTTACTAGAAGTTATGCAAGTACGCAACAGGAAGTAGTTGAAGTGGAAGTGGAGGACCAACCAGTGACGCAACCTTCACCTCGTTCTCGCTATCATCGTAAGAATGGTGAACACAGGTCTATTAACACTTATTTTGAGGAAGGCTTGTACTGTTGCATGCATTGCCCAAAGAAATTTCAAAGTGACAAAGGGATAGCGGGTCATATGAAGACCTACAAGCTAGGTATTGTAATTGCAAATAAAGTTAATTCAAAGATTAGCATAACTTAAATTCACAAATTAACTTACTTGATGTATTTATCACCTCATATCCTAGCACTAATATTTACGTTTTCAATCTTAATGCAGCTATGTTGGCGACTCTCACTAGGTAGTGACTCTCTTTTGGAAAAGGTTGTGGTTATTAAATGATTGGTATCAATTTTGCACTCTGTATAGTTATCTTCACTTGGGTGTTTATTCAAGATTTTGGTACTATGTTTTCTGCTTTTAATCCAGTCATGGATGAGGAGAGGATGGGTACAGTTAAATGGAGGACTAGTAATGGCTCGCTTAAAGATTTTTGTATGACTTTTGCTTGGAATGATATAAGAGAGAATCGACAGATTGTTTGTGCCATGGTCTATAACTGTTTGGCATTCATTTTATAGTTGGCCATTAAATACTGGTCGACTTAGCACTTCTTGTGCTTTTTTGTAATGACGTCTTAGATTCTCATAAGCTATTATTTTATTCGCTGAATGTTCTTGTGTCGAATTCCAAGTTAAATTTTTTTTTTTTTTTTTGTATGATTTGATTGATCTTGTCATTAGTCATTACTGCTTCTATTTATGCCTTGAAATAAATCAATATGGAGTGTTCTTGGTAGATTAGTTTTTGCTGCCATTGTATACTTCATTCCAGCTTACTTGCTTCTATTTGGATATTTTGGTACGGTTAATGTCATGTTGCACCGATTTCCTTCTCTTAAAGGGTGATGTGTTTGTTGTTTGGAAGTTTTGTTGGAAATGTTTTTATAGATAGATGGTATAGTGTGACTGTTATCAATGGTAGAGGCATAACGATGGGTCTCTTTTGTGTGTGACCTACAACGACTTGATTCTAAGTTCTAACTACTTTTGTGCAATTTTGACTTTTTTCTGGTCAAACTTTTAAATTTAGAATCTTTAAATTCAAAGTTTTGTGTAGTAATTGGGTCCTTGAAGTTATATGGAGGCTTTATTATGATGTTGATATTTGGGCGAAACTGTGGGGGTCATAAATAGGAGATTTGGGATGGTTAGTGTATGGTTTGACTTTTATAAGTTAACCATGAGAGCAATAAACTTATGTTTTATTTTTTTTCCTATTTATTTGGTAGTAGTAGTAGTAAATGTAGTGTTTATTGGTAAATCAATGATGATGGATATAGTAGAATGCATGACAGGTGGAATTTTTATGATGTGTTGACTTCTGCAGTTCTGCAAGTCAAAAAGAAAAGTCAACTGTTACGATTTTAAGGGATGTCGTTTGTGGTAGCTTTTGCTTAGTGATAATTAGGAAAGATAAGGGTGAGAAGATTGTTGGTTTATTTTGGCTAGTAGAAGATATGTTTATCCCACATTGGTGGGAGGAAGATGTGAGGGGTGAGTGACTTGGTTATATAAGAGGAGCCAAGTCTTCATTCCAAATTGCACCAATCAATACACTTTAAGTATTTGATTATTTCTTTCTTTCTTACCCTTGTTTGAGAGTTGTATTAGTTAAATATTTTGGAGAGTGTAGTTGGCTTAAGAGAGTCGTCTATATCATTGTAACAATTTGTGATATAGTGTATTTCTCTCTTTGGGGGCCGGTGGTTTTTCTCCTGTTTTGGAGTTTCCACGTTAAATCTTGTGTTGTGTATTGTTCTTATTTCTTTACTATTATTGTTGGGCTGGGTGGTGGGAATTAGTGAGGCCGTAATTTCCCAACAACTGGTATCAGAGCGTTAGGTTTGACGGGGGTCTCGGTTATAGGAGTCGGAGTATGCTCTGTGGTTGCCACGTGAGTGGATCGTCCACATCAGAAACGAGTTCTATTGATCGTATAGGGTATCTGGTTAGACAATATTTTTTCTGATTCGTAGTAATAGTTGGATTTGTTAGTGGCCTAGTTGTGGATTTCCGATTTAAAGGGTCCTGGCTACCTGCTACATCTTTTGGCTATTCGAGACGTGAGCAAAATCAGAGAAAGTTGTTGTCTATAGGATACGGATACGATGTCGAAGTTCAGTCCAATGAGGTTTGATGTAGAGAAATTTGATGGGATGATCAATTTTGGCTTATGGCAGGTTCAAGTCAAGGATGTGTTGATTCAGTCCGGTTTACACAAGGCTTTGAAGGGTAAACCCACCCTTGTTCCTGGCAGTGATTCTAGCAGTAAGTTCGATGAAGAAGAATGGGATGATATGGATTTGAGGGCAGCAAGTGCGATTCGTTTGTGTCTTGCAAAGAACGTGCTTGCAAATGTGCACGGGTTATCAACGGCAAATGAGCTTTGGGTTAAACTAGAGCAGTTGTACCAGGGCAAGGGCATCTCAAATCGATTGTGTCTTAAAGAACAATTTCATACTCTGCGTATGGATGGAGGTTCAAAGATTTCAGATCATCTAAGTATTCTTAACGGTATTGTTTCGGAACTGGAGGCTATTGGAGTTAAAACGGATGATGAAGATAAAGCTTTAAGGTTGATATTATCTTTATCATCGTCCTATGAGCACATGAAACCTATTCTAATGTACGGGAAAGAAACGTTGAAGTTTGAAGATGTTACTAGCAAGCTCCTATCCGAGGAGAAAAGACTGGAAGGTAACGGGGTCTCGTCATCAGGAGATACGATAGTGTTGTGTTCGGATAGGCGAAAGAGAAACTCTGGGAAGAATCTGGTATGCTGGAGGTGCGGGAAGACTGGGCATGTAAGGGTTAATTGTCCAGGTGGAGCTAATCCGGCAAATGGCTCCAAAGACGCTAACATTGTCTCCGTTGTTACGGAGAGTGACGAATTCCTCTGAAGTCACGTCATCCTCATGGTGTGTCCGCGCCACCGTGAAAAGGGATGTTCGTTAGCGGTTCCACAATTACACATGGGCATTGGTTTGGCGTTGATGCAGGTTGTGTGGTGGAAACTGATGTTGTAGCTGATGGGACTTTCGGGAAAGCCAAACAGGGAAGTTGCACCATAAAGTTTCAGCTGGTTGTTCAACAACATGTGCCGAGGTGAAATGCTTGGAATGCGATATTCTAAGTGCTATACTCTTTATGGTGGAGTATGATAATTCTTGTTAAGAGTTATGATTGTCTGTGATGACAATGATTGTCGGTTTAGACAATGTTCGATGAAGATGCAAGTTTTGTCTCTTGGGAGATAATGTCAACGGCATGAAGATGAGGATCTTGAAGTTGTCGTCGAGGAAGCGTCTACATCGGTTATCCTTGCAATGTGGAAGCATGGTTATCTTCTTCTATCCAAAAGGTAGAGATTTGTTGGTTTATTTTGGCTAGTAGAAGATATGTTTATCCCACATTGGTGGGAGGAAGATGTGAGGGGTGAGTGACTTGGTTATATAAGAGGGGCCAAGTCTTCATTCCAAATTGCACCAATCAATACACTTTAAGTATTTGATTATTTCTTTCTTTCTTACCCTTGTTTGAGAGTTGTATTAGTTAAATATTTTGGAGAGTGTAGTTGGCTTAAGAGAGTCGTCTATATCATTGTAACAATTTGTGATATAGTGTATTTCTCTCTTTGGGGGCCGGTGGTTTTTCTCCTGTTTTGGAGTTTCCACGTTAAATCTTGTGTTGTGTATTGTTCTTATTTCTTTACTATTATTGTTGGGCTGGGTGGTGGGAATTAGTGAGGCCGTAATTTCCCAACAAAGATGAGTATGAAGATCAGTAGATTAGAAGACTCGGTTGAGATTGGGAATATCAGCAAGCAAGCTTGTCTTATCAACTTATGCGAGTTGCGATCGGGCTATTGATGTGTAGTTAATGTTTACATTAAGTTGACTCATGGTGAATGTCTAATATTTTTTTGTTGGTTACATTAGTGTACGATGATAGAATCTTGTAGAATTAGCTAATGGACTCTAAACTCCACAATTGGGCTTGATCCAACTAACATAAACTTATGGTCTAACAGTAGGGAGTGGGCATTAGGCTGCCTCAGAATAATTTCCATAGGAAAAATTCTAAGTTAATCATTTCTAAAACACCCAAATAGCGAGTAAATTTTAATTTTAATTAGGACACCTTTCAGCCTGTTGACTCATTCCGGATTGGACACAGTAGAATAAAACAAAATCTAGATTGACACATTCATAAGTAAACGGATCGAAATTTCCAACTCATTCAATCTGTTTCAAACGTTGGAGATGAAACATAACCCAAACAATCCCATTCATAAGTAATTGGGTCAAAATTGTCACCTCTATCTACGATTGTTAAAGATATTTACTAGAAATAGATAAATCTATAAACTGAAAACCAGAAAAGTTTAAGGTCAACTAGCCACATAACGATAAAAATATGTATTGATAGTTACTAAGGTCCAACGATTTTCCAACATCAACTTCAACTTGGCTCTTACAAAAAGGGTGTGTTAAGCACCCATTAGAAATCTATAATAATATGTGCTAGTAACATATATTGAGGACTCACTAAAAGATGAGAGAAAGACAGAAATTTTGCTCAGTGGTCTATGTCGACTTCGGATCGGTCACAGTTTAGTAAGTGTATAGCATAAATAGATTTCGAATGAATTATGAACACAGAAGATTTAGCTAAAGTTGATAACTCTGTAAATAAGTACGAGTAGTTTTTAGTTTAAACTTTCAACAAGACACACAGTAACGTTCAATCAAGCAAGTAATCCATTTGACATTGAAAGCCAAAGTACAATTCTTATTTTTCCCACTTTATTTAATAAAATTGTGGAAAACTAAAAAAATAAATTCTCATAAAAGAAGTTTTGAAGTATAGAAGATTATTTACATTGCTTTCCATTTGTTGGTAAAGAACTCATAAAACGTAACCACCTGCAATGAACAAAATGGATTGTGACAGTGTATGTAGAGGACAAATTCATTGAGAAAAGCATGACTTAAAGTATACTGTAATCGAAGAGTATGTTACGCAAACAGAAAAGTTATACTAAAAGTGGTAAATAAGATAGTTGTTGTTTTAATAAAAATTGATATTTAAAAAAAAAAAATGTGGTAAATAAGACACACTGTATAATATAACCAAAAAAAGAAAAAAATAATTTTGAGTTCCTCTTTCAAAAATTTAGCGTTTGATACAGCATCTAAAAATACAGTTGATGAATGTGAAAATGCTCCATTGCATGATATCAGGCACCGTTGGGGGAAAACTTGTAATGAATGTCATATACTCTGTGTGGTATAATTTCAAGTAAATCTTATATTCTAACCAATTAAAGTAACTCTTAAATTCTTGGTACTAAAGTAACACATACAACAAACGTCGATTGTGCAGGATTAGAAGAAATAAATATACAGACCCATTACTCTTTCCTAATTTGTAAATGTTTCAAGGGCTTTGCGTTTTAGAGAGTATATTTCTTTATTTGCTTACCGATGTGGGATTAAAAAAAACTACCATGAGGCGGTTTCAACTTTTAAACCATTTCTTACATATGAACCGATCAAAATCCGTTTGGAATCCATTTGCATACATTTTTTTTTTATTACCAAATATAACTCTTTGACTTAATGGATTTTGTTTCCTAACCACTCAATTTGTTTACACAAACTAATCCACACATACGTAACCTCCACTTAATATTTGTAACTGCCCCTTTATTTCTTTTGATTAATTACGGAGTACTAAATTTTTCCATTCATAAAATACGTATTAATCAATAGCTCTTAATTATTACAGATCTCGTTGAAAATTGGGATCACACATCGTCTTCTTCACTTAGATGAATACACTTTCATTTTTATCTTTTCTATTACTATTAACCTTAACCTTAATTAATGTAGTAAATAGTATACATACGAAACTGAAATTACGGATTACATATACAATCATACTACATACAAACGTAATCACCAATAGAACACATGAATATGCATATGCAATATAAAAGGATAAACGTAAAACGATCAAACCGAAATTGAAGGGATGAACCGGGCTTGTGTTTGACACAATTCCCTTAAACAGATTCGACGTCTGTTCCCAGGGTACACCGATTCGAAGCAGCGTACTGCCGGACTAGAACACTTGCCTGAAAAGAAGTCGGAGGCGTGAAACTGAGATGTAACGGATTCGGATGTGCAGTTGCAGGTTTGTGTTGTGTGTTTTTTCTGCAGACTGCTTTCCAATTTTATAACACAAAGTTGCAGCCTTACTACTGGTATCCACATCAGTATGAAGTGGATCTGATTCACCAAGTCAACAGTGGAAACCAATTTGGAAAACATCCACATCTGAATGAGGTGTATCTGCAACTACTCCACAACCAAGTGATAAAAAAAAACGTATTGCAAAAACCAGCCTCGCACGGGCCCGGATTTTCGGAGCTGCATTCGTGTCCGCAGGTCGTGCGGGCACGCCCATTGGATCACATGAAATCTCAAGTTTTTGCACCCCCCCGGCGCGAGAGTAGGTGCTAGAGTAAAATATAGCATAAGATCTTGACATAGGTTTGGAGATAAGAACATATATACATCTCATAAGTCTATCTCCACTCATATGTGGGACAAGATGCATTCCATACTAAATTTCCATATTCTTGCATCAAACACACAACATTGAGACTCGATATCTCATTCACCTTCTATCCGTTTTGGACACACTTTAGCTCGTTTTAAAGTCCTCGTCAAGGACTACAAAATCCACTAAATAGCTACTAATATGTATTACGTTATCATATATTAATATGTGTCCAAAGTTTGGTAAAAACCATTTGTTTTATCCAAAATTTCCAACAATCCCCCACATGAATGGAGATCGCTCTCAGAAACAACAATCTTCCGATTAAATTTTAGCAGTTGAATCTTGCACACGATAGGTAGGTGTTACCCTTTGAACCTTCGCTTATGAAACGCACTTAGTCTATTGGCTCTGAGTAGACGACGATGTCTTTGAACTCGTCTGCCGTTTGTGTAGGCGACAATACGCTTCACACAAGACTCTCCCTGACAAAGTCAAGTCCTCATAGTTATGTTCGTTATGGTCATGAACATTCGCCTGCATCTGCGAGAGCTTATAAAATATTGTGCCCCAACAATACCCTTCGAAGCGACCCCACTTCTCTCTCACATAGGTGATTCACCACATCGTGGCTACTGATTAACCACGCATGGTTATTTCAGTTGAATCATTAAAAGCCATAGGCTTATCCTCTTACTTGTCACTTTTAGGAATGGACTAGGAAGTCTACTCTTAATTAGTAAACTCCCTTTAAAAAGTGTAGGGGTTGCTAGTCTAGTAATTAACTCCCCCACAGTGACTTCGCCAGTTCATACAAGTAGGTTGTCCTATTGAACTCAGATCTTGGGATCTCCAGTCAACTGAGTTAGGTTTTCCTTCATATAAACTTAGCCTTTCATGGGCTTTAGTCCCATTCCCACGCACGAATTATACACTAACTCTCTGCTTAAGCCTTTTGTCAGCGGATTCGCAATATTATCCTTTGACTTCACATAGTCAATAATGATAATTCCTGTAGAGATTAGTTGTCGTACTGTATTATGTCTACGTCGTATATGTCTATTCTTACCATTATACATTGTGCTATGAGCTCTACCAATCGCCGATTGGCTATCACAATGTATACTTATGGCCAACACCGGCTTAGGCCATCTTGGTATATCTTCAACGAATTGACGTAGCCATTCTGCCTCTTCACCAGCTTTGTCTAAAGCGATGAATTCTGATTCCATCGTGGATCTAGCAATAACCGTTTGTTTAGATGATTTCCACGATATAGCAGCACCTCCAAGTGTGAATGCATATCCACTTGTCGCTCTGGAATCATTTGTATCAGATATCCAGTTTGCATCACAATGTGTAACGACCCTGATTTTTCCAACGTTTATTTATTAATAATTGTTATTATTAATACTTGTGATTAAACGAATGTATGTTATTACATTTACTTGTTGCCATGATTAACCGTACTTGACTTTAATTGCCCGAAACGTCTTTGTGACACGCGTACATTACACGAATAATATTTTCAGATATTATTTACATTCATGATTGATATTATTAATCATTTTAATTAACTAAGGTTATTAGTTAGTTACATGGGCTTTAATTGGATTTATTTGTTAATTACTTGAACTTGGGCCTTGTTAATGTTAATGGACTCATGAATATGGGCTTATAAACCCACCCTACACCTTATTGGATTAACTAGCCCATTTTTACTACATGTAAGTATTATTTTGCAATGGAACAAGATAGTTATTACTTAAGGAATCTTGTTACAACTCATTCCTATAACAATACACCAAATAACCAACTTTATGAACCTTTACTAGCATGAGACTTGTGTGTAATCCCCTCCCCCCCTTCTCTCTTCCAACCGTCAGCCTTAGTAGGCCTTATGGAGCATTTTTGTTTCATTTTTCCTTATCACTCCATACTAGAATTCTCTCATTCAAAACACACTTCAAACTTACTTTCATTTTCCTCTCATCTTTTCTCTCTAATTATTGTAAGTAACCAAGATTTTCTCTCCTTTTTCCTCCCTCAAAACCGTGACCTTGATGCTCATATCATCATCATTTGATTGTTGTTTACTTGTTCTTTGTTGTTGTTATTACTTACTTACTTGTTGTTTGTTATTTACTTACTAGTACAAGGATCAACTTTCTAGTTAGATTCTTCTTTTATCTTGTATTTACAAGAACACTCAAGAACATAAACTTACTAGTTTATGTTCTACCTTTAAAGTTTTAAAGTTTGTAAGTTCATGGTTGTAAAAATCATACTTGTAAATCATGTTTGTAGACTTTAAAGTTTACATTCTTAAAGATCAAACTTTGCTTTGAATCTTTAAAGTATGAACAACCCATGAACTAGTTACTTGTTTACCTAGCTTATTTACTTCATTTACTTGCACTTTAATTTCATGATTTATGTTCTTGTTGGTCAAGTGTTACTAGTTAACATTGATCTCATTAATCTTGAACTAAAAGTTAACTTTAAAAGTTCAAGAACATGTAAGTAAGTTTTCTTTAATTATAACTTTGTACACTTATGTTAGATCTAGACTTTTGAGTCTTGGATCTTCAAGATCAAACTAAGAACTATGTTCTACATCTTAAGATCTTGATTTCATAAGTTCACTTTCAAGTTTGTAACTTATTATTAGTTTTAAAGTTCATGTATGTGTTAGATCTAAGACATTGATGTAACTTTGGTTCATCAAAACACTTGCAACACTTAAGTGAGTTGTGCTTCATATCTTAGACTTACACTTGGGTTATGATGGTCAAACCTTGGTGAAAATGATGCAAACACATCAACAAGTTGTACACTTGAAGCTATATGCATCAAGGATGAGAACCATGATAAGCATCGAACACCAAGAACCACCGGAACCTACTGACCCTACTATTTTACTGTTTTTGTGTCTGACCCGTACGACCTGGGCTACTATAACTATGATTTTCAGATAGCACTGTTTTATTAGATAACTTTTCATATAGGACTCGTCTTAATCCGAGTTACGGTTTAGGATTTATGGCCCTCCGATCGTCACTATGTCCATTTAACGTTGTGCTGAAAATTCTGACCTACTCACACTTAGACCGTCGCCACGGTCAAACGAAGACGAGTTTGCTTCTGTAATTTTTACCACAACTAAAGGACTCATATACGGAACCATGGCCACTGGTCTTACCTTATTTCAGTAGGTATAGAGGCCGTGGTGACTGACCGAACTCAGCCTCTGTTTTAAACTACTTTCATAAACGAAACCTACTTTACACCTTTTGTTTAAAGATGAATGATGATGACCCTTAAGACCTTATTTACATACTTTTAAACCTTTTCGGAGGATTTACTGACTTAGTACTATTTGACTTAGGTTGAGGACCCGTTTGGACAACCTTCATTACTTGCTTACTTTCCGAGTCATACTTTACCGCTACTTTATCATTGTGAGTTATAGCCTTCCCTTTTTACTTTAACTTATTTTGGGAACTGAGAATACATGCGGATTTTATGTTTTACATACTAGGCATGAGTACTTAAACTTATATATGTGTGGGTTATACAACGGCATAAACATTCCCTTTAGCTCGGTAACGTTTAGTCATTGGTTTTTGAACCGGTGAACGCGAATCTTAGATATGGATCCATAAGGTTTGACATCCCCACTCGGGCTAGTAGCGCTAGCATTTAACGAGTGTTTAATACTTCATAAACATACGCACTTGTCAAGTGTACTTTCAGGGGGTATAAACGTTAAGTTAGTTACCAAGTGCCCACGGTTAACATATACTTTATCATACTGTTTTGAAACGCTCTTTGTAGCTCTGAAATCTCGTGGCCTACCTTACATACTGTTATACTTAAACTATAGCTCACCAAAATTTGTGTTGACGTTTTTAAGCATGTTTTTCTCAGGTGCTTAAGGTTATTTGCTTCCGCTGTGTACTAGTCTTGCCGTATACACCCGCTGCTCTAGTGTTATCACCGCATGAACTACTTTATCTTGCATTCAAACTTAATTACATTTGAAACTATGTTTCGTAACGACCTAAGGGTCATATACATTTATTCATGCTTGCTATTCGTAGAAGCATACTGTTGGTGTAAAACAATTGACGTCGGTTATGACGTCATCTTTTTATCGTGAATGCAACTTCTTTTATTACAGCATGTAGTACTTAACCTTGTAATGATCCTGTTGTTGATGATTCGTACACGATGGTTTTGTACGGGGCATCACATTTGGTATCAGAGCATTGGTTGTAGGGAATTAGGTTGCATTAGTGAGTCTAAGACCGACCCGAGTAGGATTCACTAATAGGACTAATCTACAACTTGCTAGTTTACTTGTTTCCGCTGAATTTACTGCATGCTGCTGCTTACTTTTACTGCTATATGCCGTATGCTACTACATGTTTTCACTACTGTATGATATTACTTGCTTTCGATTGCATGCCACTTCTGTACGATTCGTTATTATTGTCATGCTACTTATTGTTATACATGATTTAAACTGTTGGCCTAATACGTGCTTGCTTTATGACTTACTGACATGGAAAAATTTATTTTTCCTTGTTCAGATGTCGGATACTCAACCAGCTATCATTTTGGGTAGTTCAGACTCGTCAGCCACCCCACCTGCTGCTGCTGCCGACACACTGATCCCGCTACCCACGAGTGATCCCGGCGCTTCATCTTCCGGGACTAGCAGCCAGGCGCCTGCCCCAGTGGTTACTTCTAGCGGAGCTCAGGACCCTTCGGAGATTCTAGCTCCATCTGCCCCCGGACCTTCAGGATCACAGCCCCGCTCCGGCGAGATTGTGATTCCCGCGGAGTTCGGGGAAGGTCCATTCCGTAACCAGTATCGCCATTGGTGCCGACGTGCCCCTGATGGACGTCTCATTCCGATCGGACCCGCTCGTTACCAACAGATGATGGCCGCTCAAGGACGGCCAGTTCAGCCACCCATACAACCACCACATGATTCGAACGACCCGTCATCCACTGATGCTTCATCCGACGACACCTCCTCAGACGACTCCAGTGATTATGAGGACCCTGCTGATATACCTATACAGGAACCCTCCACCCCGCCGAAGAAGCGGTACCGTTTTGATGGCACCGTCATTCCAGGGGTGAATGGAGGTCGTGTTTTCACTGACACATTTGGTCGGCATCGTAGGGTTACTACTCGTAAGCGGCTTGTGCCGTACCCTGCCGACCCACAAGTGCGTAAGGCACCCCGTTACGTACTGACTATTTCTGGAGCCGGAACATCTGCACCCCGTTATGTAATGTCTGCACCACCTGCTCCATCGGCACCACCTGCACTGCCCGAACCACCAGCACCACCTGCCCCACCATCTCCCACTGTCGAGGAATTGACAAGGGAGGTGGGGATCCTCCGAGCTCGAGTTGCCGAGCTAGAGGACCAGATGGCCCATGTTTTGGACATCCTTCACCCACCTTCACCGTAGGGCTTTTGTATTTAGATTTCATTATGTAATCTAGTTGTAATTTTATGTTTCACTTATGTATTGTACAGACTTATTCTGATGTATGAAACTTATTATTATTAATGGAACTTTGCGTTATTTAATTCTTGCACGATGTTCTATATACGTTACTGTATGATGATTCTGTGGTACTTGTACCTAGATGCGTTACTTAATAAACATGTGATGTGTTGATTCCATGTTGGTTACATATACTGTATTATTATATGTTGAATGCTGGATTTTGACTTGAGTCAAAATTTTTGTTTAGAACACCATGGCTAACGGTCGATCCACACCTACTGCTGCTCAAATTAAAGAGATGATCCAAGAATGTGTAGCCGCAGCCATTGCGGAAATGTAACCCCAAGCTCCACCGCCACCGCCACCGCCACCGCCACCACCACCGGTTATTCAACCCGTTCGAAATGGGTGTACTTACAAGGAATTCCAGAGCTGTAAACCACATAACTTTAGCGGCACTGAGGGACCGGTTGGTCTCACTAGATTGTTCGTGTGACAACCCGTAAATTTTCGGCAAAATTTAAACAAAAATCGTTATATGATTTCATTTAACCTCGACTAATTTCCGACGATTCACGAACAATTATTTGTAAATAATTACGCATTAATTTGATATATTAATATTATTATTATTAATATCCTTTTTAAATAAGATATCAATAATTAATATCTTTATTATCAGTATTGTTATTATGAATAAAAAAAATATTGACAAATATTCTTGGAAAAGTAGTAAATCAATTTGTTTATTTGAAAAGAAAATATATAAAAAAAATCCTTAAAATAAATGATTTTTTTTAATAAAATAAATAAATAAATAAATAAATTACTTTTAAATTAAAAATTATAATGGAAAACTACTTTTATTATTTTATTTTGTGCATTATCCCATGACCTAATATTTAATACTTTTGAATTTTAAAATTCCATTAAAAATTAAAATGTTTCTTTTTCTTTTAATTATTTTATTCTTTTTACCTAATTTTTTTCAAGTATAAATACCCTTCATTTTTCATTCAAACTCACACCAAAATTTCTCTCATTTTCTCTTTGAAGAATTACTACTAGTAAGTATTCTTTTCTTACTTTTTACTTTTTACTTTTTACTTTTTACTATTTATTTCAGTTTATTATTTTTTTACCAAAACATGTAAATAATGTTATAAATTATATGCAATTAAAATTAAAATAAATAACATGTTATAATTAGTAATATATGTTACTAAAAATTATAAAAGTATTTTTATGAATTAATATATAGGAGTTATAATTAAAATCGAATTAATGAATATATATGTATATACGCACCTAACGTGAAGGTTATAATTAAAGATAGCGTACAAAGACTACAAACATCACCGCTACTTGTGGCCTAGGGTGATCCTTGTTACCATTATGGGACGCTTGTGGATCTCGAATGCCAAGACTTAGATTCTGGTCAAGAGATCCTGGGCCGCTCGGTAACAATAGATCATTCGAGTGACTTGCATGTTAGCGACGAAGTTTGGGCGAGATTGTACAACATCTTTGTTAAGAATTATAACCCGAACATTCTTAAACTAGAAGCTTACTATAAGTGGAAGTTTTTCATAAATAGTAGGTTTCCAAAAATAGAAACTTTTGAGAAATAGAAACTTTTCTCGAAAACCGTCACTGTCAATATAGTTGCTATATTAATAAACATACTTTATGTCAAGTTAGACATTAACTAATTAAACGTTATACCTCAAGGTTGATATCCAGATCACTTACTTGCTTTACTTTCCTTCTTGCGTGAAATACTTCAACTGCTATTTAATGTGAGTTTCATATGATCCCTTTTACTCTTTACATTTTTGGGCTGAGAATACATGCGCAAATTTTATAACTGTTTTACACGTATCAACTATTAAACTGTGATATGTTGGGCTATAAACAGCAAGTCCCCAACCGACAAGTATAAATGATAACTTGTTACGGGGCAAACTTGAAAGTCTAGTCTAAATACAAGTACCAACTATTAAACTGTGATATGTTGGGCTATAACCAGCAATTCCTCAACCGACAAGTATAAACGATAACTTGTTACGGGGTAAACTTGAAAGTCTAGTCTAAATATCAGTACCAACTGTTAAAACTATGCTATACCCGGCTATGTCCAACTAAGTCCCTACAGTGATATTTTTAATTGCTGCGGCATTCTTAATTATTGGGGATAGGCCTATCGGGAGTAACGTCCCCGATACATTTGACTAAATCTTTGTATTACTTGATAATGAAATTAAACGAAAAGGACAGAACAACTTGTCACGGGGCAAACAACGTTTAGTCTAAATATCACGCACTGGCAAAACTTTTGGATCTTGCGAGATCTACTTTACAAACTAAATCTTGTGGTCTAATACTATTACTGAAATCATTATTTATGACAAACCTATGAACTCACTCAACCTCGTGTTGACTTTTTAAGCATGTTTATTCTCAGGTACTTAAATATTGCTTCCGCTGTATATCTACTGCTTTGATGATGATTGCTTGCTATGCTTGGAGTGTTCATTACATATCATATCAATTAAAGACATATTTATCTTCCGCTGCAAAACTCAACAAAACATCTCATGTAGAGTCGTTCTCGTTTATACAACTGTGATTTGATATAATTAGTCACGTTATTCTTCCAGGCCCTATCTGGAGGTCGTGACAGATTGGTATCAGAGCAGGTTGTTGTAGAGAACTAGGATTGCATTTTATGTGTGCCTTATACAATTAGGTACCTTAGCAATGTAGGACTACAACTATCCTTGACCATAGTGCCTTTAATTGATGCCTTTAACTGTTAAATGCTACCCTATACTTTAGAAACTTTACTTATCTTAGAATGCCAAGCCAATCTAAGAACTCTGCTCAGTTTTCTAAGTACTATCAAATCCCGCCATCACATTTAAATACAACACCATGATTTATGAAATTATCGACATTCCTTGTCATTTATCACGGTGTTTGTATTACATACGTATTACATGAAATGTTAACCATGATTCTTGAAATCTCTACTATTCATATTCATTACTTTCAAAATCTTTGATTTCTCGTTATTTTTTATCATTGAATTTTCTTGACGGGTGACGTCTCCGAAACTCTTGAATGGAAGGGTTTGGATTACCGATTTAAAATATCCTATAGCTCAAGCCCCTAACATTTTTTGTTGTTTATTTTGAGTGAAAACGAGAAGATCGGATTAAAATGTCTTTAATCAAAAGTTTATCTGATTACATACTTATCATTTTAATCTCGACACGTCATAGACAAATCATATCTTATCATATCTATCCCGATAGACTTTGTCTAACGCTTTTCCTAATTTCCCTCCGTAAATTACGGAAACCTTTTTGTTATATATATGTATTCAAGGAGACGAATATATCATTTAATATTCAACTCCCATTTCAAATCAAACCCTTATTCCAAACACATAATATGGATTTCTCACCCGATTCCTCAAGTTCCTCTAGCTCCGAAGATAGCGTAACGGGAGCACACCCACCAATCAATTACCGTGATTTCTTCAGAAAATGGGGATGGGTTCGCCAAATACTCACCCTATGGATAAATGAAGAAGGTACTCCTTATCACGAGCCAAACTTACCACCAAACGTCAGAGTACTCGATCCGCTTACCGGCGAACCTGTTCGCAATACCGTTTACACTCTTTTTGCAAGGATTTTCAGCCTCGAAGGTCGTCTCACCGTAGTCAAAGACAGTATCCGTCCTATACTCCCAAATTCTGATCAGATAGGGTTACTAGAAGAAGTTAGAAGACTTCAAACTAAATATCAAGAATTGACAAACCTTACTGAGGAATGGGTAGAACAAATCCATAGACTCGAGCATAAAATAGAAACCCTGGAGGAAACGGTGCACGATTTAGAAGCTAGGCTCACACCTACTACCCAAGTACCACAAGCAACACCACCAGTACCAGCAATACCACCAATATCACCAACACCACAAGCAATACCAACAACAACCGCAACACCACCAGCAGTATCGTCAACATCACCAGCACTGACGGCACTACCAGAATCAGCAACAGCTTCAACAGTATCGCCAACATCATCAACACAGCAAGCATTATAAGCACCAGCAGTTGCATCAGTATCAGCAACAACATCAGCACCATCAGCTTCATCAACAACAACATCCGCATCCCACTCCTCAACATCACACTCGGTACCTCGGATATCAACATCATACGCCCCAAAGATACCAAGGAATATTAGCAATAATGAGTTAAGATATATTGACTCATTCTTCAATTATATATGTATACCTTATATATATATATGATTTGGAACAATAATAAATCTTTTTGTACTAAGCTATTACGTGTGAATCTTAACTAGTATGTACTACTTGGTTAATTCATATCACTAATATGCTATGATGTACATCCTTTGTTAATGACTTAGCAATCGTTAATCACTGCTTCAACACAATAAACTCCATTTCATAATAAATCAAGTGTAACGATGAATGTATTGAATTCATAACTTCATTAGCGAAATATTTTGCGACAATTATGAAATCTCTAAGGTTTTGGAGATTATTTACTCTCGTTCAAAACCGCAAATCAGATGAGTTTAATATATATTAACTCATTAAATCCATGATTATATCTGAAGAATACATATATGAACGTATATCTTCATAAAGATTGTAAATTCTGTTGTACAAACTATTAATTGTGAAAATATTTTAACGGGTAGGTAATACCAAAGAAATATTTACATCTCACATTAATACACTGTACATTCTTCAATTTTGATTCATAAATCATTAACTATACGCACTACCTTCACAATGATACACAATCATCTTCATACAAAATCAATTACACATTCTGAAATTAACATATCGGAATTCAAGTAAAGCTTTAGCAGGTTTTATCTTCCTAAAGATCACTACATTCATGAATTATATTCATTCGTATTCTATGATGAATTATCACATCAAACCACCAAAATTATCATTCATTACTTTTGAAATCAACAACGCCTATTCGTCAACCATTAGATCCGTTGACGATTACAGTCAGCGTTTAATCATCTAAAAATAAAATTTCTTGAAACCATTGATAACCGATGATTCAAATATAGATGCATTAAATGCAGAGAAAACATTGTAGAAGGTCTTAAGGGCCAAAAGTTTGATGATAAAGAATGGTATAAGCTCAGATTTGGGACTGGAAAACGGATTGAGCAAAGTATGAAGGAGGCTGTGGATAAATCACAAAGATTAAACCTGCCTTCAAAGAATCCAAATGATTCAGTATCTGCTGAGGTCATTAACGAATACCTTGCTCCTGACTCTAAACCTTTACGGACAAATCTTCTTTATCATCCTTCGATCTTAGAAATTCTAAGATATCACTGTATCTTTCATTATAAATATCCTCTATATTTCTGAAGATATCTTTATAAAGATTCTTGTGCGCAATTAATTATCTCTTTGCGATAACTTTATTACATCATAAAGAAAACTGTATTAGTTTCTATATTCTGAAAAATTCAAGTTTAAAATGTTTTGAAGAAGTGTTGAGAATTGATGCATGAGTTAGTATAATATAATGACGTCAGGCCAACGTGATTATATTAAAGTAAGTCATGCTAAATTTTTAATGGAAGATGATGATTCATAGACTTTATAATCATCATTTGCCATGTTACACGACTCTTACATTTAAACTCTAAAACATATCAAGAAAATATTTTTCTTGATAGTTCTATCTTTTCGGATATTCTGGTAATTTGACAAATCAAATCGTGCTATTACCTTTCCTTCTGCTTTGTATATTATGATCATTCGAAACTTCATACCTACGAATTCTGGACCGTTACTTGCTTTACAAAAGCATGAAGCTTCAAAGGAAAATATAAATCCCGATAACAACACCGAAATTACAAACCGTGTATATCAATGCGTATAGCAATATAAAGACACGGGAGAACTAAAAACACAATAAATCCTAGAGCATAATAGAAGTAAACAGACTCCTCTGGTGGGAGTTGGAAAAGAAGGAATATCGTGGCGATAACCAGTATAAGGTCAAGAACAAGAATTGGATGGAGCATTTTCACAATCTTTGGAAGTATGAATTGAGGAAGAAAGTATATAAGTGGTGAAGATAATGAAACGGAAGAAGCTAATTTATAGCAAAATTCCAGACATAGCAATTGAGGAAATTCACCGCATTTAATTAAAGAAAATTCTAATTTCCTTAATTAACGGAGAATCAAATCTTATAAAGATTATGAAGATTTCTTTAATTCCTTAAATTCTGGAAATCAATCGTGACTAAGTCAAAAGTTAAAGCGAACATTTAATTTCCTCATTTCAATCTTTTACGATAGCTTCATTTATACTCTTCTTGTAATCGAATCATATCATTCCATATTACCCAATATTGGTAAAACTCTATTTCCCAACTCATATTCATCATTAAGATGTTCCTGTTGTAAACAATGACTATCTCTATCAAATATCGTGACTTTGATTTTCATGAACTCCTTTCTATTTTGTCTACCCTAATATTATGGCATAAACGCTCAAGGTTTAAATAAGCTCACTATTATTCATCACACATTTCATGTATATTGAAATGCTTGTATAACGTCATCATCTCTTTCTGAGGAAAACCTAATCAATGACACTCTTGTTAAATCCTTTAGATAACCTCTGCATTAATAATAAAATGCACTTCGTAGAATTTATGGATCGTAAGATTTAAACGCTAGAAACCAAACAATATCCTATTAGTTGGAATTCACGAAAGGCCCCGAGCATACCTGGGAACATGAAGACCAAATAAAACGAAAATATCCTCACCTATTTACAAACAACGCAGACTGATGGCAACAACTAAATTTCGGGACGAAATTTCTATTAACAGGGGGATACTGTGACAACCCGTAAATTTTCGGCAAAATTTAAACAAAAATCTTTATATGATTTCATTTAACCTCGACTAATTTCCGACGATTCACGAACAATTATTTGTAAATAATTACGCATTAATTTGATATATTAATATTATTATTATTAATATCCTTTTTAAACAAGATATCAATAATTAATATCTTTATTATCAGTATTGTTATTATGAATAAAAAAATATTGACAAATATTCTTGAAAAAGTAGAAAATCAATTTGTTTATTTGAAAAAAATATATAAAAAAATCCTTAAAATAAATGATTTTTTTAATAAAATAAATAAATAAATAAATAAATTACTTTTTAATTAAAAATTATAATGGAAAACTACTTTTATTATTTTATTTTGTGCATTATCCCATGACCTAATATTTAATACTTTTGAATTTTAAAATCCCATTAAAAATTAAAATATTTCTTTTTCTTTTAATTATTTTATTCTTTTTACCTAATTTTTTCAAGTATAAATACCCTTCATTTCTCATTCAAACTCACACCAAAATTTCTCTCATTCTCTCTTTGAAGAATTACTACTAGTAAGTATTCTTTTCTTACTTTTTACTTTTTACTTTTTACTTTTTACTATTTATTTCGATTTATTATTTTTTTACCGAAACATGTAAATAATATTATAAATTATATGCAATTAAAATTAAAATAAATAACATGTTATAATTAGTAATATATGTTACTAAAAATTATAAAAGTATTTTTATGAATTAATATATAGGAGTTATAATGAAAATCGAATTAATGAATATATATATACGCACCTAACGTGAAGGTTATAATTAAAGATAGCGTACAAAGACTACAAACATCACCGCTACTTGTGGCCTAGGGTGATCCTTGTTACCATTATGGGACGCTTGTGGATCTCGAATGCCAAGACTTAGATTCTGGTCAAGAGATCCTGGGCCGCTCGGTAACAATAGATCATTCGAGTGACTTGCATGTTAGCGACGAAGTTTGGGCGAGATTGTACAACATCTTTGTTAAGAATTATAACCCGAACATTCTTAAACTAGAAGCTTACTATAAGTGGAAGTTTTTCATAAATAGTAGGTTTCCAAAAATAGAAACTTTTGAGAAATAGAAACTTTTCTCGAAAACCGTCACTGTCAATATAGTTGCTATATTAATAAACATACTTTATGTCAAGTTAGACATTAACTAATTAAATGTTATACCTCAAGGTTGATATCCAGATCACTTACTTGCTTTACTTTCCTTCTTGCGTGAAATACTTCAACTGCTATTTAATGTGAGTTTCATATGATCCCTTTTACTCTTTACATTTTTGGGCTGAGAATACATGCGCAAATTTTATAACTGTTTTACACGTATCAACTATTAAACTGTGATATGTTGGGCTATGACCAGTAAGTCCCCAACCGACAAGTATAAACGATAACTTGTTACGGGGCAAACTTGAAAGTCTAGTCTAAATACAAGTACCAACTATTAAACTGTGATATGTTGGGCTATGACCAGCAATTCCCTAACCGACAAGTATAAACGATAACTTGTTACGGGGCAAACTTGAAAGTCTAGTCTAAATATCAGTACCAACTGTTAAAACTATGCTATACCCGGCTATGTCCGACTAAGTCCCTACAGTGATATTTTTAATTGTTGCGGCATTCTTAATTATTGGGGATAGGCCTATCGGTAGTAACGTCCCCGATACATTTGAGTAAGTCTTTGTATTACTTGATAATGAAATTAAACGACAAGGACATAACAACTTGTCACGGGGCAAACAACGTTTAGTCTAAATATCACGCACTGGCATAACTTTTGGATCTTGCGAGATCTACTTTACAAACTAAATCTTGTGGTCTAACACTATTACTAAAATCATTATTTATGACAAACCTATGAACTCACTCAACCTCGTGTTGACTTTTTAAGCATGTTTATTCTCAGGTACTTAAATATTGCTTCCGCTGTATATCTACTGCTTTGATGATGATTGCTTGCTATGCTTGGAGTCTTCATTACATATCATATCAATTAAAGACATATTTATCTTCCGCTACAAAACTCAACAAAACGTCTCATGTAGATTCGTTCTCGTTTATACAACTGTGATTTGATATAATTAGTCACGTTATTCTTCCAGGCCCTATCTGGAGGTCGTGACAGTTCGAGAAACTTGAATCAGTATTCCGAGTTAGTAACTGTTCGGAGGACAACAAAACCAAATTTGCTTCTTGCACGCTGTCTGACGGCGCGCTCACGTGGTGGAACACAATGGCACAGGCACAAGGCATTGATGAGGCGTATGCTACGCCATGGGAAGAATTTAAGTGTGCCACGATTGAGGAGTATTGTCTGAGAACCGAAATCCAAAAGATGGAAATGGAATTCATGCAGTTAAAGGCCGTTGGGAACGACCTTGATGGTTACAACAGGAGATTTTTGGAACTAGCCCTGATGTGCCTGACAATGGTCACCCCGGAATTCAAGCGAATAGAGAGATACTTCTGGGGACTCCCTAAGAGCATTAAGGGAAACGTCACCTCGTCCAAACCACCAAATGTCCCAGAAGCGATGCGCATGGTGTATACTTTAATGAATCAAATAACCATCGATGAACTGGAGAAAACTAAGACTGAAGCGGGTACTAGTGAGAAGCGCAAATGGGATAACCACAACAACAACAACAGGGGAAGAAACTATGAACAGAACCCGGCGAAACGACATGAGGGTTTTAGAGGAAACAACAACGGTGGAAACCCCAATCCGAACACCAACTCAAACCCGAACTACAAAGGAACCTTACCACAATGCAAGCAGTGCTACAAACACCACACTGGGTATTGCAATGTTGTTTGTGAGAAGTGCCAACGGACTGGGCATGTTGGAAAAGACTGCAAGGTCAGCACTTTGAATGGGAAGCCGAACCCCACAGGGCCGAAGAAATGTTATGAATGCGGACAGACGGGCCATTTCAGAAATGCGTGTCCAAATAAACGAAAATATGGCGGACTACCGCGCGCTAGAGCTTTCAATGTTAATGCAAGGGACGCACGCGAAAACCCCGACTTGGTGACAGGTATATTCAAAATCAACAATCTTTTAGCTTCTGTCTTGTTTGATACTGGGGCGGATAGAAGTTATGTATGTAGACATTTTTGCGATAAGATTAATTGGTCTTTAGTCCCGTTAAAAGAGAGTATGCTTGTCGAGGTCTCCAATGGAAAACTTGAGAAAGTTGACCATATTAGTTGAGGAGCTATCATCAACATAGCTGGTGCAGATTTCGAAATCGATTTGATACCCATCAAACTGGGAAGTTTTGACGTGATAGTCGGTATGGATTGGTTGAGCAAGATAAGGGCCGATATTATCTGTGGAGATAAAGCTCTTCGTATACCACAAGGAGACAGTGAGCCACTGATCATCTACGAAGAGAGATGTACCTCGAAGCTGAACCTCATTAGTTGCGTAAGAGCGCAAAAGATCATTAAGAAGGGACGTTTTGCTGTCCTAGCGCATGTGAAAACGGTAGAAACCGAGGTGAAGAATGTGAACGACGTTCGAATTGTGAACGAATTTTCCGATGTCTTCCCTGAAGAATTGCCTGTATTACTGCCGCCGAGAGCCGTAGAGTTTCAGATCGACTTAGTGCCAGGAGCTGCACCTGTAGCTCGCGCACCTTATAGACTCGCACCTTCCGAGATGCAAGAATTACAGAGCCAACTACAAGAACTACTTGACCGAGGGTTTATCCAACCAAGTTTCTCGCCTTGGGGCGCACCTGTATTGTTTGTGAAAAAGAAGGATGGATCCTTCCGTATGTGTATCGACTACCGTGAACTCAACAAATTGACAATCAAGAATCGGTATCCTCTTCCACGAATTGACGATCTTTTTGATCAAATACAAGGATCGAGCGTTTACTCAAAGATCAATTTGCGATCCGGTTATCACCAGTTGAGGGTGAAGGAAAGTGACGTAATGAAAACCGCATTCAGGACTCGTTATGGTCATTATGAGTTTCTCGTGATGCCATTCGGGTTGACAAATGCACCTGCCGTATTCATGGATCTCATGAATCGTGTCTGCAAGCCGTACTTGGATAAGTTTGTTATCGTCTTCATAGACGATATCCTCATCTACTCTAAGAGCGAAGAAGAGCATGGGCAACACCTCCGACTAGTACTTGAACTCCTGAGACAAGAGCAACTTTACGCTAAATTCTCCAAGGGTGTGAATTTTGGTTGAAGGAAGTACAATTTCTGGGTCATGTTGTGAGCGACCAGGGTATCAAAGTTGATCCCACCAAGATTGAAGCTATCAGCAAGTGGGAGACTCCCACTACTCCGACCCACATTCGCTAATTCCTAGGTCTCGCCGGTTACTACCGAAGGTTCATTGAAGGATTTTCTCTGATTGCGCGTCCTTTGACCGCGCTGACTCACAAGGGCAAGAAGTTCATTTGGGAACCCGCACATGAATCAGCATTCCAAACTTTGAAGAAGAAGTTAACCACCGCACGTATCCTATCACTTCCTGAGGGCAGTGACGACTTTTTTGTTTATTGTGATGCATCGAAGAGTGGTTTTGGTTGTGTACTGATGCAACGATCAAAGGTTATTGCCTATGCCTCCCGCCAATTGAAGATTCAAGAGCGGAACTACACTACTCACGATCTTGAACTTGGAGCCGTTGTCTTTGCACTCAAATTGTAGAGACACTATCTTTATGGAACTAAGAGCACTATCTTCACCGATCACAAGAGCCTCCAACACATCTTCGATCAGAAACAACTGAATATGAGACAGCGTCGATGGATCGAGACGCTATACGACTATGATTGTGAACTTCGCTATCATCCTGGCAAGGCCAATGTTGTAGCTGACGCTTTAAGCCGAAAGGAGAGGACGGCACCTCTTCGTGTTAGGGCTCTGAACATCACCATCCATTCGAACCTCAACAGTCAGATCCGAGTAGCCCAAGATGAGGCTCTCAAGGAGGAGAACATATCTCACGAACATTTGAACATACTTGTCTCTCGATTCGAGGTTAGGGAGTCTGGACTCCGATGTTATGCCGGAAGAATTTAGGTACCTCTTTATGGAGATCTACGGAACCTTATACTTGATGAAGCACACAAATCGAGATATTCGATTCATCCTGGAGCGGGCAAAATGTACCACGACCTTAAAGAACAGTATTGGTGGCCGAATCTTAAGAAGGACGTTGTAACTTATGTTGGTAAGTGTTTGACTTGCTCGAAGGTTAAAGCAGAGCATCAAAGACCTTCGGGGTTACTTCAACAGCCGAAAATCCCACAATGGAAGTGGGAAAGGATCACGATGGATTTCATCACCAAGCTACCAAAGACGGTGGGCGGATACGATACCATCTGGGTTATTATTGACCGCCTTACTAAATCTGCACACTTCCTAGCGATGAAGGAAACGGATACGATGGAGAGACTTGCTCAATTATACATCAATCTCGTCATGGTGTACCTTTATCGATCATCTCAGATCGTGATCCCCGTTTTGCTTCTAGATTTTGGCGTTCTTTGCAAGAAGCCATGGGAACCCGTCTCGACATGAGTACTGCTTATCACCCACAGACCAACGGGCAAAGTGAATGAACGATTCAGACATTGGAGGACATGTTGCGTGCATGTGTCATTGGTTTTGGAAAGGCCTGGGAAAGGCATTTGCCGCTAGCCGAATTCTCGTACAACAACAGTTATCACTCGAGCATTAATGCTGCACCTTTTGAAGCATTGTATGGCCGCAAGTGCCGATCTCCTATTTTTTGGGCCGAAGTAGGCGAGAAGCAAATCACCGAACCCAAGGTAGTCCATGAAACAACGGAGAAGATTGCTCAGATTCAAGCTAGACTTAAGACTGCCCGCGATCGCCAAAAGAGTTATGCCGATCTTAAACGTAAAGACTTTCAATTCAATGTTGGTGATCGTGTAATGTTGAAGGTGGCACCTTGGAAAGGTGTGATTCGCTTTGGAAAACGTGGAAAGTTAAAACCACGATACATTGGTCCTTTCAAAATTTTGGAATGTGTTGGACCCGTTGCTTACCGTTTGGATCTACCAGCACAATTGAGCTCAGTTCATCCTACCTTCCACGTATCAAACTTGAAGAAGTGTCTTGTTGCACCGGAACTTATCATACCACTGGAAGAACTTACAATTGATGACAAACTCCACTTCGTGGAAGAGCCTGTTGAAATTATGGACCGTGAGGTCAAGACTTTGAAACGCAACAAGATTTCAATCGTCCGAGTACGATGGAATGCCAAACGAGGACCTGAGTTTACCTGGGACCGAGAGGATCAAATGATGCAGAAGTATCCTCACCTTTTCCCGACTCCTCCATCTACCTCAGCCTAAAATTTCGGGACGAAATTTTCTTTAACATGTGGGTAATGTAACGACCCTGGTTTTTCCAACGTTTATTTATTAATAATTGTTATTATTAATACTTGTGATTAAACGAATGTATGTTATTACATTTACTTGTTACCATGATTAACCGTACTTGACTTTAATTACCCGAAACGTCTTTGTGACACGCGTACATTACACGAATAATATTTTCAGATATTATTTACATTCATGATTGATATTATTAATCATTTTAATTAAGTAAGGTTATTAGTTAGTTACATGGGCTTTAATTGGATTTATTTGTTAATTACTTGAACTTGGGCCTTGTTAATGTTAATGGACTCATGAATATGGGCTTATAAACCCACCCTACACCTTATTGGATTAACTAGCCCATTTTTACTACATGTAAGTATTATTTTGCAATGGAACTAGATAGTTATTACTTAAGGAATCTTGTTACAACTCATTCCCATAACAATACACCAAATAACCAACTTTATGAACCTTTACTTGCATGAGACTTGTGTGTAATCCCCTCCCCCCATCTCTCTTCCAACCGTCGGCCTTAGTAGGCCTTATGGAGCATTTTTGTTTCATTTTTCCTTATCACTTCATACTAGAATTCTCTCATTCAAAACACACTTCAAACTTACTTTCATTTTCCTCTCATATTTTCTCTCTAATTATTGTAAGTAACCAAGATTTTCTCTCCTTTTTCCTCCCTCAAAACCGTGACCTTGATGCTCATATCATCATCATTTGATTGTTGTTTACTTGTTCTTTGTTGTTGTTATTACTTACTTACTTGTTGTTTGTTATTTACTTACTAGTACAAGGATCAACTTTCTAGTTAGATTCTTCTTTTATCTTGTATTTACAAGAACACTCAAGAACATAAACTTACTAGTTTATGTTCTACCTTTAAAGTTTTAAAGTTTGTAAGTTCATGGTTGTAAAAATCATACTTGTAAATCATGTTTGTAGACTTTAAAGTTTACATTCTTAAAGATCAAACTTTGGTTTGAATCTTTAAAGTATGAACAACCCATGAACTAGTTACTTGTTTACCTAGCTTATTTACTTCATTTACTTGCACTTTAATTTCATGATTTATGTTCTTGTTGGTCAAGTGTTACTAGTTAACATTGATCTCATTAATCTTGAACTAAAAGTTAACTTTAAAAGTTCAAGAACATGTAAGTAAGTTTTCTTTAATTATAACTTTGCACACTTATGTTAGATCTAGATTTTTGAGTCTTGGATCTTCAAGATCAAACTAAGAACTATGTTCTACATCTTAAGATCTTGATTTCATAAGTTCACTTTCAAGTTTGTAACTTATTATTAGTTTTAAAGTTCATGTATGTGTTAGATCTAAGACTTTGATGTAACTTTGATTCATCAAAACACTTGCAACACTTAAGTGAGTTGTGCTTCATGTCTTAGACTTACACTTGGGTTATGATGGTCAAACCTTGGTGAAAATGATGCAAACACATCAACGAGTTGTACACTTGAAGCTATATGCATCAAGGATGAGAACCATGATAAGCATCGAACACCAAGAACCACCGGAACCTACTGACCCTACTGTTTTACTGTTTCTGTGTCTGACCCGTATGACCTGGGCTACTGTAACTATGATTTTCAGATAGCTCTGTTCGAGTAGATAACTTTTCATATAGGACTCGTCTTAATCCGAGTTACGGTTTAGGATTTATGGCCCTCCGATCGTCACTATGTACATTTAACATTGTGCTGAAAATTCTGACCTACTCGCACTTAGACCGTCGCCACGGTCAAACGAAGAAGAGTTTGCTTCTGTAATTTTTACCACAACTAAAGGACTCATATACAGAGCCATGGACACTGGTCTCACCTTATTTCAGTAGGTATAGAGGCCGTGGTGACTGACCGAACTCAGCCTTTGTTTTAAACTACTTTCATAAACGAAACCTACTTTACACCTTTTGTTTAAAGATGAATGATGATGACCCTTAAGACCTTATTTACATACTTTTAAACATTTTTGGACGATTTACTGACTTAGTACTATTTGACTTAGGTTGAGGATGAAATGTCCCGTTCTTATTGATTAAAAACGTTCCATATTAATTGATTTCGTTGCGAGGTTTTGACCTCTATATGAGACGTTTTTCAAAGACTGCATTCATTTTTAAACAAACCATAACCTTTATTTCATCAATAAAGGTTTAAAAAGCTTTACGTAGATTATCAAATAATGATAATCTAAAATATCCTGTTTACACACGACCATTACATATTGGTTTACAATACAAATATGTTACAACAAAATAAGTTTCTTGAATGCAGTTTTTACACAATATCATACAAGCATGGACTCCAAATCTTGTCCTTATTTAAGTATGCGACAGCGGAAGCTCTTAATAATCACCTGAGAATAAACATGCTTAAAACGTCAACAAAAATGTTGGTGAGTTATAGGTTTAACCTATATATATCAAATCGTAACAATAGACCACAAGATTTCATATTTCAATACACATCCCATACATAGAGATAAAAATCATTCATATGGTGAACACCTGGTAACCGACAATAACAAGATGCATATATAAGAATATCCCCATCATTCCGGGACACCCTTCGGATATGATATAAATTTCGAAGTACTAAAGCATCCGGTACTTTGGATGGGGTTTGTTAGGCCCAATAGATCTATCTTTAGGATTCGCGTCAATTAGGGTGTCTGTTCCCTAATTCTTAGATTACCAGACTTAATAAAAAGGGGCATATTCGATTTCGATAATTCAACCATAGAATGTAGTTTCACGTACTTGTGTCTATTTTGTAAATCATTTATAAAACCTGCATGTATTCTCATCCCAAAAATATTAGATTTTAAAAGTGGGACTATAACTCACTTTCACAGATTTTTACTTCGTCGGGAAGTAAGACTTGGCCACTGGTTGATTCACGAACCTATAACAATATATACATATATATCAAAGTATGTTCAAAATATATTTACAACACTTTTAATATATTTTGATGTTTTAAGTTTATTAAGTCAGCTGTCCTCGTTAGTAACCTACAACTAGTTGTCCACAGTTAGATGTACAGAAATAAATCGATAAATATTATCTTGAATCAATCCACGACCCAGTGTATACGTATCTCAGTATTGATCACAACTCAAACTATATATATTTTGGAATCAACCTCAACCCTGTATAGCTAACTCCAACATTCACATATAGAGTGTCTATGGTTATTCCGAAATATATATAGATGTGTCGACATGATAGGTCGAAACATTGTATACGTGTCTATGGTATCTCAAGATTACATAATATATAATACAAGTTGATTAAGTTATGGTTGGAATAGATTTGTTACCAATTTTCACGTAGCTAAAATGAGAAAAATTATCCAATCTTGTTTTACCCATAACTTCTTCATTTTAAATCCGTTTTGAGTGAATCAAATTGCTATGGTTTCATATTGAACTCTATTTTATGAATCTAAACAAAAAAAGTATAGGTTTCTAGTCGGAAAAATAAGTTACAAGTCGTTTTTGTAAAGGTAGTCATTTCATTCGAAAGAACGACGTCTAGATGACCATTTTAGAAAACATACTTCCACTTTGAGTTTAACCATAATTTTTGGATATAGTTTCATGTTCATAATAAAAATCATTTTCTCAGAAAAACAACTTTTAAATCAAAGTTTATCATAGTTTTTAATTAACTAACCCAAAACAGCCCGCGGTGTTACTACGACGGCGTAAATCCGGTTTTACGGTGTTTTTCGTGTTTCCAGGTTTTAAATCATTAAGTTAGCATATCATATAGATATAGAACATGTGTTTAGTTGATTTTAAAAGTCAAGTTAGAAGGATTAACTTTTGTTTGCGAACAAGTTTAGAATTAACTAAACTATGTTCTAGTGATTACAAGTTTAAACCTTCGAATAAGATAGCTTTATATGTATGAATCGAATGATGTTATGAACATCATTACTACCTTAAGTTCCTTGGATGAACCTACTGGAAAAGAGAAAAATGGATCTAGCTTCAATGGATCCTTGGATGGCTCAAAGTTCTTGAAGCAAAATCATGACACGAAAACAAGTTCAAGTAAGATCATCACTTGAAATAAGATTGTTATAGTTATAGAAATTGAACCAAAGTTTGAATATGATTATTACCTTGTATTAGAATGATAACCTACTGTAAGAAACAAAGATTTCTTGAGGTTGGATGATCACCTTACAAGATTGGAAGTGAGCTAGCAAACTTGAAAGTATTCTTGATTTTATGAAACTAGAACTTTTGGAATTTATGAAGAACACTTAGAACTTGAAGATAGAACTTGAGAGAGTTCAATTAGATGAAGAAAATTGAAGAATGAAAGTGTTTGTAGGTGTTTTTGGTCGTTGGTGTATGGATTAGATATAAAGGATATGTAATTTTGTTTTCATGTAAATAAGTCATGAATGATTACTCATATTTTTGTAATCTTATGAGATATTTCATGCTAGTTGCCAAATGATGGTTCCCACATGTGTTAGGTGACTCACATGGGCTGCTAAGAGCTGATCATTGGAGTGTATATACCAATAGTACATACATCTAAAAGCTGTGTATTGTACGAGTACGAATACGGGTGCATACGAGTAGAATTGTTGATGAAACTGAACGAGAATGTAATTGTAAGCATTTTTGTTAAGTAGAAGTATTTTGATAAGTGTATTGAAGTCTTTCAAAAGTGTATAAATACATATTAAAACACTACATGTATATACATTTTAACAGAGTCGTTAAGTCATCTTTAGTCGTTACATGTAAGTGTTGTTTTGAAACCTTTAGGTTAACGATCTTGTTAAATGTTGTTAACCCAATGTTTATAATATCAAAAGAGATTTTAAATTATTATATTATCATGATATTATGATGTACGAATATCTCTTAATATGATATATATAGATTAAATGTCGTTACAACGATAAACGTTACATATATGTCTCGTTTCAAAATCATTAAGTTAGTAGTCTTGTTTTTACATATGTAGTTCATTGTTAATATAATTAATGATATGTTTACTTATCATAATATCATGTTAACTATATATATAACCATATATATGTCATCATATAGTTTTTTTACAAGTTTTAACGTTCGTGAATCACCGGTCAACTTGGGTGGTCAATTGTCTATATGAAACCTATTTCAATTAATCAAGTCTTAACAAGTTTGATTGCTTAACATGTTGGAAACATTTAATCATGTAAACATCAATCTCAATTAATATATATAAACATGGAAAAGTTCGGGTCACTACAGTACCTACCCGTTAAATAAATTTCGTCCCGAAATTTTAAGCTGTTGAAGGTGTTGACGAATCTTCTGGAAATAGATGCGGGTATTTCTTCTTCATCTGATCTTCACGCTCCCAGGTGAACTCGGGTCCTCTACGAGCATTCCATCGAACCTTAACAATTGGTATCTTGTTTTGCTTAAGTCTTTTAACCTCACGATCCATTATTTCGACGGGTTCTTCGATGAATTGGAGTTTTTCGTTGATTTGGATTTCATCTAACGGAATAGTGAGATCTTCTTTAGCAAAACATTTCTTCAAATTCGAGACGTGGAAAGTGTTATGTACAGCCGCGAGTTGTTGAGGTAACTCAAGTCGGTAAGCTACTGGTCCGACACGATCAATAATCTTGAATGGTCCAATATACCTTGGATTTAATTTCCCTCGTTTACCAAATCGAACAACGCCTTTCCAAGGTGAAACTTTAAGCATGACCATCTCTCCAATTTCAAATTCTATATCTTTTCTTTTAATGTCAGCGTAGCTCTTTTGTCGACTTTGGGCGGTTTTCAACCGTTGTTGAATTTGGATGATCTTCTCGGTAGTTTCTTGTATAATCTCCGGACCCGTAATCTGTCTATCCCCCACCTCACTCCAACAAATCGGAGACCTGCACTTTCTACCATAAAGTGCTTCAAACGGCGCCATCTCAATGCTTGAATGGTAGCTGTTGTTGTAGGAAAATTCTGCTAACGGTAGATGTCGATCCCAACTGTTTCCGAAATCAATAACACATGCTCGTAGCATGTCTTCAAGCGTTTGTATCGTCCTTTCACTCTGCCCATCAGTTTGTGGATGATAGGCAGTACTCATGTCTAGACGAGTTCCTAATGCTTGCTGTAATGTCTGCCAGAATCTTGAAATAAATCTGCCATCCCTATCAGAGATAATAGAGATTGGTATTCCATGTCTGGAGACGACTTCCTTCAAATACAGTCGTGCTAACTTCTCCATCTTATCATCTTCTCTTATTGGTAGGAAGTGTGCTGATTTGGTGAGACGATCAACTATTACCCAAATAGTATCAAAACCACTTGCAGTCCTTGGCAATTTAGTGATGAAATCCATGGTAATGTTTTCCCATTTCCATTCCGGGATTTCGGGTTGTTGAAGTAGACCTGATGGTTTCTGATGCTCAGCTTTGACCTTAGAACACGTCAAACATTCTCCTACGTATTTAGCAACATCGGCTTTCATACCCGGCCACCAAAAATGTTTCTTGAGATCCTTGTACATCTTCCCCGTTCCAGGATGTATTGAGTATCTGGTTTTATGAGCTTCTCTAAGTACCATTTCTCTCATATCTCCAAATTTTGGTACCCAAATCCTTTCAGCCCTATACCGGGTTCCGTCTTCCCGAATATTAAGATGCTTCTCCGATCCTTTGGGTATTTCATCCTTTAAATTTCCCTCTTTTAAAACTCCTTGTTGCGCCTCCTTTATTTGAGTAGTAATGTTATTATGAATCATTATATTCATAGATTTTACTCGAATGGGTTCTCTATCCTTCCTGCTCAAGGCATCGGCTACCACATTTGCCTTCCCCGGGCGGTAACGAATCTCAAAATCGTAATCATTCAATAATTCAATCCACCTACGCTGCCTCATATTCAGTTGTTTCTGATTAAATATGTGTTGAAGACTTTTGTGGTCGGTATATATAATACTTTTGACCCCATATAAGTAGTGCCTCCAAGTCTTTAATGCAAAAACAACCGCGCCTAATTCTAAATCATGCGTCGTATAATTTTGTTCGTGAATCTTCAATTGTCTAGACGCATAAGCAATCACCTTCATTCGTTGCATTAATACACAACCGAGACCTTGCTTTGATGCGTCACAATAAATCACAAAATCATCATTCCCTTCAGGCAATGACAATATAGGTGCCGTAGTTAGCTTTTTCTTCAATAACTGAAACGCTTTCTCTTGTTCATCATTCCATTCAAATTTCTTCCCTTTATGCGTTAATGCAGTCAAGGGTTTTGCTATTCTGGAAAAGTCTTGAATGAACCTTCTGTAGTAACCAGCTAGTCCTAAAAACTGGCGTATGTGTTTCGGAGTTTTCGGGGTTTCCCACTTTTCAACAGTTTCTATCTTTGCCGGATCCACCTTAATACCTTCTTTGTTCACTATGTGACCGAGGAATTGAACTTCTTCCAACCAAAATGCACACTTTGAAAACTTAGCGTACAATTCTTCCTTCCTCAATACTTCTAACACCTTTCTCAAATGTTCACCGTGTTCTTGGTCATTCTTTGAGTAAATAAGTATGTCATCAATGAAAACAATGACAAACTTGTCAAGGTATGGTCCACACACTCGGTTCATAAGGTCCATGAACACAGCTGGTGCATTAGTTAAACCAAACGGCATGACCATAAACTCGTAATGACCGTAACGTGTTCTGAAAGCAGTCTTTGGAATATCATCTTCTTTCACCCGCATTTGATGATACCCGGAACGTAAGTCAATCTTTGAATAAACAGACGAGCCTTGTAGTTGATCAAATAAGTCGTCGATTCTCGGTAGTGGGTAGCGGTTCTTGATGGTAAGTTTGTTCAACTCTCGGTAGTCGATACACAACCTGAATGTACCATCTTTCTTCTTGACAAACAAAACAGGAGCTCCCCACGGTGATGTGCTTGGTCGAATGAAACCACGCTCTAAAAGTTCTTGTAATTGGCTTTGCAGTTCTTTCATCTCGCTGGGTGCGAGTCTGTAAGGAGCACGAGCTATTGGTGCAGCTCCTGGTACAAGATCTATTTGAAATTCAACGGATCGATGTGGGGGTAATCCCGGTAATTCTTTCGGAAATACATCGGGAAATTCTTTTGCAATGGGAACATCATTGATGCTCTTTTCTTCAGTTTGTACTTTCTCGACGTGTGCTAGAACAGCATAGCAACCTTTTCTTATTAGTTTTTGTGCCTTCAAATTACTAATAAGATGTAGCTTCGTGTTGCCCTTTTCTCCGTACACCATTAAGGGTTTTCCTTTTTCTCGTATAATGCGAATTGCATTTTTGTAACAAACGATCTCCGCTTTCACTTCTTTCAACCAGTCCATACCGATTATCACATCAAAACTCCCTAACTCTACTGGTATCAAATCAATCTTAAATGTTTCGCTAACCAGTTTAATTTCTCGATTCCGACATATATTATCTGCTGAAATTAATTTACCATTTGCTAATTCGAGTAAAAATTTACTATCCAAAGGTGTCAATGGACAACTTAATTTAGCACAAAAATCTCTACTCATATAGCTTCTATCCGCACCCGAATCAAATAAAACGTAAGCAGATTTATTGTCAATAAGAAACGTACCCGTAACAAGCTCCGGGTCTTCCTGTGCCTCTACCGCATTAATATTGAAAACTCTTCCACGGCCTTGTCCATTCGTGTTCTCCTGGTTCGGGCAATTTCTAATAATGTGGCCTGGTTTTCCACATTTATAACAAACTACATTGGCATAACTTACTCCGACACTACTTGCTCCGCCATTACTCGTTCCGACACCATTTGTTCCTTTCGTTCTATTAACCCCTGGTCCGTAGACCTCACACTTCGCCGCGCTATGACCATTTCTTTTACACTTGTTGCAAAATTTGGTGCAGAACCCCGAGTGATTCTTTTCACACCTTTGGCATAGTTGCTTCTGATTGTTGTTGTTGTTGCGGTTATTATTGTTGTTGGGATGATTGTTGTAGTTGCTGTTGTTGTTGTTGTTGTTGGGCCGTTTGTTGTAGTTGCGATTGATGTTGCGATTGTTGGGATAATTGTTGCGATTATTGTTGTAATTGCTGTTGTTGTTGTATTGGTGATTCTTATCACCGTTTTCCTCCCACTTTCTTTTGACTTGCTTCACATTGGCCTCTTCAGCAGTCTGTTCTTTAATTCTTTCTTCAATCTGGTTCACTAGTTTGTGAGCCATTCTACATGCCTGTTGTATGGAGGCGGGCTCGTGTGAACTTATATCTTCTTGGATTCTTTCCGGTAATCCTTTCACAAACGCGTCGATCTTCTCTTCCTCATCTTCGAATGCTCCCGGACACAATAGGCACAATTCTGTGAATCGTCTTTCATACGTGGTAATATCAAATCCTTGGGTTCGTAACCCTCTAAGTTCTGTCTTGAGCTTATTGACCTCGGTTCTGGGACGGTACTTCTCGTTCATCAAGTGCTTGAATGCTGACCACGGTAGTGCGTACGCATCATCTTGTCCCACTTGCTCTAGATAGGTATTCCACCATGTTAACGCAGAACCTGTGAAGGTATGCGTAGCGTACTTCACTTTGTCCTCTTCAGTACACTTACTTATGGCAAACACCGATTCAACCTTCTCGGTCCACCGTTTCAATCCGATCGGTCCTTCGGTTCCATCAAATTCCAAAGGTTTGCAGGCAGTGAATTCTTTGTAGGTGCATCCTACACGATTTCCTGTACTGCTAGATCCAAGGTTATTGTTGGTATATAGCGCAGCCTGTACTGCGGCTATGTTTGAAGCTAGAAAAGTACGGAATTCCTCTTCATTCATATTCACGGTGTGTCGAGTAGTCGGTGCCATTTCCTTCAAAATAGTTAAATGGAACAAGTTAATCATACAGAATATTAAGAGTAGTTAATAGTATTTCGTAGCATAATATGAACTCATTTATAAAAGCTTTTTCTTCATATTAGCATTTTATAAGTTTAAATTCGGGTAGTACCTACCCGTTAAGTTCATACTTAGTAGCTAATATACAATTCAACTACTACAATTCTATATGAAAAACTGATTATAATAATATTTCGCGTTCAAACTTTTATACAATATTTTACAAACTTACAATACCGCTTATTTTACATAAAGCATGAAATATAGCACACAATAACTTTGATACAAGATAGTTGTGAAGACAATTCTAGCTAGTACACAAGTCGTTCAGCAAAGGCAATAAAGACACGTAATTCATACGTCCAGAAACAAGTCATGCATTCTGGTTTTACTAGGACTACTTCCCATCCTTGGTCTTGTGCAACATAACCGTTATGGCCGTTGATAAGACAGCGTGTTGTAACGTCATCAAAGGGACGAGGGTTACGTAATGTCCAACAGTCCCGTAATAATCTAAAAACCTCATTTCTTACCCCAATTACCGACTCCGTCACTTGTGGAAACGTTTTGTTTAATAGTTGTAGCCCGATGTTCTTGTTCTCACTTTGGTGAGAAGCGAAAATTACTAATCCGTAAGCATAACATGCTTCTTTATGTTGCATGTTAGCCGCTTTTTCTAAATCACGAAGTCCAATATTCGGATATATTGAGTCAAAATAATTTCTTAACCCGTTGCGTAAAATAGCATTTGGGTTCCCCGCAATATATGCGTCAAAGTAAACACATCGTAACTTATGGGTTTCCCAATGTGATATCCCCCATCTTTCAAACGAAAGTCTCTTATAAACCAAGACATTCTTGGAACGTTCTTCGAATGTCTTACAAACTGATCTCGCCTTAAATAGTTGTGCCGAAGAATTCTGGCCGACTCTAGACAAGATTTCATCAATCATGTCTCCGGGTAGGTCTCTTAAAATATTGGGTTGTCTATCCATTTTGTGTTTTTAAACTGTAAAATAGACAAGAGTTAGATTCATAAAAAAAAATACTTATTAATACAAGCAATTTTTACATATATCATAAAGCATAAGAACACTATATTCCATATATTACACCACACGAATACAACTATCTTATTCTGACTCGCTCGTTTCTTCTTCTTCGGTTTTGGTTCGTTTTGCCAAGTTTCTAGGGATATATGATGTTCCCCTAATATGAGCCGTCGTTGTCCACATTGGTTTAGAAAAACCTGGTGGTTTAGAGGTTCCCGGGTCATTGTTACAACTTGAGGACTTCGGGGGTTGACGATACATATAAAGTTCATCGGGGTTGGAATTAGATTTCTCTATTTTTATGCCCTTTCCCTTATTATTTTCTTTTGCCTTTTTAAATTCAGTTGGGGTAATTTCTATAACATCATCGGAATTCTCGTCGGAATCCGATTCATCGGAGAATTGGTAATCCTCCCAATATTTTGCTTCCTTGGCGGAAACACCATTGACCATAATTAACTTTGGTCGGTTGGTTGAGGATTTTCTTTTACTTAACCGTTTTATTATTTCCCCCACCGGTTCTATTTCTTCATCCGGTTCCGATTCTTCTTCCGGTTCTGACTCTTCTTCCGGTTCCTCTTCGGGAACTTGTGAATCAGTCCACAAATCATTCCAATTTACATTTGACTCTTCATTATTATTAGGTGAGTCAATGGGACTTGTTCTAGAGGTAGACATCTATCACATAATATCAAACACGTTAAGAGATTAATATATCACATAATATTCATATGTTAAAAATATATAGTTTCCAACAAAAATGTTAAGCAATCATTTTTAAAGAAAACACGGTCGAAGTCCAGACTCACTAATGCATCCTAACAAACTCGATAAGACACACTAATGTAAATTTTCTGGTTCTCTAAGACCAACGCTCGGATACCAACTGAAATGTCCCGTTCTTATTGATTAAAAACGTTCCATATTAATTGATTTCGTTGCGAGGTTTTGACCTCTATATGAGACGTTTTTCAAAGACTGCATTCATTTTTAAACAAACCATAACCTTTATTTCATCAATAAAGGTTTAAAAAGCTTTACGTAGATTATCAAATAATGATAATCTAAAATATCCTGTTTACACACGACCATTACATATTGGTTTACAATACAAATATGTTACAACAAAATAAGTTTCTTGAATGCAGTTTTTACACAATATCATACAAGCATGGACTCCAAATCTTGTCCTTATTTAAGTATGCGACAGCGGAAGCTCTTAATAATCACCTGAGAATAAACATGCTTAAAACGTCAACAAAAATGTTGGTGAGTTATAGGTTTAACCTATATATATCAAATCGTAACAATAGACCACAAGATTTCATATTTCAATACACATCCCATACATAGAGATAAAAATCATTCATATGGTGAACACCTGGTAACCGACAATAACAAGATGCATATATAAGAATATCCCCATCATTCCGGGACACCCTTCGGATATGATATAAATTTCGAAGTACTAAAGCATCCGGTACTTTGGATGGGGTTTGTTAGGCCCAATAGATCTATCTTTAGGATTCGCGTCAATTAGGGTGTCTGTTCCCTAATTCTTAGATTACCAGACTTAATAAAAAGGGGCATATTCGATTTCGATAATTCAACCATAGAATGTAGTTTCACGTACTTGTGTCTATTTTGTAAATCATTTATAAAACCTGCATGTATTCTCATCCCAAAAATATTAGATTTTAAAAGTGGGACTATAACTCACTTTCACAGATTTTTACTTCGTCGGGAAGTAAGACTTGGCCACTGGTTGATTCACGAACCTATAACAATATATACATATATATCAAAGTATGTTCAAAATATATTTACAACACTTTTAATATATTTTGATGTTTTAAGTTTATTAAGTCAGCTGTCCTCGTTAGTAACCTACAACTAGTTGTCCACAGTTAGATGTACAGAAATAAATCGATAAATATTATCTTGAATCAATCCACGACCCAGTGTATACGTATCTCAGTATTGATCACAACTCAAACTATATATATTTTGGAATCAACCTCAACCCTGTATAGCTAACTCCAACATTCACATATAGAGTGTCTATGGTTGTTCCGAAATATATATAGATGTGTCGACATGATAGGTCGAAACATTGTATACGTGTCTATGGTATCTCAAGATTACATAATATATAATACAAGTTGATTAAGTTATGGTTGGAATAGATTTGTTACCAATTTTCACGTAGCTAAAATGAGAAAAATTATCCAATCTTGTTTTACCCATAACTTCTTCATTTTAAATCCGTTTTGAGTGAATCAAATTGCTATGGTTTCATATTGAACTCTATTTTATGAATCTAAACAAAAAAAGTATAGGTTTCTAGTCGGAAAAATAAGTTACAAGTCGTTTTTGTAAAGGTAGTCATTTCAGTCGAAAGAACGACGTCTAGATGACCATTTTAGAAAACATACTTCCACTTTGAGTTTAACCATAATTTTTGGATATAGTTTCATGTTCATAATAAAAATCATTTTCTCAGAATAACAACTTTTAAATCAAAGTTTATCATAGTTTTTAATTAACTAACCCAAAACAGTCCGCGGTGTTACTACGACGGCGTAAATCCGGTTTTACGGTGTTTTTCGTGTTTCCAGGTTTTAAATCATTAAGTTAGCATATCATATAGATATAGAACATGTGTTTAGTTGATTTTAAAAGTCAAGTTAGAAGGATTAACTTTTGTTTGCGAACAAGTTTAGAATTAACTAAACTATGTTCTAGTGATTACAAGTTTAAACCTTCGAATAAGATAGCTTTATATGTATGAATCGAATGATGTTATGAACATCATTACTACCTTAAGTTCCTTGGATGAACCTACTGGAAAAGAGAAAAATGGATCTAGCTTCAATGGATCCTTGGATGGCTCAAAGTTCTTGAAGCAAAATCATGACACGAAAACAAGTTCAAGTAAGATCATCACTTGAAATAAGATTGTTATAGTTATAGAAATTGAACCAAAGTTTGAATATGATTATTACCTTGTATTAGAATGATAACCTACTGTAAGAAACAAAGATTTCTTGAGGTTGGATGATCACCTTACAAGATTGGAAGTGAGCTAGCAAACTTGAAAGTATTCTTGATTTTATGAAACTAGAACTTTTGGAATTTATGAAGAACACTTAGAACTTGAAGATAGAACTTGAGAGAGTTCAATTAGATGAAGAAAATTGAAGAATGAAAGTGTTTGTAGGTGTTTTTGGTCGTTGGTGTATGGATTAGATATAAAGGATATGTAATTTTGTTTTCATGTAAATAAGTCATGAATGATTACTCATATTTTTGTAATCTTATGAGATATTTCATGCTAGTTGCCAAATGATGGTTCCCACATGTGTTAGGTGACTCACATGGGCTGCTAAGAGCTGATCATTGGAGTGTATATACCAATAGTACATACATCTAAAAGCTGTGTATTGTACGAGTACGAATACGGGTGCATACGAGTAGAATTGTTGATGAAACTGAACGAGAATGTAATTGTAAGCATTTTTGTTAAGTAGAAGTATTTTGATAAGTGTATTGAAGTCTTTCAAAAGTGTATAAATACATATTAAAACACTACATGTATATACATTTTAACAGAGTCGTTAAGTCATCGTTAGTCGTTACATGTAAGTGTTGTTTTGAAACCTTTAGGTTAACGATCTTGTTAAATGTTGTTAACCCAATGTTTATAATATCAAAAGAGATTTTAAATTATTATATTATCATGATATTATGATGTACGAATATCTCTTAATATGATATATATAGATTAAATGTCGTTACAACGATAAACGTTACATATATGTCTCGTTTCAAAATCATTAAGTTAGTAGTCTTGTTTTTACATATGTAGTTCATTGTTAATATAATTAATGATATGTTTACTTATCATAATATCATGTTAACTATATATATAACCATATATATGTCATCATATAGTTTTTTTACAAGTTTTAACGTTCGTGAATCACCGGTCAACTTGGGTGGTCAATTGTCTATATGAAACCTATTTCAATTAATCAAGTCTTAACAAGTTTGATTGCTTAACATGTTGGAAACATTTAATCATGTAAACATCAATCTCAATTAATATATATAAACATGGAAAAGTTCGGGTCACTACAGAGGACCCGTTTGGACAACCTTCATTACTTGCTTACTTTTCGAGTCATACTTTACCGCTACTTTATCATTGTGAGTTATAGCCTTCCCTTTTTACTTTAACTTATTTTGGGAACTGAGAATACATGCGGATTTTATGTTTTACATACTAGGCACGAGTACTTAAACTTATATATGTGTGGGTTATACAACGGCATAAACATTCCCTTTAGCTCGGTAACGTTTAGTTTTTGAACCGGTGAACGCGAATCTTAGATATGGATCCATAGGGTTTGACATCCCCACTCGGGCTAGTAGCACTAGCATTTAACGAGTGTTTAATACTTCGTAAACATACGCACTTGCCAAGTGTACTTTCAGGGGGTATAAACGTTAAGTTAGTTACCAAGTGCCCACAGTTAACATATACTTTATCATACTGTTTTGAAACGCTCTTTGTAGTACTGAAATCTCGTTGCCTACCTTACATACTGTTATACTTAAACTATAGCTCACCAACCTTTGTGTTGACGTTTTTAAGCATGTTTTTCTCAGGTGCTTAAGGTTATTTGCTTCCGCTGTGTACTAGTCTTGCCGTAGAGACCCGCTGCTCTAGTGTTATCACCGCATGAACTACTTTATCTTGCATTCAAACTTAATTACATTTGAAACTATGTTTTGTAACGACCTAAGGGTCATATACATTTATTCATGCTTGCTATTCGTAGAAGCATAGTGTTGGTGTAAAACAATTGACATCGGTTATGACGTCATCTTTTTATCGTGAATGCAACTTATTTTATTACAGCATGTAGTACTTAACCTTGTAATGATCCTGTTGTTGATGATTCGTACACGATGGTTTTGTACGGGGCATCACACAATGACCTTCGATCACTGCAGGATATCTGTTATAATGCAGCCCGTAATCCCTAGTGTATCTTAAGTACCGGAGTAACCTTATCATACACCTCCAGTGAGACGTACTTGGATTACTCGTGTATCTACTTAGCTTGCTTACAGCATATGCTAAGTCGGGTCGAGTACAACTCATTAGATACAATAAGCTGCCAACAATTATTGAGTACTCTAATTGGTTAACAGGTTCTCCTCTGTTCTTAGCTAGATGTTGACTCGTGTCAATGGGAGTTCTAGCTACATTAGAGTCATTTGCATTGAACTTCTCAAGAATTTTATCCACATAATGGGTTTGACTTAGAACAAGTCCACTTTGGGTTCGTGTGATTTTTATTCCCAATATCACATCTGCCAAACCCATGTCTTTCATGTCAAACTTCGATTTTAACATGTCTTTTGTAGATTTAATCATCTTCTCATTACTACCAGCAACGAGCATATCATCTACATATAGACAAAGGATAACATATCCATCTGGTGTGTCTTTCACATAAACACACTTGTCACATTCATTTATCTTAAATCCTAAATCAAGCATGACATGATCAAACATCTGGTGCCATTGTTTGGGAGCTTGTTTTAGTCCATACAAAGACTTAACGAGTTTACAAACTTTCCTTTCTTGTCCAGGCGCTTTAAACCCCGCGGGTTGTTCCATGTAAATCTCTTCTTCGAGATTTCCATTTAGGAAAGCGGTTTTCACATCCATTTGATGTACTTCCAAGTTTCTAATGGTGGCAATGGCAAGTACCAACCTGATTGAGGTTATTCGCGTTACCGGCGAATATGTATCAAAGTAATATAGACCTTCTCATTTTCTATAACCTTTGATCACCAACCTTACCTTATACTTATCAATGGTACCATCTGGCTTCAACTTCTTCTTGAAGATCCATCGATAACCTAGTGGCTTGCATCCCGGAGGAAGATAAACTAACTCCCAAGTATGGTTTTGTAAAATAGAATCTATTTCACTTTTAATGGCCTCCTTCCATTGAGGTCCTTCAGAGGAAGACACCGCTTCACAGTAAGTTGTAGGTTCATTTTCAACCATGTAAGTGTGAAAATCAGGACCGAATGATTTTTCTATCCTTGCTCTTTTGCTTCGTCTCAGCTCAAGCTCTTCTTCCTCAGATTCTACTAGTTCCTCATGAACTTGTTCATGAGGTGTCTCAACTTCAACATGTTCATTCGCAATGCACGGAAATACATTTTCAAAGAACGAAGCATTTCTCGATTCCATGATCGAACCTTTATGTATATCTGAAATCTTGGATTCATGCACAAGGAACCGATAAGCTGTACTGTGTTCAACATATCCAATAAATATGCAGTCAACAATCTTTGACCCTATCTTTTGTGCCTTAGGTAGTGGAACAGCTACCTTTGCTAGGCACCCCCACACTTTGAGGTACTCATATGATGGTTTTCGTTTCCACCATAACTCATATGGAGTTTCATCCTTTTTCTTTTGGGGTATCTTATTTAAAAGATAGTTTGCCGATAGGATGGCATCCCCCCACATTGACTGGATTACACCCGAACTCACCAACATGGCATTCACCATTTCTTTCAAGGTTCTATTCTTTCTTTCAGCAGTGCCATTTGATTGGGGTGAGTAAGGTGCAGTGAATTCATGTCTAATGCCATTTTGCGCACAATATTCAGCAAAAGGTGCAACATATTCGCCACCTCTATCACTGCGGACAGCCTTGATTTTTCGTTCAAGTTGATTCACAACTTCATTTTTATAAGAAATAAATTTCTCAATTGCTTCATCTTTACTTTTCAATAAGTAAACATAACAATACTTCGTGCTATCGTCGATAAATGTAATGAAGTACTTGTTACCATTCCTCGTTGGAATGGATTTCAAATCACACACATCAGTGTGAATCATATCAAGGGGTTCGGTTATTCGTTCAACCGATTTGAAGGATGATCTTGTTAATTTGGCTTCAACACATGTTTTACATTTATACTTTGAGTCAATGTGTAAAGTTGGTATGCAATTTAATTTAATTAAGCGACGAATGGAATTAAAATTAACATGACCTAGTCTACCATGCCACACATTAGAAGACTCAAGAAAATAAACAGAAGTAGTACTTGTTTTATTAGCTTCGGTGTTAATAACCATTGCATTTAGCTTAAACATGCCATTAAGGGCATAACCCTTGCCAACATAAACACCACTTTTGGTCAACACGACCTTATCAGACTCAAACACTAGTCTAAAGCCAAACTTATTCAATAACCACCCAGACACAAGATTCTTACGAATCTCAGGAACATACAACACATTAGTCAAAGTAAGTTCCTTTCCAGAGGTCATCTTCAGGATCACATTTCCTTCACCCTTGATATCAGCTGTAGCAGAGTTTCCCATAAACAACTTATCTGCACTACTAACCTCTTTGAAAGTGTTAAAGAGGCTCTTATCAGCACACACATGACAGGTAGCCCCAGTATCAACCCACCACTCTCTGGTATTACAACCAACCAGATTAACCTCAGAAACTATAATAGTGAGGTCAGAAACCATAGCAACCGGTTTGACAGCATCATCAACCATGTTAGCTTATTTAGAAGTATATTTCTTTGGCTTAGTGCACTGATCAGCACGATGACCTGGCTGGTCACAATTAAAGCATTTGCCAGAGAACCTTTTCTTGGCAATACCCCCTTTAGGTTCCAACTTGAATCCTTTTCCTTTGTTACTCTTCTCAGTCTTCCCTTTGCTCTTGCTACCTTTTGAGGATTGACCGTGTTCAACAATATTAACCTTTGCTGAAACAGGGGTAATGCTCCTTTTAAGAGCAACTTTGTTGTCTTCCTCAATACGAAGACGGACCACAAGGTCTTCAACGGTCATTTCCTTTCGCTTATGTTTCAAATAATTTTTGAAATCAACCCAGCTTGGTGGCAGTTTCTCAATCATAGCTGCAACTTGGAAACTCTCACTGATTACCATTTTTTCAGCATGTATGTCATGAATTATGACCTGTAATTCTTGGATTTGACTCATAACAGTCTTTGAGTCAACCATCTTAAAGTCCAAGAATTTAGCTACTACCCATTTCTTGGTACCAGCATCTTCAGTCTTGTACTTTCGCTCTAAAGACTCCCATAATTCTTTGGCAGTCTCTATTGTGCAGTACACGTTATAGAGAGAATTCTCCAAACTATTCAAGACATAGTTCCGGCACAGGTAATCCAAATGTTTCCATGCCTCAACCGCGCTCACAGTTTGAACATCCCCAGCAACAAGTTGGGGAGCGGTTTCAGTTAAAACCCTCGCAAGGTTCAACGTTGTCAGATAAAAGAGCATCTTTTGCTGCCAACGTTTAAAGTCCACACCAGTGAACTTTTCAGGTTTCTCAGCATGAGAAACTACCGCATTCGGTGGTGGTGCAACTGTCGCAACAGTAGCATTAATAGTGGAGGAGCTTGGGATCAATACTATCGCACCAGTATTCGTAGCAGCAATGGTAGTCGAATCCGGGTTCGACTGAGTATTCATTCTGAAAAGAAGTCGTTCAAAACAGAATTAATAAACACGTATATATATTTAGCACACTGAAATTAATTTAATTTAACTCCTTATGTACATGCATGAATATATGAAGCATGTAGATGATGCATACAAAATCTTTAGCCTTATATATTATTAATTCTCATGTACACCAAAATAAATCCAAAGACAGTAATGCATACACGGTTTATAGAATTGAGCATTATGTTCAGTGGGGCAATATGCATATCATGTTACAATACAATAAAGCATTAGGCTTATTAAATATAAATTTAATAAAGCATAAGTAATTAACAACTTGCATAACAATAATAAAGTTTTATAACAATTCATCATATTCAAACCGATATCATAAAATGATGCATACTCGATTAATGATAAAATCTAATCGATTGACCAGAACATAACTACAGTAGCATAACTACATTAAGCTGAGATCTGATCAGTTTCGCAATTCATAAGTCACATTAGGTAGAATAAGAATAAAAAAACGATTGTTTTACCAGCACATTTTATTTTATACTTCAGTTTCACAAGGGAACACGACTCTGTTTAAGATTGTAGTAAATAGTATACATACGAAACTGAAATTACGGATTACATATACAATCATACTACATACAAACGTAATCACCAATAGAAAACATGAATATGCATATGCAATATAAAAGGATAAACGTAAAACGATCAAACTGAAATTGAAGGGATGAACCGGGCTTGTGTTTGACACAATTCCCTTAAACAGATTCGACGTCTGTTCCCAGGGTACACCGATTCGAAGCAGCGTACTACCGGACTAGAACACTTGCCTGAAAAGAAGTCGGAGGCTTGAAACTGAGATGTAACGGATTCGGATGTGCAGTTGCAGGTTTGTGTTGTGTGTTTTTTCTGTAGACTGGTTTCCAATTTTATAACACAAAGTTGCAGGCTTACTACTGGTATCCACATCAGTATGAAGTGGATCTGATTCACAATTGCAGCTTACTACTGGTATCCACATCAGTATGAAGTGGATCTGATTCACCAAGTCAACAGTGGAAACCAAGTTGGAAAACATCCACATCTGAATGAGGTGTATCTGCAACTACTCCACAACCAAGTGAAAAAAAAACGTATTACAAAAATCAGCCTCGCACGGGCCCGAATTTTCGGAGCTGCATTCATGCGGGCACGCCCATTGGATCACAGGAAATCTCAAGTTTTTGCACCCCCCCCCCCTGCGCGAGAGTAGGTGCTAGAGTAAAATATGGCATAAGATCTTGACATAGATTTGGAGATAAGAACATATATACATCTCATAAGTCTATCTCCACTCCTATGTGGGACAAGATGCATTCCATACTAAATTTCCATATTCTTGCATCAAACACACAACATTGAGACTCGATATCTCATTCACCTTCTATCCGTTTTGGACACACTTTAGCTCGTTTTAAAGTCCTCGTCAAGGACTACAAAATCCACTAAAAAGCTACTAATATGTATTACGTTATCATATATTAATATGTGTCCAAAGTTTGGTAAAAACCATTTGTTTTATCCAAAATTTCCAACAATTAATTTCTCCATTACGGCATTACCCAATATTGTTTACGTAGCTGCATTGACTATCGTTTTTTAGAGTCTCGAATCGGTCTACTAAGGGTGATCAAACATAAAATGGTCCAAGAGGTTCGGTTCATGCGAGATCAACAATAATGAGGGGTTTAAGGGTTTTTTTGAGTTTAACTCTCCGATCCGGAGTACCGTCCTCATACGAGATGAAGATCTCAGAAAGTGTGGTTAAACGTAACCCACCATCATTCGGGTTAACCGGAGTTAATGGCCCAAGGGCGATGTTAGGATTTACGTGGTGTGCGCCACCTGAAATTGCTAAGTCTTTGTGGGTGTTATGCCGGTTGCGCGGGTTAGCTGGGGTGAAAGCACTTGAGGGTATATTTTTGTGAGTGAAGTGGAATGTAATTCCAGAAGTGTATTGTAAGATCCCTTTAATTCGTTCTAGTTACGCCTATTTATACTTGTTAGTTTTTGTCCCTTAGTGCCACGTGAGGAGATAAAGAGGATATGATGTTGCCACGTCGTATTGTCTCTGTCCTTTTATTCTAAAAAGCTGAAACCATTATCTTAGTGATGTCCCCTTTATACCCTGCTGTCCTTTTCTGTCTATTCTGCACCGTCAGGATCGCGTCGTGCAGCCACAAGTGTCCTTTCTTCTTTTGTGTCGCCATAGTACTTCTCTAGCCTTATCCGTTTCTTAACGTGGCGCTATGTTCAAACTGCGCGATCAATGTTTGTGAGTTCATCTCAAAGCATGACGAGATTGCGCGCTAGTCAATATAAGATATGAGCTCGACGCGACTTATGTGGGGTGACGCGCGAAGATCTGGTATAGCACATCTAAATGTGCAGCTATGCGCATCATTAAAAGGCCTATTTTTTATACTCGCTCTGGGCACTAAAAATGTCAGCAGTTGTTGTTGTTGTTGTTGTTGTTGTTGTCGTTGTTACAACAATAGAAGTATTAAAGTATAGAACGATCATCAAATTTTATTTTATGTTGGTGAGAAAAAGATAAAACTACAAAATATGCCGAGCAGAAATCTTTCTCGTGTTGTAATTGATAATATTGGGTTACCATATTGGTGTAAATGAGCTTTGACCTATTTTTGAAGCCATGCTCCATATGCAACCTTCACGAGGGAAAGGGATTGAAATTTTGATTATTGATTTACAGTGGCGATTTCATAAACCAAACTCAATGGGGTTCCCATTTTTTTTTCCAGTATTAATTATATTCTAATGTTATTTTAATGGTTGTTTACCTTTAAAAAAAATACAAATTAAAAGTATATATTGGATCCGACTAGTTAAATTTAATGGTATCCTATACAATTTAAAAGAAATGCTATTAATTCGAAAAATATATGGGGTCCTACAGTTAAATTTAGTGGTGTCCTATACATTTTAAAGGGTATTTTCTACACAAAATTTTCAAACTCATGGTGTCCCGTGAACCCACGGGTCAAACCTTAGAATCGCCCCTGTTGATTTATTTATAGAATTGAATCATTGATCATAGGATCAGTATTTGTTATTAATGGTTAAAAATAAGTTTACGAATTTAATGGATTTTACATCTTTTTATATGCCGTTTTAAGTGGTACATCATTATTATAGTACAAAATTTTACAAAGTTTTCATATTAGGTTATGGTGTAATTTTGAGTCAACTGATACGGTTATTGATGAATTAGGGAAACACAAGTGCTGCCATATTCATCATTATTAAATCTTTTATTTAATAATTAGTATCTATATCTATATCTATTAATGGCGCAGGTACCACCTCCTTCTAAACAAAATTATATTTGTCGGTGATCAAGCCGTTGGTAAAACCATTATCATGACCAGATTCATGTATGATAAATTCGATACTACCTATCAGGTATACAATTCTTTTTTTTTTTTTTTTTATTGATTCTGCCCAACTTCTTAATTTTCATGTTTATTTTGTTCGCGATTTGTATGCAATTGAAGATTATCATTACTACATTGGTGTGTGACTGATCGACATGTAGAATAATTAACTAAATCTTGTCTATCAATTTATAGATATTATTATTTATAATTGGTTAACTCATCAACTTTGGTTGCGAGTTCGAGTCTCGTGATGAACTATTTGTAATTGGGTGTGTGGGTTTGTTTGTCACTCTAAAACATAGTTACAATTACATAGGCGATGAATTGTATATAAAAAATATTTTTTTCTTTTATAGGCAAACTTACATACCTTACATAAAACGTTTCACGAATATTTATAAAGTTTCCACCGATGAAAACGAATCCACATTTCTTTTGTGTCTCCTAAGACCATTCCCAACAATACGTTGTCCACCATGTCATCATGAACTTCATTGGAGGGCGCCGATGGCATTGGTGCCGCCCTCAGCCGCCCTCCACTGCCCTCGATCTTGTCGCCCTGAGATTTTTCATGGATAAGCATAATTGAGGACGAAGAGAGCATATATTTTATATATGTTTTCTCATTTTAACGGCTATATATCCGATGATATATATAATTTTTTTTTTTACAATAACTCCACTATATATATATATATATACACACTAGTACACTACTATCCTCATATTACATACATCACACTTTTACCCTCATCCCACACCAATATATATCACACTTTTAAACCCTCAATATTACTAAAAAAAAAAATCACCCACGCCTCCAAAATTGGATAGTCTCACAAAATATGCAATAGATGCTGCGAGTTCGAATTTTGGTACTGTCGCACTCGATCTGCTTGATATGATAAATCTAGAAGAATAAGAAGAAATCGTCGAACCGATACCAAGAGCGCCTAGAAGATTTTTATTAAGAGATCGAGAGGGAACCGGTATGCGTTTATGGAATGATTATTTTTCAGATAATCCCATTTTTCCCGTGGATTATTTTCACAGACGTTATAGAATGAGTCGGCAATTGTTCATACGCATTTGCCAAGGTATAATTAATTATTCTTAAGAACCTATTCCGGATTATTTTTTATATGTTCATCAAAGGCGAGATGCTACGGGTTGCTAGGTTTCAATATTTTTCAAAAATGCACATCCACGATACGACAATTAGCGTACGGTACTGCACCTGATGCTTTTGATGAGTACTTACATATGGGTCAACAAACGTCATACGATTGTTTGAATAATTTTTGTAAAAGTGTATTTCATTTGTACGCTAATGAATATTTGAGAAAACCGACTCCACAAGACGTACAACGTCTTGTAACCGCGCATGCTGAAATACACGATTTTTCGGGCATGTTAGGTAGTCTGGATTGCATGCATTGGGCATGGAAAAATTGCCCATATAGATACAAAGGTCATTTTACAAGAGGCGATCATGGATACCCAACAATCATGTTAGAAGCGGTTGCATTGGTTTTGGCACGCTTATTTTGAACCCGCCGGTTCAAACAACGACATCAATGTGCTTAATCAATCTGATTTATTTAAAGACCTACTTCAAGATAATGCACTTGCGTGTAATTTTTCGGTTAGTGGGTGTAATTTCAATAAAGGTTATTATTTAAACGATGAGATATATCCTGAATGGGCGACTTTGGTTAAGTCTTTCAAATGTCCACCTACCCCTGAATGTGCAACCTTTAAAAGGTTCCAATAAGCTGCCCGAAATGATATTTAACGGGCCTTCGGAGTGCTTGAAGGTCGTTGGTCAATAATTAAAAACCCTTCCCGACAATTCTATGTTGAAAGAATTCGAAGAATTATGCACACTTGTGTTATATTACACAATATGGTCACCGAGGACAACGGAATGGCAATGTGTGACCTTGAAGAAAACTATAGGCCCGCTCGTCGTACAAGAAGATCATTGAGGAAAGGGTTCAAGCGCACATTCGGGCTAATAAAGAATTGCGAGATTCCACCATTCATCATTATCTACGACAAAAGCTCATTGAACACATTTGGAATCTTCCTGCAAATTTTCGTGTTCGACACATACCACAAGTTGGGCCTTCCGGTACAACCGCCAATGATGACCAAGACGAAGACGAGGACGACGAAGAAGACGAATACGAGGACAATGAAGAAGACGAAGACGAAGACGAAGACGAGGACAACGATAATGAGTAGTTTAATATATTTTTTTTTATGTTTAAGTTTATGTAATTTTTAATTTATGTTCAAGTTTATGTCGTTTTTGTTTTTAAAAAAAATGTAACCGTATGTTTGTTGTTTAATAAATGCGATGTTCAAAAACAATTTTTTATTTGTTACGACTTCTGCTGTTGTTTTGGGTCAGATTAAAAGTTTTCCTCGGGGCACTTCATGTGGTATGGATGGTTTACGTGCACAACACCTTATGGATTGCTTGAGTGGTGCTGCTGTGGCAGTCTCGGATGAGTTGGTTGGCTCTATTACCGGAGTCGTTAATCTCTTTCTAGCTGGAAAGTGCCCTATGGAATTAGGAGAGTATATTGCTAGTGCTCCCCTCACACCGCTTGTCAAGCCCGGCGGTGGTCTTCGTCCTATAGCTGTGGGTACTGTTTGGCGACGTCTTGTTTCGAAGGTTGGCGCTGCTATGGTTGGCCAGTCTTTGGGAAGTTACTTCGATGGTCTTCAGTTTGGTGTTGGTGTTTCTTCAGGTGGTGAGGCTATTCTTCATGCTGTGAATCGGCTGATTGAGGATCGTGGCTCTGATGTTGGCCTCTCTATGTTATTAGTTGATTTTCAAAATGCCTTCAATCTAGTTGATCGTACGGTCATGTTACGTGAAGTTCGCCGCCTTTGTCCGAGCCTTTCTCGGTGGGTTGAATTTTGCTACTCTAATCCAGCCAGATTGTACTATGGGAACCACACATTATGGTCTTCTCAGGGGGTGCAACAGGGTGATCCCCTTGGTCCGCTGCTTTTTGCTTTGGTCCTACAACCCTTGGTTTCTAAAATCAGAGATAATTTTGAGGTTTGTCTTCAGGCGTGGTATTTGGATGATGGTACTATTATTGGGGACACTTTGGTGGTGGGGAAGGTTTTGCATTTGATTATGGAGGATGGGCCTCGCTTTGGGCTGCATCTCAACGTTGAAAAAACAGAAATTTTCTGGCCTACGGAGGACCCTCGCAGCAGGCAAGTAGGTGCCTTTCCTCCTAATATTGCTCGGGCTTTAAATGGTGTTAAGTTGCTTGGGGCCCCCGCAAGTTCCGATCCTGGTTTTAGTAGTGAACTGGTGATGCAAAGGGTGACCAAGTCCATTGCGTTTATGGATAAGGTTGCTAAGCTTGATGATCCTCAGTGTGAGTTGTTGTTGCTTAGGGCATGTACGGGAGTTTCTAAACTCTACTTTTCCTTGCGTACTTGTCCTCCTAGTATATTTGAGGCGGCTCAACGCGCTTTCGATGGAGCCCTTCGATCTTCCTTGGAGCGTATTGTTACTGCTTCAGGGCCTGGGTTTGGTGATTGGCAGTGGCGGCTTGCCACCTTGCCATTTGCATTTGGAGGGCTTGGTGTTTATTCTGCTGGAGATGTTCGTCATTATGCTTTTCTGGCTTCTCGATTACAGTCTGCTGGATTGCAGACCAAGCTACTTCGTCATGCGAGTATTGTTGGCCTTGGTCGTGCTTTTGAAGATGCATTGGGTCTGTTTAATAAAACTGTTGGGTTTGATATTTTAGGTAATCCGAGTGAGGTCGCTGCCCCAATACTCATGAAGAAATTGGCAGATGTTTATTTCACAAAGGTTGCCGCTTCTGCAGAATCCACTTTTTCGTTATCTCCCCGACAATCGGCCTTATGGAAATCGCAGCAGGGTGATCACACCTCTGCTTGGCTAAGGGCAGTCCCTATTTTGGGGTTGGGTCAGACGATGAACGCAAAGACTTACCGATGTGTGTTGTGCTACCGGTTGGGTGTTCCATTGTTCTCTATCTCGACGGCATGCTCTGCCTGTTCAAGGGTTTTTACTGGGGATATTTTCGGGGATCACGCGGTGTCTTGTGCTGGTATGGTGGGTATTAAGCATCGACATAATGTTGTTCGGGATTCCCTTGTTGATGTTTGTTATCGATCTGGGATTTCAGCGAGAAAGGAGGTTGACATTGGGTTGTCTGGAGGGAACGACAGGGCCCTCAGACCTGCAGATGTGTTACTTTATTCCTGGGATTGTGGTCGCGATGTTTGTGTTGACTTGACAGGGTCTTCTCCTTTGACACAGTCTGGGCTTTCTGACTTTGTCCCTGGACGTGCTGTGGTTGATGCGGCTCGTCGGAAGCGGGTCAAGTACGAATCTAGCTGTCAGACGATTGGTTATGGTTTCATTCCTTTCTCATTTTCTTCCCTTGGGGAATTAGAAAAGGATGCTGTTTCTTTGCTAAAGCGGGTTCAGAAGAGTTCGCTGGCGCAAGATATTGGTGCCGGTGCTGCTGCTCATATTTTTACTAGGATAGGTTTTGCTATTGCTAGAGGTGTGGGGGCCCAGATTGTCTCTAGGCTCCCCACTAATTTTTTGTAAGTTTTAATACTTTTAAGTTTATTATTTATTATAATAATAATAATAATAATAATAATAATAATAATAATAAAATTTGAGGAAGTATGTCATGGTTTGCAATGGTGTGTTATGGGAGTGTTATGAGAGGAAGTGGTGAGAAAGGAGTAGAGAGAAAGCTGATGTGACGCTGAAAATTTTTCGAGGAATGCGTCATGGTTGAGAATGATCTAATATACACATAATTATATTAATATTTAATATATTTATCAAAGTGAATAGTACAAAATTATCGGGATTGCTCAACACGTGTTTTAAAACGTTTTAATAAAAAGAATGCTTTGGAATTGTATAAGAGCATACTGTGATGCGAAGACTCTCAAGGACCTATTTAAGTATGCGATCACTCTAAAAGCGGATAAGCTTAATACACGAGCGCCGTTTGTAATCATGTGTAATACCTTGATCACTGATTGTGTGACTGAGGCAAAACAAAACATTTTAATGGAGTTATATTGGGTTGAGATCCTCTCAAATAACATGATTAATCATCATGTTATTATATGTGAGTGATGAAATATAAAAATAGTAAAAAGTAAGTATTATAATAGTGGGCCCCACATTTCTTTCTTATAAAAACCATAACATAACCTATCAAGTAATAATACAACTTGAAAGGATTATAATCCGGTTATATTTTGCCAGTGGATCATTAGGTTGTACCTAGCTAGGTCCCATGATCATAGACATTATATGCTCTAGTCGTGATAATCACATAATTAGTCCAAACACCTCTTTATCATTGTGTTCAAATCTCTCTAGTAACATAGGTGGTCAGGAAAAAGGTAAGAAACTATCATGGAAAAATCAGTTTAGATCGCATTCATCTGAGTAAAAAGTATTCCACTCCTCATATTGAAGAAAAACCTTATCCGCATACTCATTTATTTGTATTTTTAGTTTGCTTAAGTTTTGTCACTTGCGATTCCCTTATATTGAGCCGAGTGATGTTTAGCTTAGTTTAATCGTCAATTAGAATTTACACGTTCTTCACATCCCTTTAAGTTAGACATGCATTGAAAAATTATTAAATTATAATCGACCTTTGGTTCCTAGTACAGATACCGTTGATGTGGAAATGTATAACTACACATACACATATACCTTTGGTTCCTAGCTCTATTTATGTTTTTTTTTTTTTTTTTGTTAATTTGTTTTGGAATTTATCTGCAGTATACTATTGGAATTGATTTCGTGACTAAAACAACGTGCATTGAAGATATAACATTTCGATTACTTCTTTGGTAGGTTGTCGTGTTTAATACTCGAAGCAGCTTCTTTTCATTTAGCCAAACAAGTACGATTATTACCTCGCTTACAATACAATTACATGGTGTATATCACAAGCTTTTAATTTATCTTTTTTTGGATAAAAATGAAGGCACGTTCTTTCTCTTAGTATTTTATCTCGTAATTAATTCAGGGATACCGGAGGGCAGGAAAGATTTAGGAGTCTGATTCCAAGCTATCTAAGAGATTCATCCGTTGCAGTCATTGTCTATGATGTTACTAGTAAGTAGAAACATATGAAGTTAAAAATGTTCTCGTACATAATTTTTTACTTCTTTGCTTTACTAGTTTATGGTGCATTACATAGATACAGACTTCTCACCCTTGTGGGCCATTGTTCCTATGATTATTGCGAATAGTAGAATTTTTCATAAGAACAATGATAGTAATGGGATTATCATCATTTTATATAAATCCACCATAAATGTATAATTAATTAATGCACCGATGGTAAAGTTATCAAAAATGATGATGTCACCACTATCTCAAATTGGGTAGAACAAGGTGACAAAGAAGTTACATAATTTTTTCTCCTACATTTATTATTGCTTGAAACATGATTTCATTTGTATAGAATATATAATATGTATTTTTGGTGCTGGTATAGCCGTTCTTGTAAATTGATATGTGATTATTCAGATCGACAGTCATTCTTCAATACAACAAAGTGGATAGAACAAGTACGTGAAATAGTCACTGATGCCAAAATAGTTCTGGTTGGGAACAAAACCGATCTTGCTGATAAAAGGTGTGTGAATTATAGTTTGAAAATTACTCAGAACTTTATGCTTCGGTGTTATCTTGAAACTAGCTATACACCAACATTTTTTATTTCACTTTTTACGATTTATTAAATCTGAAAATTTCAGTACTTTTAGCCAGACTAGAACCATATATGAAGTTGAATTTTGCATGTGAGAACTGAAGTTCTAATGATATGTCTAATATAATATTCTATCATTAAACAGGCAAGTATTAAATGGCGAAGGAGATGCCAAAGCTAATGAATGTGGAGTCATATTTATTGAAACTGATGCGAAAACCGGTGCGAATATCAAGGTCTAATTCAATACTTTTATATTACATCCATGTATATATCACCATTATCTCTCGTTATATAAAAAAGATGAGCATACTTTGCACATTATCTTCCCCAATAATTGTACTCACTCTATACACCGGCAAGTTTATTAAAATGTGGGCAAAAGTTATATGTTTAATTGTGCTTAAAGTTAGAGGTGACATGGGTGAGTCAAATGAAGTTATCTATCATCAATATAGGGTCAAAAGGGAGAATTCAATAAGTTGTGCAAAAAGGAAAATGGGCAAAATGGGTAAAAATTGCATAAGTTATTCATTTCGAGATCACTGTTTTTATATCTAACAATAATCATCTAGTAAAATTGACATGTCTGACCGCATCATCAAAAAATATCTTACCGAAAATTTATTTATCATCAGTGTAGCCTTTATTCCAAAAGATATGTTTTGCATTGCCGGGAACTGAGACTCTTTCCTCCACCAAACAAGAAGATATGGTTGATGAGAATTTGAAGTCTTCGGCGGATGAGTTAGCAAAATAAAAGCACAAGAAAGAAGGCAAAGCTGGATGAGGATTACTAGAATAATATACATAATTTCCTAATGATTTTAAGATATCGCGACAAGAAGATAGCCGTTCAAAGTGTTAGTTTACTACGGCTTCATGTGGGTTATAGAGTTTATAGTCTATAGATAATTTAAAGGCAAATGGCCCGAAAAGGTAACCCAAGTAACCCAATTTGACAATCAATGTAACCTCCAATTTGCCTAATCCCAAAAAGGATTCCAAGTTTATTTTTGCGCAAGAAAAAGATTACGTATTCACAAATTTTAAAATTGGGGTATTCTTCGTCAAATTCACTAACGATCGTTAGTCAAAAATACACGATTGGTCCCTGAAATTTGTTAAAAAATTGCACTAAAATTCCTTTTCAGATCTTCATCTTCATAGATGATTTTCAACACAAATAAAACTCATAAACACGACCCTCATACAAAACCTAATGTTCGTGAACATTCATAACAGATTAACATTAACAGGTTCAAATTCACAGAGATTGAGATCGTGTTCTCTTCGTTCATCGACTTTTCAAACCGATTTGGACTCCGGATCAATATGAAACTGTTAGTACGATTTTCGTATAGCAGCTGTAAGGTACTAGTACAGAAAACTAGCTGCTCATCGTGTGGCGTATACTGTTGATTGTTGTTTGCCCTCGAGAAATAATCTCTGCAGACCCAGAACACAGATGTATGATCTGTGGGGTGGTCTCAATCAATTTGTGGATCAATCTGCAATGATCCGTCTAGCGCACTGCTGCTAAGCGGCCAATGTTGTTTTAGAGTGAGAAAGAACTGTGTAAGAGAGAAAGTGTACTTTTCTCTGACTGAAGTTCAGATCAGAATGATGATGATCTCTAATGTGGTGACCCAGGGGATGTATTTATAGGCGTAGAATGTCCGAAATTCACGGGATACACGTGTCAATCACTGAATGGCTCTGTTACGTGAAGTATCCGGAATGTCGGTGGCGTGTGCTGACGTGGCTGCGTGCCGTTCACGCGCTGAGTTAAAGGGCTTATGCATAGAAGCTGCCTGCAGGGCTTACGCTTGACGCTGGGCGACCTGCTGGACGTTGGCCGGTAAACTCTGAAAACTGCCAAATTTCATTATGTCTTGTGCTCTTTGATCAAGTTTTCTGTATAAAAATGATGTTTTTATGCGTGTATCTCCGAGGATACACCATTAAGTCCCCCCAGTTTAATGTCTTTATGTTTGTAAAAAATAAAGTCATTAAACTAAAATAAAAGATGCCTTTTTTCCCACGGATGGCGCCATCTGTTAGTACGATTTTCCGTATAGCGGCTGTAAGGTACTAGTACAGAAAACTAGTTGCTCAGCGTGTGGCGTATACTGTTGATTGTTGTTTGCCCTCGAGAAATAATCTCTGCAGACCCGGAACACAGATGTATGATCTGTGGGGTGGCCTCAATCAATCTGTGGATCAATCTGCAATGATCCGTCTAGCGCACTGCTGCTAAGCGGCTAATGTTGTTTTAGAGTGAGAAAGAACTGTGTGAGAGAGAAAGTGTACTTCTCTCTGACTGAAGTTCAGATCAGAATGATGATGATCTCTAATGTGGTGACCCAGGGGGTCTATTTATAGGCGTAGAATGTCCGAAATTCACGGGATACACGTGTCAATCACTGAATGGCTCTGTTACGTGAAGTATCCGGAATGTCGGTGGCGTGTGCTGACGTGGCTGCGTGCCGTTCACGCGCTGAGTTAAAGGGCTTATGCATAGAAGCTGCCTGCAGGGCTTACGCTTGACGCTGGGCGGCCTGCTGGACGCTGGGCGGTAAACTCTGAAAACTGCCAAATTTCATTATGTCTTGTGCTCTTTGATCGAGTTTTCTGTATAAAAATGATGTTTTTATGCGTGTATCTCCTAGGATACACCATTAAAAATAATTTTAAAAAATCTACAAATGTAGAAACGTTCATAATCACATCGTGAAGCTGTATGCAAAATCACATATTCAAAATCACAGTAGTCAGTTCGAATTCTTCAAGTCAAAATGTTTGAGTTATTCGGTCAATAAATTGATTCATGGATTATAGAATGCTTCTGGATCAATTGATGAATTTCGAGTGTTCAATGGATGGTTCTAAGTAACTTTTGTGAAGTAATCTACAACAAAAACACTCTAAATCCCAAGTTTGATTTTCAAGTGTTCTTATGAAGAACTTCATATGTTCATCGTGATTTTCGAGATTTGATGTTGTTTCTGATTGAATTGATACACAACGAAGGTTATACTCATGATTTGCAACAATTTTTTTTATGAAATCGTGATGTAAAATGTTTTGTGAGGTTTTGTGAATTTGTGAATAGATGTCGCGAGAACAAAAAGCTATCTGTTAACAAACTGTTAGTTACAAAAAAAGAATCATGTTTGAACAAGAAGCTATCTGCTATGAACAAGTTACTAATGGAGGAATTGCAGAAGCAAGTGTCTCAACTCATATCCGAAAGCGGTTATATGCGCCAACAGTTACTCACTGTATGTTTTTGATCACTTAAAGTTAAATAAAAATGAAGCAAAATTTGATTTTTATTTTGATCTAGTGTTAATGTGAATATGGAAACGGGGTTTTGTTGAGTTTATGGTTTTGGAAGTGGGTTTAGTGGAGTTTTTTTGGATGATGCTTCGAAGTTTTTGATCAATAATGTTACCAAGGTTGTTGTGTATATGTGCCAAATATTAATCTTTACCATAATCGATAATGATACACACCCCGATAGTGATGATTTTGATAGGTATGTGTTGTTTTTATTCAATATTGCTGATATATTTATATTTTGAATTTTGATTTTGATTATAGAAATTTTAGGAACAAAGAAATTGAAAATGAAATGGTTACAATTGATTTTAGGAATTAATATTTGGCACATTTACAGTGATTTAATATTTATGGGTTTTGAAGATGCTATGGGTTTTGAAGATGGTATGGGTTTTGAAGATGATGATGAAGATAATGAAAAGGACTTTTGGTGCAATCTTTTAACAAATTTTAAGGACCAATTGTGTAATTTTGACTGACGATCGTTAATGATTTTGACGATGTTACCTTTTTTTCGAAGTTTTTAAAATTAAAATCCTTTTTAGGCATCAGAGAATTGAAGGTTACCTTGATTGTCAAATTTGACAACACAGGTTATCTTTTTGGGCCATTTAAAGATAGATATTTAAGAGATCGCGACTCCTTACCATGTATAGCACACGGATCTATTAGTTTAGATTCTATAGATAGTGACTCAAAGTGTTAGTTTACTACGGCTTCATGTGGGTTATATTTAGTAAAATATAATAAAATAAAAAACCAATATAAAGTCAATGTTATTTCTAGGCAGGAGTTATATTGAGGTGTGAAGAGCATTGAACAAAAAGGCAAGGAAAAGGACCCTCACATTTGGGGATGAGTTCTCATGGTTCGAGAGAGGCAAGGTCTGAACGCAGCGATATTGGTTAAGCAGGTTGAAACGAGCAAAAAAAAACATCAATAGTGAAATTAATCACCTGAAAATTATACGAATCAACAACACTGAAGAGATGAAGGTTATCATGGCTCCTGTCTGCGAAACTCCTAGGTCCATTAGCCATCAACTATATACCCTAATATTATCAACGTCACTGACTTATGATTTACAGTTTAAACGCCGATGATTAAAGGAAAAAAAACCATAAATCAAGTAAGGGGATACCTAATAGACAACATAAACACAATGATTTGATGTATCGTATAAAGAATATGAACTCATATCTCCTCCGCAAATCCATCTGATGAACACAACTATTAGCATATCTTATTTAACCCTTTCAAGCTTACATATCGATTTCATACACTAAATTCAGGTGATGAACACATCAAACCTTTGAATACAAATACAAATAAAAATAAATAACCTGCGATCCTCAAATCTGCTTGAAGGTTACAAACCTTTATAAATAAAAATAATAATAGATTTCCAACATTAAGAAACATAAAAATAGTAGAACAAATGGGAAGAAATAAGAAGAAGCTACTTTAGTATATAAACTAAAAAGCCAAAATACCTAATCAAACAAAAACCAAACATATTGGAAATTGCTAAATAAATCAAATAAAGTGTAGGAAACCTAACTTTTTTCTGGCGATGTCAGAATATATGGATTGAAACTCGTCTTCTTTGAGTAATCCACCAGATAACTAGAAAACAAATTAGGGTTCCGGGAATCGAAACGAAATGAATTCGGAGTCTAAAATTAATGTCTTGATGAGAGGAACTCATTTATATACTTTATTTTATGATCAACATCACTTAAAATATCAGAAACACACGAAAAAGCTGCAGTCCCAATTTTATCAAACCGAAAAATATGCAATCGAGCAATTCTACGCATACAATCAACATTACAACAACTAATAATCATCATACTAATAATATAAACATAAAATACAGAAAAATAAATTAAAATTAAAAGTTCTAGGGTTAGGGTTTATACCATAATCAAGAAACAATTAGCATAATCGCATAGAGAACGGAACAAGGAATCCGATTGTATGAACGATCTCTAGATCCAAGCTTGAAAAATTGATGAAGATGATGATGTTTGGTGGTGTTGGTCGTCGCCCAAAAAGAGAAGTAAGGGAGGAAGGAGAGCAAAGGTGGTAATTAGGTTTAGATTAAAATTGTGTAATGTGTAAATGAGATGGAAAATAAAAAAAATTGGGGAGTATACTCCCTCCCCTTATGGTCGGCCGAATGGGGGGTCATGGGGTGGGCCCCATGGCCCAATCTTGCTAAAAGTGTAATTGCTTGTGGCCCGAAAGCCCGAACGAATCCCGAAACGCGAAAACGCACTTACGCGATTAAAAATCCGGAAAGATAACAAACGCGCGACGAAAAATAAATATAAATACTACATATAATTATATGATCTTAAAATATCATATTTAAAATAATTAGGATTTAAATATCCCAAAAACGCGACCGTTGGTTTGAAAACCGAAAAGATTCGCCGGACAGAAATCCGCGATACGTAGAAACGTATAATTTAAAATACGAATACAAATATTCACATAACACTTAATAATTAATATATTATTATTAATATAATAATATAGGCCATAGAAATGACATAGCACGAATACCAGTTAACGGTCGTTAAATAATTAACGATAAAAGATAACGGAAAAAGTAGGGTCGTGACAGTACCTTCCCGTTACGGAAATTTCGTCCCGAAATTTAAGCAGGTGCAGGGGTTGACTCAGCATCTGGGAACAAATGCGGATACTTCTGCTTCATCTGATCTTCACGCTCCCAAGTGAACTCGGGACCACGTCTGGCGTTCCATCTAACCCGGACAATAGAAATTCGGCTCTGCTTAAGAGTCTTAACTTCTCGATCCATAATTTCAATAGGTTCCTCAATAAAGTGTAGTTGCTTATCAACATGAAGTTCTTCCAGAGGAATAGTCTTATCGGCCTCGGCCAAACACTTCTTTAGATTCGATACATGAAAAACATCGTGAACAGCACTGAGTTCTTGTGGCAACTTCAAACGATAAGCCGCCGGTCCAACTCTCTCAACAATCTCAAATGGTCCAACAAAACGAGGACTTAGCTTTCCCCTTTTACCAAAACATATCACACCCTTCCAAGGTTAAACCTTTAACATAACCCGATCACCAACTTGAAATTCCACATCTTTCCTTCCCCTATCGGCATAACTCTTTTGCCGACTTCTAGCGGTTCTCAACCTGTCCTTAATCTGTACAATCTTCTCGGTAGTCTCGTGAATAATTTCTGGACCTGTGAGTTGAGCATCCCCAACCTCATTCCAACAGACAGGAGACCTACACTTCCTACCGTACAGAGCTTCAAACGGTGCGGCTTGAATACTTGCGTGATAACTGTTGTTATAAGAAAATTCAGCTAGCGGCAAATATTTATCCCACCCATTACCAAAATCAATAACACACGCTCATAACATATCCTCCAACGTCTGAATGGTCCTTTCACTCTGACCATCCGTTTGAGGATGATAAGCGATGCTCATATCTAATCTAGTTCCCAAGGCTTCCTGCAAAGATCGCCAAAACCTCGATACAAATCGACTGTCTCGATCTGAAATAATGGATACAGGAACACCATGCCTAGAAACAATCTCCTTCAAGTACAAACGTGTAAGCTTCTCCATTGAATCTGTTTCCCTAATCGGCAAAAAGTGAGCCGACTTAGTGAGTCGATCTACAATCACCCAAATAGTGTCATAGCCACCCGCAACTCTCGGTAACTTAGCAATAAAATCCATTGTAATTCCTTCCCACTTCCACTCGGGAATCTCAGGTTGCACCAACAGTCCAGACAGTTTTTGATGTTCAGCTTTAACCTTAGTACAGGTCAAACACTTAGCCACATACGTAGCTGATAATGCTAAAAACGAACATATATTTCATAGCATTATTCCTCAAGAAAGACAAGATTTTAGTTGGTATTGTTCGATTTACAAGCGATATTCGTTTAAATTTTAAAAAGAGAAGATAAAAGGCAGATTCGACAAATTGAAGACAAAAAGGTCCAAAGAGCTAAAAAGTACAAGATACAACTAAAAAGGTTCAAAATATTGATGAGAAACGTCTCAAAATGACAAGAGTACAAGTTGCGGAACGCAAAGTACGCGATTTAAAATAATACGCGAGAACGTCCGAAAATCCGGAACCGGGACCTGAGCCAAGAAGAAACGCCCGACGCAACGGACCAAAAATATCTAGTCTACTATGCACAAGAATATAATATAATATATATATAATTATATATAATTATATATTATATATATTATTATTATTATATTACGTCGGCAAGAAGAAAACAAAGTAGTTGGCTGAATCCAGGGTGGCCATGCGACTCGCATGGCCAGAAGCACAAAACCATGCGAGTCGCATGGAGTGAGATTGCTGGTCAGGTCCTATATAAAGCCAGTTTTGTGACGAGTTTTAAACATCTTTTTTTTTTCTTCCTCTTCATAAGTAATATATATTTATATTTATAATTTATATTTTAATTTTAATTATAATTCTAATAATAAGGGTATGTTAGCGAATGTTGTAAGGGTGTAAGTCGAAATTCTGTCCGTGTAACGCTACGCTATTTTTAATCATTGTAAGTTATGTTCAACCTTTTTATATTAATGTCTCGTAGCTAAGTTATTATTATGCTTATTTAAAACGAAGTAATCATGATGTTGGGCTAATTACTAAAATTGGGTAATTGGGCTTTGTACCATAATTGGGGTTTGGACAAAAGAACGACACTTGTGGAAACTAGACTATGGGCTATTAATGGGCTTTATATTTGTTTAACTAAATGAAAGTTTGTTAATGTTAATATAAAGATTTACAATTGGGCGTCCCTATAAACTACCATATACACTCAATCGGACACGATGGGCGGGGTATTTATATGTACGAATAATCGTTCATTTAACCGGACACGGGAATGGATTAATAGCCACTAGAATAATCAAAACAGGGGTGAAATTACATTCAAGGGTAATTGGTGTAATTGTTAACAAAGTAGTAAAACCTTGGTTTACACGCAGTCGATAACCTGGTGTATTCATTAAACAAAGTATTAAAACCTTGTTACAATTCGAATCCCCAATTAGTTGGAATATTTATCTTCGGGTATAATAATAATTTGACAAGGACACTTGCAATTTATATTTATGACTGATGGACTGTTATGGACAAAAACCAGACGGACATATTGAATAATCCAGGACAAAGGACAATTAACCCATGGGCATAAAACTAAAATCAACACGTCAAACATCATGATTACGGAAGTTTAAATAAGCATAATTCTTTTATTTCATATTTTATTTCTTTTATTTTATATTTAATTGCACTTCTAATTATCGCACTTTTATTGTTATTTAATCGCACTTTTAATTATCGTACTTTTAATTATCGCAATTTAATTTTATCGCATTTTTATTATTCGCAATTTCATTATCGTTATTTACTTTACGCTTTAATTTAAAGTCTTGTATTTATTTTATATTTTACATTAGGTTTTAACTGCGACTAAAGTTTTAAAATCGACAAACCGGTCATTAAACGGTAAAAACCCCCTTTATAATAATAATATTACTTATATATATATTTGTATTTTTATAAAATTAAACTAATATAGCGTTGAGCTTTGTTTAAAGATTTCCCTGTGGAACGAACCGGACTTACTAAAAACTACACTACTGTACGATTAGGTACACTGCCTATAAGTGTTGTAGCAAGGTTTAAGTATATCCATTCTATAAATAAATAAATATCTTGTGTAAAATTGTATCGTATTTAATAGTATTTTCTAGTAAAATATAAACTATTTTATATACACCTCGTTCGACATCAAGTATTTTTGGCGCCGCTGCCGGGGATATTTTCGCCGAAGCGAAACGCCATATTTTTAATTTTTAAGTTATAATTAGTTTTTGTAAAATTTATATTTTTGTTTAAAAATTAAAAAGATATAAAAAATTAAAAAATCTTTTAAAACCGAAAAAAAAAATATATATATATTTTTAGTATATTTTTAAGTTTTTCTTTTATTTTTACAAAATTATAAAGTATTTTAAGTTTATTTTTAAGTTTTTATTTTAATTATATATATATATATTTTATTTAAATAGAAAAACAGAAAAAACCAAAAAAAAAAAAATAATAAGTAATCGGGCCAAGGTACTGTAGCAGCCCAACTTTTGGCCTGGATCCGAACCCCATGCGAGTCGCATGAGATTTCAACTAAACCCCATGCGAGTCGCATGAGGGGTCTGACAGGACCACATCTGAACCCTAAAAACGCATTAATTACGGATTATAATATATTATTATTATAATTAAACCCTAATTTGATTATTATTAATTAAGTTTTTAGTTTAATTAATTTTAATTACTTTTAATTAGTTTTATTATATTTAAAACTTAATACTTTAATATAATTAATATAAAAATAATATTTTAATAAAAATTGTATTTTTTTTTTATCACTTTTTATTTCTTTTAATATTTTGTCCCTTTTTAATCGTTGTAGCGTAATATTTGTATTTTTAACTCATAATTAATTTTAAACTTAGTTTTTGCTATAGTTATTTTTACTCCTATATTTTTAGGCTTTGCCGTAGAATTCCTTAAGTGCTTTTTCTTTAGACTAAGATTTAGGTGCTTTAGAATTTTGCGACGCCTTTTTAAGTTTTAGTTTCTTTTTAAGTTATTTCCATTTGGGATTTAGTTTTTCCTGTAAGCTTTAATATTTTTAGACCTTTTACTATGTATCAATTATCATTCCAATTAGTAATTTCAATTTGCGATTATAATTTTAAGTTAGTTGTAGTAATAAGGTTAGGTTAGTAAAGTATTTTTAAGTTTTTATAAGTTTCTTTTATTTTTCCGTCGCCTTTTATTTTTCAACCAATTTTTCTTTTTCGACCTTTTTCGACGAACTCTTTTTCTCTCTTATTTCTCGCTATTCTAGTTTTAGGACTTAGAATTTTTTCTACTTCTTATCTAAATTTCTTAAAATTACGAAAATTTATTTTAAGTGGTTAAATTAATAGACATCAAAATTTTCTGGTTCGTAGTAATAGTTGGATTTGTACGTGGACCGGGTTATTGGAGCCAAACAGTCCTCAATTATATTGAGACCAAACGAATCCTGCCCCTCTGCTGCATCTTTTGGCTATTCGAAACGTGGGCAAAATCAGAAAAGTCTATTAATTGGATAACTTATTATAATTTTTCTTTCCTTTTAAAAACTAATAGGATATTCAGTGAATGCACCGAGCAAGACGTTCATCACCTTTTGTACGTTCACCACCTGTAACTCGATCAAGACATCGTTTAACAAATATAACCGCCGTTAATTTTTCTTTAGAATCGTCATCCAGTCGACCAAGTACTTCAGTTCAAATTTCCGATAATCCATTTTTTGAACCCAACCTCACAATTGAGAATCCAGAAAATATTCAGGAACGGTTCATAGATCCTGAACCATTAAACTTTCCTCCGGAACCACCAATCATTCAAACAGAGATTGTTGAGGAACGAACTATTAAATCAGAACCATCTAGTGATACCTATTCAACAAATTCAATTATGGAGAATCTGGAACCTTTAAGTATGGAAGACCGAATGAGAGCTAAACGCACTGGCCAAGGTCACGCAATTACTCATCCAGACATTAATGCGCCAGATTATGAAATCAAAGGACAAATTCTACACATGGTGACTAATCAATGCCAATTTAGTGGTGCGCCGAAGGAAGATCCAAATGAACATCTACGTACCTTTAATAGGATCTGCACACTATTTAAAATCCGAGAAGTGGAGGATGAACAGATATATCTCATGTTATTTCCCTGGACTTTAAAGGGAGAAGCCAAAGATTGGTTGGAATCGTTACCTGAAGGGGCGATCGATACATGGGACGTTTTAATTGACAAATTTCTTAAACAATTCTTTCCTGCATCTAAAGCCGTAAGACTTCAAGCAGAAATTGTTACGTTCACACAGAAGCCAAATGAAACTCTATATGAGGCGTGGACAAGATATGGAAAGTTGTTAAGAGGATGTCCGCAACATGGTTTAGACACCTGTCAAATAGTACAAATATTCTACCAAGGATGCGACATCACTACAAGGAAAGACATAGATATAGCAGCTGGTGGTTCTATTATGAAGAAAACCGAAACTGATGCTTACAAAATTATTGATAACACTGCTTCCCACTCACATGAGTGGCACCAAGAAAAAGATATCATTAGATCATCTAAAGCAGCTAGAGCCGATTCTAGCCATGACTTAGATTCCATTTCGGCAAAGATAGATGCTTTCGAGAGACGAATGGAAAAGATGACTAAGGATATTCACTCAATACGAATTAGTTGTGAGCAGTGTGGAGGACCACATTTGACAAAAGATTGTCTCAGTATTGAATTAACAATGGAACAAAGAGAGAATATTTCATACATAAACCAAAGGCCTGGAAATAATTATCAGAATAATTATCAACCGCCAAGACCGATTTACAATCAAAACCAGAATTATAACCGAAATATTCCATATAACAACCAACAAGGTCCTAGCAATCAACAAGTATCCAATAATACTTATAATCAGCAAAGACCGAATTTTCAAAACAAACCACCACAACAAACCGATGATAAAAAGCCGAATTTAGAAGATATGATGACGAAGCTAGTTGAAACTCAAACGCAGTTTTTCACATCTCAGAAACAAACCAATGAACAAAATGCTCAAGCATTTAGAAATCAACAAGCTTCTATTCAAAATCTGGAACAAGAAGTAAGTAACCTAGCAAGGTTAATAGGTGAAAGAAAACCGGGAAGTTTACCTAGTGATACAAATGCTAACCCCCGGAATGAAACAGCTAAAGCTATTACCACAAGAAGTGGTACAACACTTAAACCACCTGAAATACCTGTAACTTCTGATGAAACTATTCCTACTCCACAAGAACCACAACCTGATCAGGATAAGGAAAAAGAACCGGTAGTTGAAAAGGTTAATGAAGATAACACAGTTAAGGATAAACCTTATGTTAAACCATACCAACCACCTCTTCCTTATCCAAGTAAAATGAAGAAAGAAAAACTTGAAGCCGAGCAATCCAAATTCCTGGATATGTTTAAACAGATAAATGTAAATCTTCCTTTCATTGATGTGATTTCAGGAATGCCAAGATATGCTAAATTCTTGAAAGATCTAATCACGAATAGAAAGAAAATGGAAGAACTCTCGGCTGTTACTATGAATGCTAATTGTTCAGCAGTGCTGTTGAATAAGATACCAGAAAAACTATCTGATCCAGGAAGTTTCACAATTCCATGTTTTCTGGGTAGTCTTAGTTCAATAGAAGCATTGGCAGACTTAGGTGCTAGTATAAATCTAATGCCGTATTCACTATACGCTAAACTAGACCTTGGAGAATTGAAACCAACCAGAATAAGCATACAACTAGCCGATAGATCAATAAAATATCCTAGAGGGATAATGGAAAACATGCTAGTTAAAGTTGGTACTTAAGTATTTCCAGTAGATTTTGTTATTTTGGACATGGAAGAAGATTCTCAAGTTCCTCTCATACTAGGAAGACCATTCTTAAACACGGCTAAAGCAATGATAGACGTGTTCGGTAAGAAACTGACCCTAAGTATAGAGGATGAGAGTGTTACCTTTTCAGTTGATAGAGCAATGCAACAACCACAATCTGCAGATGATACATGTTATTATATTCAAACTATAGATGCACATGCAGAATTATTAGAAGAATTTCCAGAATTACAAGGAACAGGAGAATGTTCTTTAGGAGAAGGTAATGAACCAATTGATGAAGCTGAAATGTTAGCTACACTTATAGCCAATGGATATGAACCAACAACAGAAGAAATTCAAATGCTAAAAGAAGAAGACAGATATCGATATAAATCATCGATAGAAGAACCTCCGAAATTAGAGTTAAAGCCACTTCCAAACCATTTGGAATACGCTTATTTACATGGTGAATCTGAATTACCTGTAATAATATCGTCTTCTCTTACTGAAAATGAGAAATCACAACTCATTTCTGTGTTGAAAGCTCATAAACCGGCCATTGCATGGAAGATTCATGATATTAAAGGAATAAGTCCTTCGTATTGCACACATAAAATCCTTATGGAAGAAGGTCATAAAACGTATGTGCAACGCCAACGAAGACTAAATCCTAATATGCAAGATGTAGTTAAGAAAGAGATTATTAAACTGCTAGATGCAGGTTTGATATATCCAATTTCTGATAGTCCATGGGTAAGCCCAGTTCAATGCGTGCCTAAGAAGGGTGGCATGACTGTCATTACAAATGAGAAAAATGAGCTTATTCCTACTAGGACTGTAACAGGATGGCGTGTATGTATTGATTATAGAAAATTAAATGACGCCACCAGAAAAGATCACTTTCCCTTACCTTTCATAGATCAAATGTTGGAAAGATTAGCCGGAAATAGTTACTATTGTTTTCTAGATGGATTTTCCGGATATTTTCAAATTCCAATAGCACCCGAGGACCAAGAGAAAACCACATTCACGTGCCCTTATGGTACTTTTGCTTACAAACGCATGCCATTTGGACTTTGTAACGCCCCTGCAACCTTTCAAAGGTGTATGATGGCGATTTTTCACGACATGATAGAAGAATGCATGGAAGTATTCATGGATGACTTTTCAGTCTTCGGTGATACATTTAAATCATGTCTAGTTAATCTGGAACGAATGCTAATTAGATGCGAAAAATCAAATCTAGTACTTAATTGGGAGAAATGCCATTTCATGGTTAAAGAAGGCATCGTTCTTGGACATAAAATTTCAAAAGAAGGAATTGAAGTGGATAGAGCTAAAGTAGATGTAATTGCTAAACTTCCACATCCCACCAATGTTAGAGGAGTTAGGAGTTTTCTAGGGCATGCCGGTTTTTACCGACGTTTCATAAAAGATTTTTCTAAAATTGCCACTCCTATGAATAAACTCCTAGAAAAGGATGCGCCATTCATCTTTTCAGATGAATGTATCAAATCTTTTAATATTCTTAAAGAAAAACTCACTAATGCACCGATCATGATAACACCAAATTGGAATCTACCATTTGAACTAATGTGCGATGCAAGTGATTTTGCAATGGGAGCCGTTTTAGGACAAAGGATTGAAAAACGATTTCAACCTATATATTATGCTAGTAAGACATTACAAGGAGCACAAACGAACTATACAACTACTGAAAAAGAACTCCTTGCTATTGTCTTTGCTTTTGACAAATTTCGATCATATCTCGTTCTAGCAAAAACGGTGGTCTATACCGACCATTCTGCTCTTAGATACCTATTTTCAAAACAAGATGCTAAACCAAGATTAATCCGTTGGATCTTACTCTTACAAGAGTTTGATATTGAAATTCGAGATAAAAGAGGAGCAGAAAATCTCGCCGCTGATCATCTTTCTCGTCTTGAAAATCCCGAATTAGAAGTTCTGAATGAATCGGCCATACAAGACAACTTTCCTGATGAATATCTATTGAAGATAGATTATAAAGAAATCCCATGGTTTGCAGACTATGCAAACTACTTAGTTTGTGGATTCCTTGAAAAAGGATTATCGTACCAAAGACGAAAGAAATTCTTCAGTGATATAAAACACTATTTCTGGGAAGATCCACATTTGTTTAAAAGTTGTCCCGATGGAATAATACGCCGATGTGTATTTGGAGATGAAGCTAGTAAAATTTTAAACCATTGTCACACAGGACCAACAGGAGGGCATTATGGGCCTCAACTAACAGCAAGAAAAGTTTATGAAGCTGGATTCTATTGGCCTACAATTTACAAAGACGCACACCTTCTTTGCAAATCCTGTGATGCATGTCAAAGGGCCGAAAAAATAAGTCAACGTGATGAAATGCCACAAAATGTCATCCAAGTATGTGAAGTATTTGACATTTGGGGTATTGACTTTATGGGTCCATTTCCAAAATCTCATAATAATCTATATATACTCGTAGCCATTGATTATGTATCTAAATGGGCGGAAGCACAAGCTCTCCCAACTAACGATGCACGAGTTGTAGTCAACTTTTTAAAACGTCTTTTTGCAAGGTTTGGAACACCGAAAGATTTAATAAGTGATCGGGGTACTCATTTCTGTAATAATCAACTTGAGAAAGTTCTTAAAAGATATGGAGTAACTCATAAAATCTCCACCGCATATCATCCACAAACAAGTGGACAAGTTGAAAATACCAACCGAGCTTTAAAACGTATTCTAGAGAAAACCGTAGGATCAAATCCGAAGGAATGGTCCATTAAATTGGAGGATGCACTCTGGGCTTTTAGAACAGCCTACAAAACTCCAATTGGAACCACACCTTTTAGACTTGTTTATGGAAAAGCATGTCATCTTCCAGTAGAAATTGAACACAAAGCATTTTGGGCTTTGAAGACATGTAATCTTGATTTACATGAAGCCGGACGTCTACGATTAAGTCAACTAAACGAATTAGAAGAATTAAGACATGAAGCATACGAGAATTCGTTAATCTATAAAGAAAGAACGAAGAAATGGCATGATAAAAGAATCAAAAGTTCAAAAGAATTTAAAGAAGGAGACAGAGTTCTTCTTTTCAATTCACGATTCAAGCTATTTCCTGGAAAATTGAAATCAAGATGGTCTGGACCATTCATAGTCAAAAGAGTTTTCCCATACGGAACGATAGAATTGATAAATTCAAATGGGATTGAATTTAAAGTTAATGGTCACAGAGTTAAACATTACATACATGGTCCGATGGAAGTCGACAACGAAGTTAATCACAATTTCGATACCACAACTAACTAAGTGTGGGGAGAATCAAGTCTTTAAAGGATAATATGTATTTCTGTTAGAGTTAGATTGTCTGTTTTCGTGTAGTTCTCGAAAATAGAACACGTATGGTCTTTCCCTAGCAGACCCTAAAGAACTAGTCTTCTCCCCCCATTCTGAATTTTTATTTTTTTTAGGTTTTTTACAAAATGAAGACTGCCTGTGAACTAAACCATGGTCTAATGCTACACGCTTTGATCACTAAACGTAATAATGACATACTCCCGAGTGAAATAGTATCAGTAATCAGAGAAAGAATGGACGGAGTTAGAAAAGGATCCAGATGCGAAGATAATAAGTTACAATTTGGTAAAGGAAAGTCAAAATCCGCAGCGAAAAGAAGAGCACGACACCTAGAACGATGTCACAAATGCGGAAAATGGTCACATGGAGGTAAATGTTCAAATAATCAAACCTATTCAAATACCGAATTTGTTACTTTATGCAGAGACGGACCGTTCATATGTTTAGAAGAAAAGACAATGAATGCTCGAGGTTACGCCTATGCAGCCATGGAAAATCAATTAAACCGACTATCTTATGAATATAATAGATCATATAACTAAGAAATCTATTTCACAGGTATGTCTGTACAGTTTTTATTTTTATTTTTATTTTTAACCTTTTGATAATAAACGCTAATTTGTTCGCTAAAAAGTATTAAATTGGTATTAAATAAAATTAGGTTTGGCGACCGAAATTATTGATATCATTCAAAAATTTATTACATCACTGCGAAATTTAACGTTTATTCTTAAGGTATAAATATCTTTAATCAATCAACCCAAAATATTTCAAAAATTCGTCATGAGTTAAATTAGGTCTTGGAACCGAAATTACTTTACCGAAAAGAGGGGCGCATATTTTTGATAATATTTGATTGATTAAAGTGAGATAAAAAGACAAAAAGATTTTTAATTTTATTTTTACCATGTTTTTAAAATTAATATTTAAATCTTAAATTAATATTGTAAACTTTGTAAAAACAATATATTTAAAATTATAAATATTTGAAAAATTAATATAAGTTTGGTGTGAATTTATAATATGAATTTTTAAATTAAGTTTGGTGTGAATTTTTAATTTTTAAAAAATATGAATTTTTAATTTTATGCATTTCAAATTTTAAGTTTGGTGTGATTTTTTTTATTAATTTTGAATTTTATATTTTTTAAAAAACAAAAATTTACTTTATCTCATTAAGTTAAAAATATGATTTTTAAAATTCGTCGTAAGTTGAAGACTAGGTCTTTGAACCGAAATTGCTTTACCCGAGGGAGGGACGAGAACTTTTATTATCATTATTTTTAATCTTATTGATTTAAAGTATGCCAAAAACATTAGAAAATCCAAAAATCTAAGCTTTTAAAACAATCGCTTGAAAATGACAAAATTTTAAAATTTTGTCGAGGGACAGACTAGGGCATCGTCCCGAAACGACCTCGTCCTAAAAAGAAGCAAAATTTTTAAAATTTTATTTAATTTATGTTTTAAAAGTATAAGTTTTTTTAAAAAAAAAAAAAAAAAAAAAAAAAAATTACCTGGAATTGGCCCCCATGCGAGTCGCATGGGGATGGGCAGGAAGCCATGCGACTCGCATGGCTAAAGAAAACTGGACAGGATCAAAAGCTCAGCCGACCTGCTTCTTTATCACAATAACACACACATACACGAAAACTCTCCAAACTCTCTCAATTTTTCACCAATTTTCACCAAATTTCTTGCAAAAATTTCACAATAATCATGCCTAGATTCAGTAGTCTCAACCCCTTCAGGAGAAAGGTAAAGATTTCACCCCTAATCTCTTTAAATTCGAATTTTTGTGTTCTTGAGCTAGAAAATTTATATTTTGATTTTGTTAAATTTAGGTGTAATTAGAGCTAAATTGTTGTTATATTATGCATGTATATCCTAGATAGAAGCTATTTAACATGAATTGAAGCTAAAAACTTCAAATTTTTTAAGAATCTAGGGTTTGTGTTCTTGAGCAATTTGGGGCTTTTTGATATAAACAGGTTATGGCCGATTTTTGTCATGAATTGTTGCTAAATTGAGTAGTGTAACATGTCTAGGTAGTTAATTGATCCAAACTTTGAGCCTAAACATGTTTTTGAGAATTAAAGTAGACTTTTTAAGTCTAAAAATTCATGAACTTGGATAATTTGATATAAAGGCTATTTGAAACTTGTTTCATTGCTAGTAGTGATTATTTTGGCATGTTATTTGAGATAAATGCTTATGAACTTGATGTACATTTTTCGTATATGCTTATTTGACAAAGTGTAGACTTGACAAAAATATGAAAATGAGCACTAGTTTGATTTGAATGCCATGTAACAAGTGTTTAATTGCTATAATGATTATTGTTGACATGTTTAAGAGTTTAAATGTGATAAAATATTGTACACATTTTCGTATGTAAAAGTGTAGAATTGTTATTGTTAAGAAAATGTGTATAAAATGTGTTATGAATTGAACATGTCATCATAATTGTTTCAAGTTATTATTTTGCTAACACTAATGCATATTTGGATGCACAAATTTTGTGTTTAATGTGTTTTGCAGAAAGCCGATACTGGAGGTTCAGGAGCATCATCGTCCAGGCAACCAGAGCCCGAACCGGAAATGTTTCATGAACAAGAACAACATATGCAACAAGAAGAAGAAGAACAAGAGGAGCAACATATTCCATATCACGATCAAGATCAATTATTCATGAATCAGTTTCGTCAATTCGCTCCACATCAAAGGATTCTGAGCTTAGACATTAATGAAGATCAGTTACACCCAAATCTGAGATTTGATCGATGTTGGATAGAGTATCCAGATTATCAAAAGAACATGCACATTCTCTACTTTAAGGTTGTTGAAATGCCAAGGGCAATTGACTGGGTACCTTTGGAAACAGTTAACCTTGCCGAACCGATTCGGGAATTATTGGTGCAAAGGTATGGTAATTCTCAGTTTAACGATTGGATGCGTCTATTTTCCATTCGTAGAACCATATATAGGGAATGGTGTATAGAATTACTTAGTACTATTAAGTTAAACAGTGATGTTAGGAGGATAGATGATAGAAGCTTTATTAGATTTCTGTTAGGTGGACGAATGTACAGAATGTCCATGATAGATTTAGCCAGGGCCTTACAGATTTACACCCCTGCTGAACTTTTGAGCCCCGACTGTAATAGCCTGATTGCCCAAGGAGAAAGGGTAGATAGGGAATTTGATGTTAACGCTGTCTGGAGGCGTATGTCCCACTTTAATGAATTTCACGCCAGTGGAAATCATACATACTTAGATATAGACAGAGCTGAACTCCGGGTGATTCATAGATTCTTAGCAAACACAATTACACAAAGGGGTAGGAATAAGGAGAAATTGACCGTAAACGATTTGTTCTACCTCAAGTGTATTAGAGACCCGAGGAGTTTCGTTAACATTCCCTATTGTGTTGGTTATTATCTCGCTAATGTAGTTTCGGGGATGAAATCGGGGAGTATTATAGGTGGTGGTATTTTCATTACTCTCATTGGAGAGTATTTAGGTGTAGATAAGCACCAAGGGGGTCCAATGAACGAAATAGAGGACGGAGGTGAAACTATAAGTTCAAACCTTTATCACGGTGCAAGGGTATTATTGATGAGACGTGGTCGGGTATATCGATACGAGGGACCTCAGCGACAGGTAGAGAGAGGTTCGGATGATGAGATGGAGGAGGCGAACAACATTATAGGAGTTGTTCGGGAGACTGCTCTTGATTTAGGCATTCGTATGGAGGATGAATACATGACGAACTATGATAGGCATATGCAGTACGAGGCATGGCAACGCCGGAATGACTACGAGCATTCCCGGCAACGAGAGCATGGCCGATGGGATTATCATCAGCGCCAAATTATAAGCCAGTTGCAGCCTGGCGAGATGTATTATCCGACCCGACCCGCATACTATCCCGCACATCAGCCAGAAATGAGACCACCCTATGATTCATATGATTATGACGCAGCATACCAGTTCACCTATAATCAGCCATGGAACCCGGACGCGAACATGAATTGGGATCCATATCCTAATTTTCCTCCTAACCCACCTCCTGATCAGTAGAGATAAGTTGGTAATTTTTATTATTTTAAACACTTAACATTTTATTACGTTTATGTAATGTTTGATATTCTTATTATTATTGTGTACTAATATTTTTCTTATAGTTTGAAAGTGGGATGCCAAAGTTCCATTTCAAATTACATGTATGATTATATTTGTATTGTATGTATTCTATTTTATGCACAAAACAGGGTTAAACAACGCGTTTTCAAAGACTGGCATTAAGTTCAGCAAAAGCAAGTAATTTTGACGACAATGATGCAAAATATATGTGAAATAACAACAAGACGGAATGAACAAATGACGTGCACCATTTATCATTCACCAAACAAACGCCAATATATTTGGAAACTTTGGTAAAAATTTAATCATTTTTACACAAATCACCCTCAATAATTTAAATTGTTACTGATTTCTTGCAAATGAGGGCATTGCAAGATCTTAAGTGTGGGAAGGGGTTAAATTCTTTCGGATTTTAAAATTTTTATATTAAACACTTGGTTACCATTAAAAATACTAGTAAATCAGTAGTTGTATTAGAATCTAGTGCTCTCTGATAAAAAAGAACAGCCCTAGTCTTATATACTGACTACCCAATTCTAGTAAAATTTTTCAAAATTTTCAATTAAATGAATTCAAAATCATGTTTATACATATTTATGAACGATAAAACTAGGTTTTAACACCGAAATTATTGTTACCTCGGAAAGGACATAAATTGAGAAACAAACTAAAATGTTAAAATTCATTTAAAATGGAATAGAGGACGATAAAAAGGAAAATAAAAGCCAAGTGTGGGAAAATTTACCAAGTTATCTTAAACATATGTCACATATATCTGTAACAAATAACTGAAAATACTTTTGCTTTGGACTAAACTAAACTGTTTTACCAGATGAAAGAAAAGAAGAGATGGATCTACATGATGAATCAATTCCATCATTAAAAGGAAGTAAAGTCTTCCGAAAAAGACACGCGCTTCTTGATTTAGGTCATGAAGTTGTCGTCCAGACCAGCTGTAGGTTGACGAAAAATCTAGAAAAGTCATCACTAAAATCAGCAGGAAATCCACGGACCTCAGCATAAAACAGGGTCGCCATGTGGTCAGATTTATCCTAACCATGAGAAGGATTTATCTCGTACAATGGGGAGGCACCATGCAAATTAGCTGGATAAGACTAATGAATCAGATCCCCAGAAAGGATAATCTCCTTAAAGATTAAAAATCAGCTTTTAAGACTGATATTACTCAATCCTAGAGATTGACCTTAAAGATTGAGAATTCAAACTCATGGAATTCAATGATATCTAAACTCGAGCTTGAACGAGAAAATATTTTGATCAAAAATACAAACCGATTTGTTTTCTAAAAACCCTATTTTCAATGCGTTCATTACCATTGAACGTAAAATCCTAGGAATTCACCTGGAATTCATTAGGTCACCTGAACTAAATCGGGTGTCAACCGTAAGAACGGTGGTTGCATAGTGGTCAAAGACAGGACTTTGTGCCAAACCGACAAATTATAAGGGTGAGCTTTACTATTGCTCCTACCAAGGATAGTAATTGCGTCCGACACGTTATAGACCATAATCAAAAGCATGTCACGGGACATTGCCTTAACAGTTGCTTGTTCAACGCTTTCCTTTACAACCGGACGGTAGTTTACCGAAAGGTAATATACGGAACAAGTAAACTGGACGTGTTGCTTTCCAAATACAAGGTTAGCAAGTGGGTGACACAAAACCGCAAGTTTTGAGCTAAAATTTTCAAATCTGAAACCCACCAAACCCACAAAAATATTTTGCAAACACCGGTAAAGGGTTATTCCGGAAAACTTATCTAGGGTAAAAACTAGATTTCGAAAGATCAAATGTTTTCATAAAGATCCAATTTCCTTAATGGATCTAAATTTTTATAGTCATGTGGGACTGTAAACCATATCGTTACTACCATTGTTTATACCGCCGTATAGAAATCACTGATGTACAAAGTGTGAAGAATAAAGAAGTGATTCTAGTATTTCAAGACAATATTGCTTGAGGACAAGCAACGCTCAAGTGTGGGAATATTTGATAATGCTAAAAACGAACATATATTTCATAGCATTATTCCTCAAGAAAGACAAGATTTTAGTTGGTATTGTTCGATTTACAAGCGATATTCGTTTAAATTTTAAAAAGAGAAGATAAAAGGCAGATTCGACAAATTGAAGACAAAAAGGTCCAAAGAGCTAAAAAGTACAAGATACAACTAAAAAGGTTCAAAATATTGATGAGAAACGTCTCAAAATGACAAGAGTACAAGTTGCGGAACGCAAAGTACGCGATTTAAAATAATACGCGAGAACGTCCGAAAATCCGGAACCGGGACCTGAGCCAAGAAGAAACGCCCGACGCAACGGACCAAAAATATCTAGTCTACTATGCACAAGAATATAATATAATATATATATAATTATATATAATTATATATTATATATATTATTATTATTATATTACGTCGGCAAGAAGAAAACAAAGTAGTTGGCTGAATCCAGGGTGGCCATGCGACTCGCATGGCCAGAAGCACAAAACCATGCGAGTCGCATGGAGTGAGATTGCTGGTCAGGTCCTATATAAAGCCAGTTTTGTGACGAGTTTTAAACATCTTTTTTTTTTCTTCCTCTTCATAAGTAATATATATTTATATTTATAATTTATATTTTAATTTTAATTATAATTCTAATAATAAGGGTATGTTAGCGAATGTTGTAAGGGTGTAAGTCGAAATTCTGTCCGTGTAACGCTACGCTATTTTTAATCATTGTAAGTTATGTTCAACCTTTTTATATTAATGTCTCGTAGCTAAGTTATTATTATGCTTATTTAAAACGAAGTAATCATGATGTTGGGCTAATTACTAAAATTGGGTAATTGGGCTTTGTACCATAATTGGGGTTTGGACAAAAGAACGACACTTGTGGAAACTAGACTATGGGCTATTAATGGGCTTTATATTTGTTTAACTAAATGAAAGTTTGTTAATGTTAATATAAAGATTTACAATTGGGCGTCCCTATAAACTACCATATACACTCAATCGGACACGATGGGCGGGGTATTTATATGTACGAATAATCGTTCATTTAACCGGACACGGGAATGGATTAATAGCCACTAGAATAATCAAAACAGGGGTGAAATTACATTCAAGGGTAATTGGTGTAATTGTTAACAAAGTAGTAAAACCTTGGTTTACACGCAGTCGATAACCTGGTGTATTCATTAAACAAAGTATTAAAACCTTGTTACAATTCGAATCCCCAATTAGTTGGAATATTTATCTTCGGGTATAATAATAATTTGACAAGGACACTTGCAATTTATATTTATGACTGATGGACTGTTATGGACAAAAACCAGACGGACATATTGAATAATCCAGGACAAAGGACAATTAACCCATGGGCATAAAACTAAAATCAACACGTCAAACATCATGATTACGGAAGTTTAAATAAGCATAATTCTTTTATTTCATATTTTATTTCTTTTATTTTATATTTAATTGCACTTCTAATTATCGCACTTTTATTGTTATTTAATCGCACTTTTAATTATCGTACTTTTAATTATCGCAATTTAATTTTATCGCATTTTTATTATTCGCAATTTCATTATCGTTATTTACTTTACGCTTTAATTTAAAGTCTTGTATTTATTTTATATTTTACATTAGGTTTTAACTGCGACTAAAGTTTTAAAATCGACAAACCGGTCATTAAACGGTAAAAACCCCCCTTTATAATAATAATATTACTTATATATATATTTGTATTTTTATAAAATTAAACTAATATAGCGTTGAGCTTTGTTTAAAGATTTCCCTGTGGAACGAACCGGACTTACTAAAAACTACACTACTGTACGATTAGGTACACTGCCTATAAGTGTTGTAGCAAGGTTTAAGTATATCCATTCTATAAATAAATAAATATCTTGTGTAAAATTGTATCGTATTTAATAGTATTTTCTAGTAAAATATAAACTATTTTATATACACCTCGTTCGACATCAGTAGCCACATCACCTTTCAAATTTGGCCACCAATACAGCTCCTTAAGATCATGATACATCTTTCCTGAACCAGGATGAATAGAGTACCTAGACTTATGAGCCTCATCCAAAATAAGTTGTCGCAGTTCACCAAACTTCAGAACCCAAAGACGTCCTGCAAAGTACCTAGTACCATCTGCTCGAATCTCGAATTTCTTAGCCATACCTCTTACGTTCTCTTTCACAAAATTCTCTTCCTTTAAGGCTTCTTGTTGTGCCTCAAGAATCTGCCTTGCGAGGTTTGTTCTAGTTGTCATATTCAAGGCCCTAAACCTGCGAGGTTCGGCCCTTTCTTTACGACTCAATGCATCCGCCACAACATTGGCCTTACCCGGATGATACAAAAGCTCACAATCGTAATCATTCAACGTCTCAATCCATCTTCGTTGTCTCATGTTCAACTGTTTCTGATCGAGGATATGTTGAAGACTTTTGTGATCTGTGTACACAGTACTCTTGACCCCATACAAATAATGTCTCCAAATCTTAAGTGCAAAAACAACGGCCCCCAACTCTAAATCATGAGTTGTATAGTTCTGCTCATGAATCTTCAACTGTCGTGATGCGTACGCAATAACTTTCTTTCGTTGCATCAAAACACAACCAAAGCCTTGACGCGAAGCATCACAATAAAAAACAAAATCATCATTACCCTCAGGTAGTGACAATATCGGAGCGGTAGTCAACTTCTTCTTTAAAATCTGAAAAGCAGTCTCTTGTTCATCCTTCCACTCGTAGTTTTTCCCTTTATGCGTTAAAGCAGTCAGAGGTTTTGCGATACGAGAGAAATCTTGAATGAACCTTCGATAGTAACCTGCCAATCCTAGGAACTGACGAATCTGGGTAGGAGTTTTCGGAGTTTCCCACCTTTCAATCGCCTCAATCTTAGCAGGATCAACTTGTATCCCTTGTTTACTAACAATGTGTCCAAGGAATTAAACTTCTCGTAACCAGAATGCACACTTATAGAACTTAGCGTACAACTCTTCTTTTCTCAACAGATCAAGCACTAACCTCAAATGTTCCTCGTGCTCTTCATCACTCTTCGAATAAATAAGGATGTCGTCGATGAACACAATAACGAACTTTTCCAGATAGGGTCTACACACACGGTTCATGAGGTCCATGAACACAGCAGGTGCATTCGTCAATCCGAACGGCATAACAAGAAACTCAAAGTGACCGTAACGGGTGCAAAAAGCAGTTTTCGAAACATCAGATTCTTTAACACGCAACTGATGATAGCCGGAACGAAGATCGATTTTTGAATAAACAGATGAACCCTGAAGCTGATCGAACAGATCATCAATTCTCGGAAGGGGATAACGGTTTTTAATAGTAAGCTTGTTTAACTCACGATAATCAATGCACAAACGAAAAGAACCATCCTTCTTCTTAACAAACAGAACAGGAGCTCCCCAAGGGGACGAACTAGGACGAATAAAACCTTTGTCTAACAACTCACGGAGTTGACTTGACAATTCTTGAAGTTCGGAAGGCGCAAGACGATAAGGAGCACGTGCTACGGGAGCAGCACCGGGAACAAGATCAATTTGAAATTCTACCGCGCGTTACGGCGGAAGGCCAGGTAAATCTTCGGGAAATACCTCGGGAAAATCTCTAACAACATAAACATCTCCAACACTCTTCGTTTCTTTTTCGGAATCAACAACATGGGCTAGAATAGCATGACAGCCCTTGCGAAGATGTTTAAGAACTTTCAAACAGCTAATAAGATTTAACTGTCGGCATTTCTTATCTCCAAGAACCATCAGCGGCTCTCCAACCACATTAGTAATACGAATAGCTTTATCATAACACACAATCTCAGCACGATTCGCAGATAACCAATCCATCTCAATATCAACATCAAAACTACCAAGTTCAATCGGTACCAAATCTATCTCAAAATCTCTACCAGCTAAACTAATGTTACACTTACGATGCACAGTCTTAGAAGTGAGTACCTTACCATTAGCTATTTCAGCAACATACGTATTATCTAAAGGAGTTAACGATGTTTTGATTTTTGGACTTAATTTACTCGACATAAAACTCAAATCAACCCCTGAATCAAATAGTACATAAACTGATAAATCGTTGACCGAGAACGTACCAGAAACAAGTTTAGGATCTTCCTCAGCATCCCTGGCATTAATGTTGAATGATCTACCACGCGCAGTCTCTGCAGTCTTCTTGTTGGGACAAGCATCACGGAAATGCCCCGGCTTTCCACACTCGTAACAAACCCTCGGATTACCACCATTATTCAACTTTCCATTACCATTACCATTACCACCTCTATTACCAGCATTATTACCATTATTACCACCTGCGGCAGGAGTAGCAGAACCCGGCAGAAGCACCGTACAATCCTTAGCAATGTGTCCCTGTTTAGAACACCTCTTGCAAGTCACGGTACAGAAACCATCATGAGCCTTGTAACAACGTGGACACACACGCTGACTGCGGTTATTCGAACCAGAAGTATCCTACTTTTTCTGCTGATTCTGGTTTTGATTGCGGTTATTATCCCACTTTCTCTTCCCATTATTAGCTTTCTTAACAGCCTCTTCACTGGGTTCAGTTACAGCAGCCTTGCTTCTTCTCAAGATCTTATCATTCAACTTAAGAGCCGTAGACATCGCGGCCTCAATAGTCTGGGGATCACTAGATTCAACCCCATGTTCAATTTTCTCGGATAGCCCATCAATGTAAGCTTCGATCTTAAGATTCTCATCGGCATAAACATCAGGGCACAATAAAGTCAACTCAAAGAATCTCTACTCGTAGGCATCTAATTCGGTGCCCTTCATTTTCAATTTTTTAAGTTCAACCTCTAACTTCTTAAGCTCACCCCTAGGTCGGTAGCGGGTGATCATTCTTTCCTTGAAATTATTCCAAGTTAACCCATAAGCCACATTATTTCCCAAACTGTTAACCAAGTTGTTCCACCAGGTCAATGCACTATCCTTCAAAGTGCAGCTAGCAAAACTAACCTTGTCCTCCTCTCGGACACGGCTAACCCTGAAAATAGACTCGATTTTCTCGAACCAGCGGGTAAGTCCTATGGGTCCTTCCGTACCACTGAATTCCTATGGACGACTTGCCATAAACGTTTTGTGGGAGCATCCCACCTGATTGTTGTTTGCATTAGCATTTGCATTAGCATTCGCTGCCATAGTAGCAGCTATCCCTTCGGTAACAAGACGTTGGATACGGGCTTCGTTGGACTCTCTAGGAGGAATGATCTTCAAAACAGAATAACACAACCGTTAGTACTAAGAATAATACCAGTGTTATAAAGGAATAGATCGAACACGAAAAGATTAACCATTAAAATAATAGTCAGTAACCACTATGTGTAATAACATGACAGTTATGATTGTTATAGAAATAACCACCACATGCATACATATTTTATGATAACATCATACAACATACATAGCACCTAACATACATGATCTACATTACGCATAATATAACATGCCAAGAGTCACAACATCAGAAATAAAATGTGATAATGATAATAGATGTCATAAAAATAACCATCCATACATATTGAAAAACATCCCATAACAAAACCTTAATAAAATCCTCGGCAAAACGCCGTACATAATCCAAAAATGTATGTATGAAAAGACATTAAGTTTTATGAAATAAGTAATCAATCATGAATCATCATATCACATCTGCTTAGAGCGGGTGTGATAAGCTGGGCCAGCATGAGTCTCAGCAGAAGGCTCATCCTTCCGCAACTTTCCTTTCACTTCTTCCAACTCTTCCTTCAAACCACGAACTGTGCTCTCTAGAGCCTCGAACCTAGCGTCAACTTCACGGTTATGCTTACGAGTCTCGAACCCAACATTGTTCTTGAAGCTAACAAACGAATCCATACTAGCTCGAATCTGGTCCATCATCTCGTTGTGTGGCAAAGTACGCATACAATCACTAAGAGCATTAATACGCGTCACTTCATTGTAAGCCCTGTTCATATGAGTAAGGGTGGAAAAGTAGTAGTGAACATGATCATCGATCTCTGATTGACCAGCACGGCGTCTGGCAGCAGCCGGAGGAGCAGGAGCAGCAACGGAGTTATCGCTCGAAGTCAACATCTGCAAACAGTAAAAC